>NC_137889.1:51878937-52478937 GCF_963455335.1 Martes martes | reverse complement strand
TTGCTTTGTAGAAAAGTGGAGAAACGGTAAGGAGAATCCAATTACATCAACATAGATGTACGTCCTTGGTTCAGATCAAATTATTTGGCCTATCCTCTTTATTCATCCTCATGCGTTTAGCTACCAGGTTTCAACTATTACATTTCTTTGATAGAATGATGTCATATATAGTTCTTAAGTAATTTTCTTTTTTTTTCCACAGTCCACTACTCTCATGACTAAACCAATGATGTACATAATATATGTGTGTACATAGAAAGCATATTTTGGTTCTCCTAATATGACATGAGACTGTTTATTTAATTTTTTGTATTAATTCCCATTTGACTTATTAATTTTTAGCAGAATGTGTTGTTTTCATGAAGTGGGGCTTTATTACATATTTTTCTTTATTTTTCTTTTTCTGAAGCTTTGCATTGTACTTGAATCCCAATGATCTACCTGAAGATGTGATAGTTTCTTTCATAATCCAACATATACCTCATTCTTATGAAGAAGCATGTGTTTATTAGCAATAAGAAAATCAGTGTAAAATATCTATATTGATAGTATTTTTTTTAATGTAATGAGTATTACCTGCAGGCATTCAAAAAACTATGTATTGTTAGAAGCATGATGTTTCAGTCTCTGTTTATTCTTTTATGTTCATGGATATTTAAATTTTTCCTTTTAGATATGAATGTCAAAATTTATACCCTTGACATATATCCATTCAACAGAACTCTAAGTTCAAGTCATAATACACCTATCATAAAATAGTGAAACAAAACAGCAATACTTATGTTTGTAAAGGAAATATATTTGCATTTTTAATTTGGCATGTGGGTCATTCTCTCACTCTCTAAATTACAAAGTGAATGTCTTCCAACCTTAAGGACATTAGGAAGTCTTTTGAGAATAGTTGTGATGTAGTGGGAAAGGAATATGAATTTGAATGAAAAAATAAAAACAACAAAAAAACCTAAAACTTTGTTCCTGCTTCTATTCTACTTCCTGTGAACTTTATGGCAATAAACAACTTTCTACCTCTACTGAGCTTCATTTTCACTTATATAAATTTTCACTTATATATAAAATCACTTTCTATAAATACAAATTACACTTATATAAATATGAAGCTATTCATTGGCCATATGTCCATCATTTCATAATTGGTTGCTGGGGGATTAATTGAGAAAAAGTATATGAAATATACCATGACCAATAAGATCCAATACTATTGAAGATGACGCAGTTAAGAGGTAAGCAGAAAAAAAAAAAGAAAGAAAAAGAAAAGAAAGAAAAAGAAAAAAGAGAGAGAAAGAGAGAAAATCTACAACATAAACTATTGAACCTTTAAAAATTACAATATTTGGGGGGCACCTGGGTGGCTCAGTCACCCAGGTCTTTGGCTCAGGTCACAATCTCAGGGCCTTGGATCGAGCCCCGCATTGGGCTCTCTGATCAGCAGGGATCCTGCTTCCCCTCTCTCTCTGCCTGCCTCCCTGCCTACTTGTGATCTCTCTCTCTCTGTCAAATAAATAAATAAAATCTTTAAAAACATTACAGTATTTGGAACTATATTTTGAAAAACTCTGACAAGTAGTCCACATTTTCCTTAACCTCGCTGAAATTTTGTTTGGAAACTGGAGTTATTGATTGCATTGGTGAGTGAGGTGCACATGTAAATATTAATGAGCTCTCTACATGGAGCACAACACAAACCACTTTTTTTGCTGAACAGTAGATCTGTACTAGAACATATATATTTTCATTTTTTCTTGGCAGATGTCTTTTGGAAAAGTCTAACTAATAATAGCAGCTAATATTTGCATAATACTTTGCAGTTTACAGAACACATACATAGTAATTTTAAGAAGAATGAAAACTCAATCATTTGGAAGTCTATAAATATTCTCCACAACTTTTCCAAGTACTTGACCATGGTTTAATTTTGGAGACATGTAACTGAAAATAGAAATATTTAATTCATCTATTTTATCAGTTACTGAGACTCAAAGAAAGAATTATTACTACAAAAAAAAGAATTATTACTACAGTAATAATGATAAGGTAATGCTTCATATCTATATTGAGTTCTAGCTTTGCATAGTATACTTTAAAAAAGTAACTAATGAAATATAAAAAAAATTTATTTGAAAACCATAGTTTTTAAGTTCATAAGTCTTAAAGGATATTACTGTTTGAGTTATTAACACTTTATAAAATCCATAAAATACATTACAATGATGATAATTTGAACTCTTATTTATTTATTTTAAATATTATTCATTTAGTATTTTAAGTGAGATTTAGTCTCACAAATATTTTGATTAAATTATAGGAGGAAGTAATCTTAGAAATGGGAAAAACTAAATGGGTCAATTACCCAATTAACTTCACTTTTACTATTCATTGTATCTCATAGCTCGGGGCAGACTGCTTTTTGTTTGAGACAGAAATTCAGAAGCAGTGAACATGAGTGACAATATCTTTTTACTTCTAAAAGTAGAGTCCCATTTGAATACTCATTCCTTGACCATATGTTTATCATTTTGTTTTATGCTGCAGAATTCCCTGTTCATCTTTCATCGTCTCTGGATTTTGTCAAAAATTTCCATTTCTTGGGGGAGACAAGATGGCGGGGAAGTAGGAGGAGGCGCCTTTTCAACCTGCACCCTAAAGTGAGCTGATTACCTACCAAAGAACTCCGATCACCCATGAAATCAGCCTGAGATCAGAATTATACACGTCTGGATCTCTACGGGGGCCAGAAGACGCCAGTGGGCAGGTAAAGTGGAGTGGGAACGTCGGACTGATATCGGAAGATAAACAAAAGGGGGAGGGAGCCACCAGAGGCGACCGACTGGAAAATAATACCCCAATACGAGAGTGCCCGGCATCTGGGGACCAGCATTAACTTGGAGTCTTGTTGAAAGCACTCAAAAGAGCAAAGACTTGCGCGGGGAAATTGTGGGAATCGGGGCGGATAGGGATAGGGGCTTAAGTCCCCAGACCCAGGGCAGCCTCCCCTGGCGCTGAGCCAGAGAGTGCGGCGGAGAAACCTGGTCTTTGTCCCGGAGCCGCCAGTGCGCCCGAGAACGGGTGGAGTCCGGCTCCCGTGAGGGGCTGGGAGCCACACCAGACGGCAGAACGCGCACCTTACTGGAGATGCGCGCGTGCCTCAACCTCCCCTGAGAGAGGTGCACGAACGCCCAGCCTGGTGTTCTGGGACCCACGCGGTGATAGACCCACGCGGCGATAGAGCCGATAGAGCTGGAGGCGCCGCGCCCCAAACCATCCCCTGGGAGAGGTGCGCGCAAGCCCTGAGCTCTCAGCCCCAGCCAGCGGGAAAATCTCAGTGTGCGATTGCTGCTTGGAACCTCTCTGGCGGTCTGGAGCTGCCCAGACAGCCACAGCTGCCTTGGTTTTGCGTACAAGCAGGAGATCCTGCGTCCCCACGGACCGTGACTCAGAACCTGCTCTGCCAGCGGCCCAGCGGCTGCAGCACCTGCAGGGGAGCAGACTGAGGCTTCTCTCTGAGAGGGAGGTTGGGGTGCAGTTTTCTTTCCTCTAAACCTCCAAAAACCATCAAAAGCTGTCAAGGCGAGAGAAAAGAAGTGAACAAACATAAAAACCTCCAGAGAACAAAAACCTGAAAAAAACGTTTTTCTCAGAGCCCACCCCCTTGAGGGGGTCGGGAGGACTTAACTCAGGGAACATCATTGACTGAAAACCCACGTGGCAGCTCCCTCCCCCAGAAAACAAATCAGGAAAAAAAAAAAAAAAAAGACTACAAGAGAACAACCACCACTACTTCATAGATACAACTTTTATTTTTAATTCTTTCCCACTATTCTGGTTCATTTTTTTTCTTTTTTTATATAGATAATTTTTTAACCTATTTACCATCACAGTGAGATGTCCAGTACATCAAATTCCATGATAAACTTCTAACCTGAATTTTTTTGATACATACACATGTGTTTTTCTTTTGCTTTTCTATTTTCTTAATTTTTAAAAAAATTTTTAATTTAGTTTAGTCCAGTTTATTCCTTTTTTATTTTTATTTTCTAATATTCATATAGAGTTAAACTTCAAGGTAACCCCCTTTCTCCAAGCAATGCTACCCCTATAGGTGAACCAATTTTTAATCCCCCTTCTTCTTAGGAAAGTTGAGTCCTTTAACAAAGATATCAAGATACATCCAGGAAGAATCAAAATAACCTTCCTCGCCCACACCGAGAATCTATAACCATGCTCCCATCTTTTTCTTCTGCCAGTGTCTCTGTGTATATATGTTTTTCTGGATAGTATATAAATCTTATACTTGGGGTTCTTCTTGACGAGGCTCCTCCTTTTTTTTGCTTATATATATATTTTTTTTCTCTCGTCATATACTTTTATCAGTCTTTTTGTTTGTCTGTTTTTGTTTGTATACGTCATAAACCTTACCCTGGGGCCCATTTGGGCTGAACCTTCACTTTTATCTTCCCTTTTTTTCCTGTCTCTCTCTCTCCCTCTTTTTTCTTTTTCTTTTCTTTTTTCTCTCATTTGGGTGGGGAATCCTGAGTGCTCAGAAGCGTTCCAGGGTGCACCTTGACTGCACCACGGTCAATACATCCAGCTACATCTGTCCAGTCATCTCTCACCAAAATGACTAGGAGGAGGAATCCCCAACAGAAGAAAAATACAGAGGATGGGCCTTCTGCAACAGAGCTAACGGCTATCAACATAGACATATGTCAGAAAGAGAATTCAGGCTAACAATTATCCAGGCAATAGCTAGGTTGGAGAAAGCCATGGATGACCAAACAGAATTGTAGGGCAGAATTGAAAGCGACCAGAGAGGAGGTTCATAATGTTAGGGCAGAGCTGAAGGCCACCAGGGATGAGGTTCACAACGCTCTCAATGAGTTCCAATCTAATCTAAATTCTCTAAAAGCTAGGGTAACTGAGACAGAAGATAGAATTAGTGATCTGGAGGACAAACAAATAGAGAGAAAGGATCAGGAGGAAGCCTGGAACAAACAGCTTAGAAGCCACGAAAACAGAATCAGGGAAATAAATGATGCCATGAAACATTCCAACGTCAGAATTATTGGAATCCCTGAAGGGGAGGAGAAAGAAAGAAGTCTAGAAGATATAGTGGAACAAATTTTTCATGAAAATTTTCCCAATCTTGCGAATGGAACAAGTGTTCATGTACTAGAAGTAGAAAGGTCCCCCCCCAAGATTATAAATTCAAAAAAAACATCCAGGCACCTCATAGTAAAATTGAGGAATCATAATTGTAGATACAATCTCTTGAAAGCCGCTAGGACAAAGAACCTCCTTACATACAGAGGAAAGCCCATCAGAATAACGTCAGACCTGTCCACAGAGACCTGGCAAGCCAGAAAGGGCTGGCAAGATATATTCAGGGCACTAAATGAGAAGAACATGCAGCCAAGAATACTTTATCCAGCAAGACTGACATTCAAAATGGATGGAGAGATAAAGAGTTTCCAAGACCGGCAAGGCTTGAAAGACTATGCAACCACCAAGCCGACACTGCAGGAAATATTAAGGGGGGTTCTATAAAAGAGGAAAAATCCTAAGAATAGCATTGAACAGAAATATAGAGACAATCGACAGAAAGAAAGACTTCAAAGATAACACAATGTCAATAAAAACGTATCTCTCAATAATCTCTCTCAATGTGAATGGCCTAAATGCACCCATAAAACGACACAGGGTTGCAGATTGGATAAAACGACAGGACCCATCCAAATGTTGTCTACAAGAGACCCATTTTGAACCTAAAGATACACCCAGACTGAAAGTGAAGGGATGGAGAAGCATCTTTCACGCCAATGGGCCTCAAAAGAAGGCCAGGGTAGCGATTCTCATATCAGATAAATTAGATTTTAAACTAAAGACGGTAGTCAGGGATACAGAAGGACACTACATCATTCTTAAAGGGACTATCCACCAAGATGATCTAACAATTGTAAATATCTATGCCCCCAATATGGGAGCAGCCAATTACATAATAAAACTATTAATCAAGATAAAGAGTCATATTGATATGAATACATTAATAGTAGGAGATCTTAACACGCCTCTCTCAGAAATAGACAGATCATCGAAGCAGAAAATCAATAAAGAAATAAGAGCATTGAATGACACATTGGACCAGATGGACCTCATAGATATATACAGAACATTCCACCCTAAAACAACAGAATACTCATTCTTCTCAAGTGCACATGGAACCTTCTCCAGAATAGACCACATACTGGGTCACAAATCAGGGCTCAACCGATACCAAAAGACTGAGATTATTCCCTGCATATTCTCAGATCACAATGCTTTGAAACTGGAGCTCAATCACAAGGAAAAGTTCAGAAGGAACTCAAATACCTGGAAGCTAAAGACCACCTTGCTTAAGAATGCTTGGATCAACCAGGAGATCAAAGAAGAACTTAAACAATTTATGGAAACCAATGAGAACGAAGACACTTCACTCCAAAACCTATGGGATACAGCAAAGGCGGTCCTAAGGGGGAAATTCATAGCCATCCAAGCCTCCCTCAAAAAAATTGAAAAATCCAGAATACACCAGCTGTCTCTACACCTTAAAGAACTGGAGAATCAACAACAAATCAAACCAACTCCACACGTAAGAAGGGAAATAATCAAGATTAGAGCAGAGATCAACGAGGTAGAAACCAGAGATACAGTAAAACGTATCAACGAAACTAGAAGCTGGTTTTTTGAAAGAATCAATAAGATCGATAAACCATTGGCCACACTAATCCAAAAGAAAAGAGAGAAAGCCCAAATTAATAAAATTATGAATGAAAAGGGAGAGATCACAACTAACACCAAGGAAGTAGAAACAATCATCAGAAGCTATTATCAACAGTTATATGCCAATAAGCTAAGCAACCTAGATGAAATGGATGCATACCTGGAAAACTATAAACTCCCAAAATTGAACCAGGAAGAAATTGACAACCTGAATAGACCGATATCTAGTAACGAGATTGAAGCAGTGATCAAAAACCTCCCAAAAAACAAGAGCCCAGGACCTGACGGATTCCCTGGGGAATTCTATCAAACTTTCAAAGAAGAAATAATACCTATTCTCCTGAAGCTGTTTCAAAAAATTGAAGCAGAAGGAAAACTTCCAGACTCTTTTTATGAAGCCAGCATTACCCTGATCCCCAAACCAGGCAAAGACCCTACCAAAAAGGAGAATTTCAGACTGATATCACTGATGAATATGGATGCTAAGATTCTCAACAAGATCCTAGCAAACAGGATCCAACAGCACATTAAAAAGATTATCCACCATGACCAGGTAGGATTCATCCCTGGGTTACAAGGATGGTTCAACATTCGCAAATCAATCAATGTGATAGAACAAATCAATAAGAGAAGAGAGAAGAACCACATGATCCTCTCCATTGATGCAGAAAAAGCTTTTGACAAAATCCAGCATCCGTTCCTGATTAAAACGCTTCAAAGTATAGGGATAGAGGGAACATTCCTGAACTTCATCAAATCTATCTATGAAAAACCCACAGCAAATATCATCCTCAATGGGAAAAAGCTTGCAGCCTTCCCATTGAGATCAGGAACACGACAAGGATGCCCACTCTCACCACTCTTGTTCAACATAGTATTAGAAGTCCTAGCAACAGCAATCAGACAACAAAGAGAAATAAAAGGTATCCAAATGGGCAAGGAAGAAGTCAAACTCTCTCTCTTCGCAGATGACATGATTCTTTATATGGAAAACCTGAAAGACTCCACCTCCAAACTACTAGAACTCATACAGCAATTCAGTATTGTAGCAGGATACAAAGTCAATGTCCAGAAATCAGTGGCTTTCTTATACACTAACAATGAAAATACAGAAAGGCAAATTAGAGAATCGATTCCATTTACTATAGCACCAAAAACCATAAGATACCTCGGAATAAACCTAACCAAAGAGGTTAAAGATCTGTACTCGAGGAACTACAGAACACTCCTAAAAGAAATTGAAGAAGACACAAAAAGATGGAAGACCATTCCATGCTCTTGGATGGGAAGAATAAACATCATTAAAATGTCTATACTGCCCAGAGCAATCTATACTTTTAATGCCATTCCAATCAAAATTCCACCAGTATTTTTCAAAGAGCTGGAGCAAATAATACTAAAATTTGTATGGAATCAGAAGAGACACCGAATTGCTAAGGAAATGTTGAAAAACAAAAATAAAACTGGTGGCATCACGTTACCTGATTTCAAGCTTTACTACAAAGCTGTGATCACCAAGACAGCATGGTACTGGCATAAAAACAGACACATGGACCAGTGGAACAGAGTAGAGAGCCCAGATATAGACCCTCAACTCTATGGTCAAATAATCTTTGACAAAACAGGAAAAAATATCCAGTGGAAAAAAGACAGTCTCTTCAATAAATGGTGCTGGGAAAACTGGACAGCTATATGTAGAAGAATGAAACTTGACCATTCTCTTACACCGTACACAAAGATAAACTCGAAATGGATAAAAGACCTCAACGTGAGACAGGAATCCATCAGAATCCTCGAGGAGAACATAGGGAGTAACCTCTTTGATATCAGCCACAGCAACTTCTTTCAAGATATGTCTCCAAAGGCGAAGGAAACAAAGGCAAAGATGAACTTCTGGGACTTCATCAAGATAAAAAGCTTCTGCACAGCAAAAGAAACAGTCATCAAAACAAAGAGGCAACCCACGGAATGGGAGAAGATATTTGCTAATGACAGTACAGATAAAAGGTTGATATCCAGGATCTATAAAGAACTCCTCAAACTCAACACACACAAAACAGATAATCATATTAAAAAATGGGCAGAAGATATGAACAGACACTTCTCCAATGAAGACATACAAATGGCTACCAGACACATGAAAAAATGTTCATCATCACTAGCCATCAGGGAGATTCAAATCAAAACCACATCGAGATAACACCTTACACCAGTTAGAATGGCCAAAATTAGCAAGACAGGAAACAACGTGTGTTGGAGAGGATGTGGAGAAAGGGGAACCCTCTTACACTGTTGGTGGGAATGCAAACTGGTGCAGCCACTTTGGAAAACAGTGTGGAGATTCCTCAGGAAATTAAAAATAGATCTTCCCTATGACCCTGCAATTGCACTGCTGGGTATTTACCCCAAAGATACAGATGTAGTGAAAAGAAGGGCCATCTGTACCCCAATGTTTATAGCAGCAATGGCCACAGTCGCCAAACTGTGGAAAGAACCAAGATGCCCTTCAACGGATGAATGGATAAGGAAGATGTGGTCCATATACACTATGGAGTATTATGCCTCCATCAGAAAGGACGAATACCCAACTTTTGTAGCAACATGGACAGGACTGGAAGATATTATGCTGAGTGAAATAAGTCAAACAGAGAAAGTCAAGTATCATATGGTTTCACTTATTGGTGGAGCATAACAAATAATATAGAGGACAAGGGTAGATGGAGAGGAGAAGGGAGTTGAGGGAAATTGGAAGGGGAGGTGAACCATGAGAGACTATGGACTCTGAAAAACAACCTGAGGGTTTTGAAGGGGCGGGGTGGGAGGGTGGGGGAACCAGGTGGTGGGTATTAGGGAGGGCACAGATTGCATGGAGCACTGGGTGTGGTGAAAAAACAATGAATACTGTTACGCTGAAAATAAATAAAAAATTTTTAAAAAAAAATTTCCATTTCTTAAAGCTACTTACACTGCAATGAGTAGTGTTAAATCCTCTAAGTGATTTCAGTGAGTGAAAATTTTCTAATAATTAGTATGAATAGGCCAAGTATACATAGGTGGTTTTAGTAACTGAAAAAAAATCACTCTTATATTTTCTAGTTTATCCCCTATATATTTGTATTGATGTGTATATGTGTGTGTGTGTGTGTCGTTTCTCATTAATCAAAGATCTAGGGAATTTCTGAAAATGAACAATTTCCATTGAGGCTTACATTTCTGAATTTATAGCTACAGATGGCTCTCTGCAGATGCTTATTAACCTGGAAGATTCTGCTTGATTGATTTACAAAATTCAATGTAAAAAATAATCCTTTCTATAATGTACATGTAATAAATATATATTTTTCATAAATTTACAAACAACTAATATGTTAGGTAGAATAATAAAAACTTGATGTGAAACGAATAACTTTTGATTATTTTGAAGCAAACCATTTCCAAGAATAAGAATTGCATTTTAAGTACCATTTGCTTTGCTTGTTTTATTAGAACCTAATGTAATATAGATTACTTTTATTTATCTAGTATAAGCACAGTAAAATGAAGTAAACTTTGATTAACTGAGTTATCTATGTTTAAATGGTATATCATGAGGGTAATGAAAAGAACCTCCAGATAAAATAAATAAACCACAGTTGCTATGCATCTCTAAAATGAGGTATCCAGAATGTAAAAATCTAGTAAATCTTCATCATCTTACTGCATTTAAAACTAGAGAGGGAAGAGTAATTTCTTTAAAAGATGTATTCAGCATTTCTTGAAACGTATTAATGTTACAACTGCACTGGCATAGATCTAACTAATCCTGCAGTCTACATGAAAACTCTAATGTTAGTAAAGTCAGACTTTGTGCAGATAGCTCACTGGAGTAGGGCTTGAAATGGACATAAAATTTTCATCAGGACCGTCCCACAGGAAATGATTTTTTGACTCTGTGCTGATTGCCAGACATGTCTTCTCAATGACTCAACTACTTTATTCTCCATGGTTACCTAATACAGTATTGCACAGAATATTGTATTCAACTTTGATTATCTCTAAAGTGTTCTCAGATACAGAATTTTATCTAGGGCCAGGAGAATTAAAAGTGGTCATGCTTAATTATTCAGCATAGCCTAATTTATTTTGGCAAGATATTTACTAGTTATCTTTAAAGGATTATGTTAGAAGTATGAAAGGCCAATGTACTTGGTTCTGTGTTAGCCACTGCCTTTTAATATCTTCAATGAAAAGGAAAAGAGCCAGAAAATATCCTCAAAAGAAGAAAGTAATCTGTGAAAGTATCTATAGCCACAAGATCTTTTCAAACGGATCCCCTGCCTCCCTGTCTTGTTAGAAACTTGATTTTTTTTTCCTCTGTAGCGATTTTCCTTTTTCTCTCCCACTCAGGAATGACCATGTTTGAAAGTTTCTCAGTGACACTCGTAGGCCACTGACACCCCTTTATTTTACAAGTGAGCGAATAAACAAATATATAACCTTTTCTTTTTCAACTGTTTCTTTGAGAAACACCCTGAAGAAATATTATTCTAACACCTTCCTTTTACTAACACCCTAGAAGTTACTGGCACCCCATGAAGACTGGGAGCCGCTGCTACCCCAACTACAGCTAATTCCACCAATAATATTGATGTTCCTAAGGGCAATCAGTCTAACGCCTTGGTCGCTTAGTTTTGCGACCTTATCTCCTTATCTCCTTATCTCTAATGTCTCTCACTCCATCTTATCTTCCTGTACGCAGAGGGACATGCTCAGTGAGTTCCTCAGACTCAATCACAGTGCTCTCTAACTATAATACAGTATCCTATCCATCGGTTGACAGAAATTAAAGTTCTTAGGTGAGTAGGGTTAAAAGTGTGTTTGTATTTCCAATTCTGATACATTTTCTTTCTTTCTTTCTTTTTTAAAAAGATTTTATTCATTTATTTGACAGAGATCACAAGTAGGCAGAGAGAGAGGAAGGGAAGCGGGCTCCCCAGTGAGCAGAGAGCCCAATGCGGGGCTCGATCCCAAGACCCTGAGATCGTGACCTGAGCTGAAGCCACTGAGCCACCCAGGTGCCCCACATTTTCTTATTATGTTGTACACTTTCACTAATATTTTTATGTCTAGTCCCCATTTATCAACTTCATGTTTCATGTGCCTGTCACTCACTTTGTTTTAACCACTTATTTACTACTTTAATCCTTGAATGAGTGAAAGCTATTCACAGACATTCACATTACATTTCCTTTTCTTTGGCTTATTCTTCACTGATTTGTTGTCATGAGAGCTAGACCAATTCAAACAACACTTCGATTGTAATCTGATAGCCTTCCATATCACTAAGTGATCACAGCCATCTGTTCTTTAGATTAAAAATCACCACTTCTGTGGACCACCCTACATAGCCTGTCAGGTTGCCTACTTCCTCCTTTCGACACCCACTACATACATTTTTTTTCATTTTTAAATTTTTATTAACATATAGTATATTATTAGCCCCAGGGGTACAAGTCTGTGAATCGCCAGGTTTACACACTTCACAGCACTCATCATAGCACATACCCTCCCCAATGACCATAATCCAACCACCCTCTCCCCACTACATACCTTTTTTCAGTCTTCTAAAATTTCTGATCTAATCTTCCTGCCCTTATTTTCATTGAATGGATTTGCTTCATTCCAACAGCAAAGGTATTTCTCAGTGTCCCTCTCATGAATCTTTACCACCAATAACTGCTTATAATCACCCTCTCTCTCTTTCTTCCTTTTGCGAGAATGGAAGATGCACACCTCTTTATGACAAAAACTGGGCTTTCCGTAGTTTCTGGATCTTCCTTTATCAGAGATTCAAGGATGTCTCCCTATGGATTAGTCCAACATTTCCCTACATTTAAACCCACTTCTGAACACTTTATCCTCCCTGTCAATATTCGAATATACATTAGACATATATGCTTTCAAATATATAACATATCTAACACATATATATGCATATATATACACACATATAATCACCTATTCTATACAGATACAGATATATCATCCTCTTATTAGTCTTATAATCTCTTTGGAGCCACATTTCTCATGGCAGAAGTTGCTTATAAACCCCTTTCTCTCATCATTCTTTCCAATTTAATACAACTTTTCTTGCTAAGGTCATCAGTGACATAAATTTATTAAATCCAATGGGCATTTAATTTATGTGACACCTCAGCTGCATTCAATATAGTTGATGAGATGAAGTTCATGTATGCTCACGGTCTCTGTGATATCTCTTTGTCCTGATTTTTTTCAGTCCTCTTAGATTACTACTTGGCAAGCTCTAACTTCTACTTTAAACTCTTTCTGGAGGTAAGCTGACTCCTACCTAGTTGATGTATTTTTGAGCAAATTTCAAACACCTCTCTGGAAAGAACATCTGATAACCAAATTTGTTCCTCTGCCAGCAATCCTTTTCTTCTAAGTGGTAACTTCACTCATCCATTTGCTAATAACTCACACTGGGGCATCAACCCTGGCATCTTCAGTTCATCACAAAAGTCAATAGATTGCATTTCTAAAATCTATTCATCACCCATGGCAACCTCTTATACCAAACACCATCATCTCTCACCTAGACTATTACAAAATCCCTTTATTCTCTCCCTTTATGTATTTTTCCCTTTTCCAAGCTGTTTTCCCCACAAAAAGCAGAGTGATTCTATTTCAACACATGTATGATCACATTACTTCCTCCCTTAACATTCTTCAGGGTTTGGCCATTAAATTTAGGATAAAAAAAGTTAAAATTCTGAATGTACAACTCAAAGATTCTGTACAACCTGGATCTTACTTAACAAAACTCCAGGCTTGTTCATTAAGTTCCAGGAACAGAGGCTCCCTTTTCACTTACAAAGTATGGGAAAGCTCCTTTTCCACATGTCAGAGCAGACTGTTCCTTCTTCCTAATACATTCTCCTCCCCACACTTTATTGCTTAATTACTATTCATGCTTCAAATCTAAGCTTAAACATCACTTTCTCATAGAAGACTATCTTGATCTCTCAATACAAATGAAATTTCTCCAGTAATATTCTCCAATTATATTTTCTTTCAAAGCATTTAGCACCCCCTTTATAATAACATATTTGTGTAATTAATTCTCTTGTGTCTACCTGTTTACAGATTTGTACTTCTTCTCAGGGCTTAAGACAATCCCTGTTTTTTTCATCATTGATTTCCCTATTCCTAGATATTGTAGGTTCCAGGACCATCTTATATCATTCTAACAGGTTCTTGAGTACACAAGGGTAGCAGTCTGAGGAGAAGGGTGGTTTAATTCCAGCCTCTGCACTGTTGCTAGAACTGCCCCCTAGTGTAGGACTGTGACCTCCTGGAGGTGTATTTTTTAAGACTTTGCCCAAAAGTACCATATAGACTATAAAAGTACCATATAGACTACAGGCTAGGCCTTATAAGTACTCAATAAATGGTGGCTGAAATAAAGAATTAACTTTTTATGGCAACTTTTTTTTTAATTATGTTATGTTAGTCACCATACAGTACATCATTAGTTTTTGACATAGTGTTCTTGATTTTATGGCAACCTTAAAAATAACTGCTTTTTAATGTAGATCTGATTAGGAGATCTCTTTCTTATTTTTTTTTAACAATTACTCTAATTATTGGACGAGCCTGAGCAAATAATTTTACTTTGCATTCACATGAAATAATTTGTATGCTTTAAACTTTTTTTTCTTAGTTATAGGACTATTAATAACAATATACAAAGCTAAATCCTTTGACTTAGACACAACTCTGTGTTTCATAGCTCTCGTAGAGAAACAACTCCCATGGAAAAAAATGTTCATAAAGCAATTAATTACCCATTTGACATATGCCATCTACTCAAGTTATCGACTTGGCACAAATTAGACTTCATAAATTCTATTCTATAAATGGACCTTTCTCAACTTTGCCACTTGGTCTGGGCATCTGTCTCATAAAATTCTGTTCATGACCATGAGAATAGGAAAGTATGACAAAAAAGTAGGAGTGGGTCAATGACTGTAAATTAAAGATACAACTGATAACATATCCCTCACCACCAGATTGGCAGCACTACCATATTTAAGTAAGCAGACAATAATACATCATCACTTAACATAGCACAAAACTATTGCACTATATGCAAAAGTCATGGAAAAGTTGTTAGCTCTTTTGTAAATATGTGAATAATGTCTGAGTATGTAGGGGAAAAAGACATATTACAGGAAAGCAGCAGGGCACAAATTGAAGGATGTTTGATTACCTTAACGTTTACTTAAAAAATTTACTTAAAAAATATGGCTTTTATTTTCTTTGAATTTACCTAAAAGAAAAGAACTGTTTTTACAACAGAAAAATATGCCTAATAAGGTAATTTGGGATGAAGCAATAAAGTTGTCGGATCTTTATTTTTAGGGTCATTAATCGATGGGAAGAGCTGCCACATAGAGATATCAAAATATTTGATAGTTCTATGTCTTAGCAACAGATTTTTAATTGCCTAGGAAAGTGAACCCAGAGAGGTCCATCTGCTAGTGCTGATTACTTTCTCAGTAAAACCACACACCTGAGGTGAATCAAATCTGGCCAACAGCATATTGAGGTCAATTTTCAACAAACTTCAGTTTTTTCTGGATGAACCTGAGGTTGCCACAAATGGCCAAGATCAATCCTCCATCTGTTTCTGGTGAAAGTTTGCTGTTCACTGTGGTTGGGACGCAACATGAATCATTTACAAGCAAAAGATCATGCTGCAAAGGCCACAATATGCTCAATTAATTTAATGTACCTGAAGAGAAGTGCTAGCAAACATAGCTTTCTATCTGGTAACATGTTGATGTAACCATCTAATCATATGAAATATTTAATATGAAAGGAAATGCCTCTTGCAGAGACTGAGAAAGTTAAAATGATGAACTTGATTTAGAAAAGCATGGAGGGGGGCGCCTGGGTGGCTCAGTGGGTTAAAGCCTCTGCTTTCGGCTCAGGTCTTGATCCCAGGGTCCTGGGCCCCGCATCAGGCTCTATGCTCCGCAGGGAGCCCGCTTCCTCCTCTCTCTGCCTGCCTCTCTGCCTACTTGTGATCTTTGTCTGTCAAATAAATAAGTAATAAAAAATCTTTAGAAAAAAAAAAAAGAAAGAAAAGCATGGAGGTCAGTTTTCTTAAATAATGAAATGTAGGCTCATAACCAAAAATAAATCCATCCTATTTTATAATTATTGTTCATGATAACAGAAATATTTTGAAAACAAAGCATTTTTATGGTAATGGCACTTACAAACTATGGGAATGAACATACTACCTCCAAATGATTACAGGAAAACAAGTATTATGAGGTACATTGACTTCTCTAATCTTGTATTCACGATAGGTCATTGTCACTGTAAAGTGCTAATCTTAGTAATGGTGCATCTGGTGACATTTACTAACAAAGACTTAACCATTAATGTGGGCTGCTTCCCCAACTGAAGAATTAGGTTCAGTAAATCATAAGGAAAAGAGAAGGTATAGAAACGAAAATATATCTATAGAAAAATTGTAAAGAAGTAAGGATCATAGTTTCAAATACGTCTATTCTACAATGTCACTTATAGAAACTCTTAAATTTCTAGTTACCACTGAATCTTAGGTGGGCTATATTGCGTCTTTTTCTGAGACTCAATTTAGTATATTACCTATAGACAAGCAGTGAGATTAACACTCTTTATTATCTTTCCACACTTCCAAATTGAGATTTAGCTGTAATAATGTTCAAAAGATACTACTGGTTTAGACCCTACGGCTTCTGGAATCAGAATCTATGAAACCATTTGCATTGAAATTTGGCTTCCAACTGCTTTAGTCTGTTGGCACTTTAGTTGTCAACTAAAATTCTTAACTCCTTAAAGGAAAGAACAATGTTTAGTGTTTGTCTTTTTTAGAGTGCCCGGCATATTTTTATATACAAAACAATATTTCAAGAAAGGTTTGTTGGCTTATTGAGAAAAAGGACTCCACAGTTCATCTTCATGGGGTGTGCAAATTTGCGAAGATATAGAGGACATGCAGGCCGGGACTTAGTATTATGGGACACTTCAGAGCTCGTTCAGTCCCAGATCATTGTCATGACTTTTAATGCTACTTGGAAGAGTTTCCGTGCTTTCTTTTCTAAGGTGTGGTCCTTCCCAAACCAAATCGAATGATGCTCCCTTCATAAATATTACAATGACTAACTGAGGCAGATGTGATATTTCTCTTCTCTTCCCTGTCCTGTCCCCTCCCCTTCCTCCTCTTCCTCTTTTTCCTTCTCTTCTTCCTCCTTCTTCCTCTGCCCTCCCCATCTCTGTCTCCCAAAAGTCTCTTTTCTTTTCTATTTTGTTTGAATTATGACATCAAAGGTCATTCCCAACTTGATTGTATTTTCCTAAAAGATGCAAACAATTACATACATCTCATTTCCACATGCTTTTACAGCCAATAACTGAGGGTTATATAAAGATAAAGAGAAATTTAATTGGTATCTCATATAAACATACATACACATGCATATATGCATATATATTTAAAATTAACTTAAATGTCTCTGGGTAGGAGGACATGGTATTTGATTTATAGTTCTAGTTTTCTAGAGAAGACTCAGTGCAAAATCAAATCAAAATCAAACAGAAAACATTTAAATACATAAACATTTAAAATAACTTTTTCCAGATATTTCAAAGGTAAACAATCTTTTGAAATCTCTAAATATTAGCTTTCTAAAAATATATGCTCACTTGTTTATTCAGGCTTGTTATTTCATTTTGGAAGCTTATTAGATAAGAACAAAGGCATACTTGAAATAAAAGATGAAAATTTGAGACGTATGATCAGGATTCTATTTACATTTTATCATGGAAAATTCAACAAAAAATAAATAATAAAATATCTCAATAATCTAAATTTTGATTTAACAGGCTCTATTAATATTCTGATCTGGCAGAAGTCCGTAACAACAGATAAAGCTAATTGTTGAATATTCTTTAATAACAAAAAAATATATTAAAAAAACCCATTCCATAAATAGTATTAATATTGGCCAACATTTCATTTTAATGCAAATAGTTTACATCTTTAAGTAGTGGTCATTATACTATGATAGATCATATACTGTAAGTATGGATAATTTTGTATGCAGAATCATAACAAACATTTATCGACTAACAGATAGGAATAATTAAAAAAAAATTCCTTCCTCAAAATGTTCCAGCTTTGGACTAGATGGTTGAGGATATACAGTACTTCATTTCATATGCAACATTTCATTTATTTCATTTCAAATCTCTGTCCTCTTAGTTTGTTTTATAAGTAGAATCATGCTTGTCAATTGTCAGCGCAGAATGCATGTAAGAGTAAACACACTCAATTTATGTACCATTGCTTTAGGATGGTGAAAAAAAAGAGTTTCCTTTAGAGTAACAAAACACCTCACAAACAAGCAATTTATCATTTGAGAGACTATTAAAATGTAGCCAGGTTAATTCCCTTTATAGGATTTCATTTTAGCTATGGTAAATGAGTAAATCTCTTAATCTCGGTGATTTTTCATGTAAAATGAGTATGATTTTTATTTAACACACAAAAAAATAGGGAACAGTAATTTCTTAATGGTAGTAAAGTACTCTGAAAACGAAAAAAAAAAAAAAAGGCAGAACACTATCTCAGTGTTTTCAATTCCTTAGTGCCAGATAATGAAGAAATAATTTTGTAATAGTAGGTTAAATCTTCTTCAGAATGTCCATTTAAATGTTAGTTGGCAGCCTCAGCCTTCTCTTGGCAAAGCCTCCTTGAAGGGTCAAGAGGCCTGGTGGTAGAGTATTCTGCTGTGATGGGTCTGTAGGCATTGTTTGATGATTATGTTCAATTCCCAGGTCATGTAGTATTCTCAGGAGATTTTTGTCAGCATTTGGTACATCTGAATTCAGTTACTGTGAATGTGGGACCATATGCTTTGTAGTCTTCAAGAATATTAAATTAACAAATATATCAACCTCCACATTCTAAGTGAACAATATCTAATAGACAATCTACAGCACCACAATGAACCAGTATGGCGATTTATGTAAAATTAGGAGTAAATGTCTCACTATAAATTAAGTAACAGTTTTTATGCAAAACTGTGTTAAAATGAGCATTTTAGTAATGAATGCTTTTCAATGAGAGAACATTAACTTCATTCTCCTTTGGTAACTAAATAAAAAAAAAAATCAAGAAGTTATAAATACTGACCAAAGGATATCTTTAAAACATTTAAAAAAAGATATCTGCAATGTTAATTCAAATTAAAATTGCTAATACTTAAGCCATTGGTTTAGTAATATAATTCACTCTAATTGTAAATACTGTTTTGATTCATCCCATGACTTTCTTTGAGCACAGGGATATAATATTATAGTTATAGTAATATTATAGTTAATGTAAAATCTCATTAGAGAATCTTTTTAAAAGTGATCAATCAAATTAGTCAAGAATTTTGCTTTTGGCTTCCCTTCTTCTTTCCACAATCTCTGCAAATGTCTAAGTTTTATACTTTTTAAATTTTAAAATGAAGCTTCCATACATACGATGGAAACTCAGCACAGTGTCTGAGAGTTGGGGTTGATCTGAAGTACATGAACGGCAGCTGTACAGTGAAGACATTAATTTTCTTATATAACTTTTGCAATCTATCTCTTTGTGGTCAGACAATCTTGTTTTTAAAACATTTCAATCATTATAATGTCTCAGTTCTTTAATTCCTACTCTCATTCCTGACTGTTTCTCCACTTTACTATATTAGAGTTGCACTTTCTGTGACTTTTCCGTGCCATTTTTCCTTAGTTACTGATTCTGTGTAAATGCAGGTGAATTCAAAATACTTAACACAACTATGCAAATGTCATCTCATCTATAAATGCAGATGTCTTCATGGGTGTATTTTATGTAGGCACAACGGCTATGAAATCACTGAAGGGAACACTTGAAAAAACCTCAGTAAGAGTATATAAACAACATGTCAGTGATTGTATCATTTTAACACTAAATAAGATATTTGACTCATATTCCCTGTCCATAAATTACATATTAATTATATTCTTCAATTTAAAAATAAAAGAGTCTGGTAAGCATAAAAGGTAGCCTCACAGTCATCCCCTCTCACATACATGTTCTCTAGACCTTGCTACGAAATGCAGTTGAGAACACAGCCTTGGCACCACCTGGGGCCTTGTTAGAGATACAGAATCTCAGGTCCTTCTTAGACCTATTGAATCACAATTTGCTTTTAACGAGATCTCAAGACGATTCATGGGGACTTTAAAGTTCGAAAACACTGCCCTAGAAATACGAGCCACATTCCCTGAATTTTTGAAAATATTCTTTCAAAGGCTCTTTAATTGCTTTAAATCTCGGTCTGTGCTTTAAATCTCGATCTGCTTCACTTTTCCTTTCTTCTGAAACTGTTTACAAACTCCTGAAACATTCCCCATGATGTTGATAACAAATCCTAAAGGACCCACACTGATGAAAGTCTTCATGTATAAATCTATGCACACATTTTTTTTTATCTTGGATAGATTGTTAGAAAAATATTTTTAATGGCTCATGACATGAATTGTAAACCAGCTGCCTGCTCTCTGAAAATGGATTAAGAAATAATAATTCATCAGGATATGAGAATTCCTCTTATCCAGAAAGTATGGAGAATTATCTTTTTATTTTTTATTATATATATTTTTAAGATTTTATTTATTTATTTTAGAGAGAGAGTGCGAGTGGGGAAAGAAGTAGAGGAAAAGGAAGAGGGAGAGAATCTTAATAAGCAGACCCCATGCTGAGTGCACAGCCTGATGTGGGCTCAATCCCACAACACCAAGATCATGACCTGAGCCAAAAGAAAGTCAGACACAACCAACTGAGCCACCCACGCACGCCAAGAATTATCTTTTTAAAACTTAAAAAAAAATCATATCATGGTTTTAGTTTGAGTTGTTTTTTTTTTTTTAAGATTTTATTTATTTATTTGACAGATAGAAATCACAAGTAAGCAGAGAGGCAGGAGGGAAGTGGGGGTGGGGGAAGAAGCAGGCCCCCTGCTGAGCAGAAAGCCCTATTCTGGGCTTGATCCCAGGACCCTGAGATCATGACCTGAGCCAAAGGCAGAGGCTTTAACCCACTGAGCCAACCGGGCACCCCATGAGTTTGAGCTTTTTAAAACCATTATTAACTATTTATAGTCTTTCTTTTGTGATTGATCTCTTTATTTCTCTTAGGCATCCATTATTTCTAACTTAAAACTTTACATTATTTTGTTTTCCACCCATATTATTTTTATTCAGGATGCTAACAAGATTCTAAAATCTTGCCTATCATAATCACCAAGAATTCATGCTCATTCAAGATACCTATCTATAATAACAAGTAATATGTTCTTTTGGTAGTATAAGAAGTTTAATGGGTCCAATTAACCAATAACAGTAGTAGATTCAGAATAACTAAATACAAATATGGAATCAGAACTTTATTCATTTTATAATATAGTTTAAATATATATAAAAACTGCAAATTCTTTTCTGAGCTATTTTTTTCTTAGTTATAGTACAACATGTTTCTCCATTTGATTCCAATAAGTTATTTAAAAATACTTAACTAACAAGGCAGAAGACTCAGAACAACCAATTCAATATTAAAGCAGGAGAACATAGTTGAAGGGCTGACACTACCCCACTTCAAGACTTACTATAAAGCTACAAAATCAAGACAGTGTGGTACTGAGGGGAGTCTGGGTGGCTCAATCGATTAGGCTTCCAACTCTTGATTTCAGCTCAGGTCATAATCTCTGGGTTGTGAGATTGAGGCCCAGATTAGGCTTCCAGCTGGGTACAGAGCCTGTTTAAGATTCCTTCTCTCCCTCTCCCTCTCCCTCTGCCCCTGCTCTCTCTCTCTTTCCCTCACTCTGTAAAAAAAGACAGCATGATATTGGTGAAAGAATAGACCAACAGATCAAAGAAACAGAATAGAGAGCCCAGAAATAGATTTGCATAAATATAGTCAACTGATTTTTTAAAAGATGTATTTAGTTATTTGAGAGAGAGTGCATGTACACAAGCAAGCTGGGCAGAAGGAGAGGGAGAAGAATCCCAAACAGACTCCCCTGCTGAGCGCTCCATCTCATGACCCTGAGATCATGACCTGAGTTGAGACCAAGAGCTGGATGCTCAACTGACTGAGCCACGCAGGTGCCCCTTTGATTTTTGACAAACGAATAAAAGCAATATAATAGAGTAAAGATAGTGTTTTCAAATTGGTGCTGGAGCAACTGGATATCCACATGCAAAGAAGAAGAAGAAAGGAAGAGGAGGAGGAGGAGGAGGAGGGGAGAGGGGGAGGAGGAAGAAGAAGATGTAAACCCTACACCCTTCATAAAGACTAACTCAAAATGGATCATAGACCAAAAAATCAAATGCAAAACTATAAAACTCCCAGAAGATAACAGAGGTTAAAACCTAGATGATCTTATTAAGGCAATGACTTTTTAGATATAACAATAATGGCACAACCCATAAAAAATAATTTATAAGCTGGATTGCATTAAAATAAAAAAACTTGCTCTGAGAAAAACAATGTCAAGAGAATAAAAAGACAAGCCATAAACTCAAGAAAATAATTGCAAAAGAGATATTTGCTAGAGGACTGTTAAAACTCAACAATAAGAAAATGAAGAACCTAATTAAAATATGAGCCAAAAACCTTAACAGGCACCTCCCAAAGAAGATATATAGATGTTAAATAAACATATGAAAAGATTCTCTTTATCATAATGTTATTGTACCAGGAAAGTGCAAATTAAAACAAAAATGAGATACCATAACACACCTATTAGAATGGCCAAAATCCAGAACACTGACACCACCAAATGCTGGTGAGGATATGGAAAAACAAAAACTTTCATATGTTGCTGATGGGACTAAAATACTCTCACCGTAAGATCTAGCAATCACACTCCTTGGTATTTACACAAAGTAGTTGAAAACTTATGTTCATACAAAAGCCTTCCTATGATGTTTGCAGCAGCATTATTCATAATTGACAAAACTTGGAAGTAACCACAGTGCCCTCTAGTAGGTAAATGGATAAACTATGGTAAAGCCAGACAATGGAATATTATTCAGTGCTGAAAAGAAATGAGTTCCCAAGCCATGAAAAGACATGGAAAAACCTTAAATGCATATTACTAAGTGAAAGAAGCCATTCTGAAAGGGCTACATGCTGTATGCTTCCAAGTATATGGCATTCTGGAAAAAGGAAAACTATGGAGACAATAAAAAGATCAGTTATTTGCCAGGGGTTAGGGAGCAGGGAGGGATGAATAGGCAGAGCACAGAGGACTTTGGGGGCAGTGAAAATACTCTGTATGATAACTATAATGATGGCTACATGTCATATTTGTCGAAACCCACAGAATATACAACTCGCAGAGAAAATGTAAACTATGGACTTTGGGTGATTACGATGTGTCCATGTAAGTTCATCTTTTGTAACAAATGTACTGCTCTGGTGAAGGATGCTGATAATGGGGGAGGGTATTGCATGATCCAAGGCAGGGGGTATATGGAAAATGTGTGCACCTTCCCTTCAATTTTGCTATGAACCTAAAACTGCTTTAGAAATATAAAGTCTTAATAAAATAATTCTTGGATGATAGAATTACCTTCTATTTTCTTTCTTTTTTTTAATTTTTTATTTTTTTCATAAACATATAATATATTATTAGCCCCAGGGGTACAGGTCTGTGAATTGCCAGGTTTACACACTTCACAGCACTCACCATAGCACATACCCTCCCCAGTGTCCATAACCTCACCACCCTCTCCCTACCCCTCTTCCCCCGGCCCCCCTCAGTTTGTTTTGTGAGATTAAGAGTCTCTCATGGTTTGTCTCCCTCCCGATCCCATCTTGTTTCATTTATGCTTTTCCTACCCCTCAAACCCCCCACGTTGCATCTCCACTTCCTCATGTCGGGGAGATCATATGATAGTTGTCTTTCTTTGATTGACTTATTTCGCTAAGCATAATACCCTCTAGTTCCATCCACGTCATTGCAAATGGCAACATTTCATTTCTTTTGATGGCTGCATAGTATTCCATTGTGTGTGTGTGTGTGTGTGTATACCACATCTTCTTTATCCATTCATCTGTTGGTGGACATCTAGATTCTTTCAATTATGATATATCTTTTTGTTACGTTGTACATTTTCATTGACATTCTTAATCTCTAGTGCTCATGGACCAACCTCATAATGTTCCACTGTGCCCTTTCACCCATTTTGCTTTACTCACATATCTCTTATTGTAATTTTTTGAATGATGCAAAGGTTTTATTGCATTCACAGATATTCACATATTATTTCCTTTACTTCAAGTGCGTCTGCTTCATTCTTCACTGATCAAGGGGACTGGGCTCAAAAAACACTTTCTCAAAGAGGTCTTCTATTCTCCTGCCCCAAATCTAAAGTATCTTCTCTGTTACCATCTTTTTTTATGGAACTGACATCTTCTCATAGTGCTTATTGGAATTTGCGTGAAAACATTTTACACCACGGCAATAAACTCTCTAAGTCAATCTCCTGTACTATTTCAAAGAACCCATCGCTTAAAGAATGTCATGCCCACTATACATGTATACCACAATCATAGTTTATAAAAATAATTATGTTTGTAGCAGACATCGTATATGTAGTTTGGCATCCCTTCTCTTCAAGATCAGCATCCACTGATTTAAACAAGAACTGAGGAAAAACCCTAAAAGGAGCATTCAAGAAAGCTGACTAGCTGGGATTTGCATATATGAAGACTAGTCTAGTAGGCTTGTATTAGTGGTGGGTCCTACAAGGGTATAGGAGTGAGGTCTATAGGATTCCTGTGTGAAAATTCACCAGGGAAAAAAAGAATCTGGGTGATAATCTAATCATAGGACCAGGACCTGAGCACCTTATGCAAGGAATAGTTCTGTGTATATTATATGGCAATTGCTCATTCTGTCCAGCTCCAACCACAACTGTAGCATAGATATGTTGAAAAAATGATTATATGTGTTTTAAGTCTCAGTGATGTGACATCTAGTGGTCCGTGAGTACAGTAGGGACCACTGTATTCTTTCAGATTCATGGAAGTGAGCACTGAGTCTTTGGAGTAGCAAAGTGTTTGCTGGCCAGCTGTGGCAAGCAGCACCCTGGACACTGATGCAGAGGTGATTCCATGAGCAGAGCTAAGAGAAAGATCTGAGATATTAGACGGAAACACCTGAAGAAAGATGAGGGAAATCAGAAGCAGTGGTATAAAGCATCCCTGGGTGATCTGAGTGAAAATTGGGCTTGGCAATGGGAGTTTTTAAATGATACAACCCAGAAACCCGAGGATGAGCAACGGCAGTGCAAGATGAGAAAGGCACACTGGGCTGGTTTGTGAGTGCAATGACATGCCTCCAGAGGAGTTCCAGGAAAACTGAGAAGAGGAAGGACCTCCAGAAAGGAACACGATCCCCATCCATCACGGCTGAATAAATAAATATACATAAATATACATATACCTATATATGTATATTTATTTATTTATTCAGCTGTGATGGATGGGGACGTACATACATATACATACATACATATATATATACATACATGTATATGTATGTATATACATATACATATGTATGTGTGTGTGTGTATATATATACACACATATATATATACACACATACAGAAAAAGTCTGTCAGAAAAGCACCTTAATAGGATGGAAGAATTAGAGAAGTCAGAGTAGTCAGCATGGTCCTATTTCTGTGAGAGAACAGATCTGTGAAATGTGAGACTCCTTTGTGTTGGCAGTTAAGGCATCCAAATGATAACAACCTATGGTTTCAGACACTTAAGATTAGTGAGAAGGACAAGGATATATTGTTTAAGACAGGTGAGATATAGCATGTATAGAAAATTTGTAAAAATCATGTAAGTAGTTGACAGACTAAGTAATAAGTCTTGTAAAATTCTTAGGAACCAGAGTTCGCTGTAAGGAATGTCTGCCTTTCATGCTCCTTCATTTAATACAATTTTCAGTTTGCCAAACATTTTTTCTTACTAAACTGAAGTTGCTAATTTGTGGTTAGCATTAAGTTTTTGGTTTCTATTAATTTCTTAATCTGATTTCCAAGTTGAAATTTAAGATTCTCTGAGTAAGATCGTCTGTCAATTTGACTGCTGTTTGAAAACAGATGGAGCAAAAAAACCCATGAGTCTCTAAAGTGTGATACCATTAGTGCCTGTAAAACTGAGCAAGTAGAGATGAACTTTCTACATACCAATACACCAAGAAATTCCTCAACAGCCAATGTAAGCAGTTTATGGTTGAGAAGAAAGAGATTAAATCATTTAATCACGATAAACTTGATAACTTTCAAAAACAATTCAAATGGTCAGCTTGATTTATTCATTAAGGTAATAATATTGTTTTCAATAATAGTATTGTTTTCAAAATGTAGTTTGTGATTCTTGGAGTTATACGTCATTGTAACTTATTTATTTATTTATTTTTAAAAGATTTTATTTATTTATTTGACAGAGAGATCACAAGTAGACAGAGAGGCAGGCAGGGGGGGCAGGGGGAAGCAGGATCCCTGCTGAGCAGAGATCTCGATGTGGGGCTTGATCCCAGGACCCTGAGATCATGACCTGAGCTGAAGGCAGATGCTTAACCCACTGAGCCACCTAGGCGCCCCATGTCATTGTAATTTAAAGAGAGTAAGTTACAGAGGTGCCTGGGAGGCTAAGTCCATTAAGTGTCCAACTCTTGGTTTTAGCTCAGGTCATGTCATGGGTGTTGGGAGTCTCAGTGGGGACTCTGCTTGAGATTCTCTTTCTCTACCCCTCCTCCCACTCACATACTCCCTCCCTTTCTCTCTCTCTCTCTTTCAAATACATAAATAAATCTTTTGAAAAGAGAGTAAATTATGTCTTTAGTTAATAAGGTGTTCATCATGGAAAACATATTCACAAGAACACACAAATAAATTCATGATTTTTATAACTAATAAGAATAAAAATTTGACCTTCAGCCAGTAGATGGAGAAGTTGATCTTAAAGTAGATTCACAGTGCTATTAAAAGTCTCTTTGTTAAGTTGTAGGAGCATAGAGTAAAATTGCTGCTGATTCAGATATTTGGGATTGTTTTCATGGTTATTTTCTGGCTGCTCTGCAAAAACAGCTCTGGCATCACCCAAGGGATCAGTATTTGTTTCTTAGAAATCTATCCTGTACAGTCCTTATGTGCTTTGTCTATAGGCACATTTTTTTTTTTACTGTCTATTCTATTTTCAAACAAGCTGGAAATGTTTCCTTTCTTCATAAACTATTGCTGAAAGTTTGCATAGTACATATTTTTAGGAACCACAAAATGTTTATGCATAAAGGCACTGAGTGACAGAATCAGCACCTCTCAGAGCAGGATGAAAATATAGATTCCTTGTAGGGCAAACTGGCTTTCTGAAAAAGGCAACACACATTATGTACTTCAACATGCTCTCAGAAATTATGCACAGCCACATCCATCAGGGATGAGCTCATAAATAAATAAATCAATTGACAAATTCTCTTGAACAAATTCCACTACCACCCAAAATCATTTGTTTAGTACATTGACAGTTATTCTATATCTTGAAAGATGTTGAGAATCCTGAAAATTCTATACAACTGAGCGTTCGGTGTTGTTCCTCTTTGCTGGCATTTTTGTTATAAAAATGATTATGCTTAGACAGCCAAAGAAAAATATAAAAATGTAAAAAAATACATGAGATTGTGGCTAAGTGTTAAACTTAGAAGAGTGGGCTTTTAATAAAACTGATAATAGCAGTAAATATTAATTGCAGTAAATAGCAGATCAAAATGGAACTATCATGAAATTATTTTCCATAAACCAAGTGACAACTTAAAAGTACATGTCCTTTATTAAGGATACCAAAATAGTCATTATTTGTAACTTTTTTTGATGGTTCATTTAAATAATTCCCATTGTCTAAAAATACATGCTTAATTTTGCTATATTTAAATGTATTAAAACCCCCTATAAGCAAAAATAGAAATTATTTTTGTGGGGATGCGTTGTCACTAATATGTAATCATCAATTTAAAATACAGTTCTCTTTTCATTTATACAACTTGGTTAATACCCAATTATCTTAATATATAGTTTATGTTTTCTATTTAATAAATATTTACTAAGAGCCTACAACTTGCCAGCAGTGAATAAGAATGACATACCAGGTTCCTGCTTTCATGAAATTTATATTCTTGTGGATGAGATAAATGACCCCAAAACCTCTAAAAAGATACAGATCATTACAATAGGAAATACAGGAGATCTCATAGATGATATAATAAAGGTATATAGGAATAATTATATATACAAGTAGGAGTTACAGGTAATAGGAAATAAAAATATATAATAAAACATTGATGCAGAGGTGGGGAATAGTCTTAGAGTATGTAAGAAAAACAACTTTGAACAGTACATTCACTATGCAGCCGTTTGAGAAATAACTATATAGAAAATTAGATGTATATACCTCATACACAAATTTACATACATGTATGTATGTGAATTTCTTTGCATATACATGCAAAGAAAGAAGATGTGGCTCCTCTGGACTTAAAATTTATGGGTGATTTTTTGTTCTTGTCTTTTTTTAGTTTCCTTCTGCTTTCTTATAGTTCACACTTCTTCTGAAACTGACATATTTTAGAAGTTTTATGTTGAAAAGTCAATACCCATAGAGAAGGGTAAAATAGTTGAGTTGAAGTAGTTAAAAGGGCAGTATTATTCTCTTTAATCCCTGAAATATTGTTCATCATTAAGATCTAAGATATAAACTGTTTTAGCAAAATAAACAATAATAAATGCTCTTAACTTTGTGATTTGAGATGGATACTGGTAAAAAAAAGGGGGGGTAGCTTTTCAAGGAATAGTGGAGATAATATGAGAAGATGGAGAACCCAGATTCAGAAACACATCACATACATAAAAAATAAAATATTTCCATAAGACTTAAATCTGCTAAAGAAATGACTCCTAGAATGTTAGAGCTTCATTTAACATAGATTGGAAATTATGTACTCAGTTTTCATAGTGAATGGGGAACTTCACTGTATATAAACTTCCCAACAAGTAACTATAAGTATATATCATTTATAAAACAACTTAAGGACTGTCTAAGATGGAAAACAATAGTACAAAAGAAAGACCATTATATTAAAACTTAGAAAAGATAAAATTCCAGTCCTGTCTTTCTCACAGAAGCTATCTGAAGAGATTGTTTAACCTCACAGAACTTCACTATAGTCATCCACCAATAGAGAGGCTCAAACAAGATGACCTCCAGCTCCTTCCATGTGAAATTCTAGGACATGATTTTGCTTTGTAAATATGTCAGATTAAGGAAAAAATTTCCATTTTTTTTCCCTGGCTGTTCAGATATAACTTTAATTTCCTAGGATTTTGAAGTTTGCAGATTAAAATAGAGATAACCTAGTCCAGACTCTTTAATTTTATGGACAAGGATACTGCTGCTCCGAAATACTGAGTAACTCAACCAAGTTTTCAGATTTACGTAGTGGTACAGGCTAAACTTGAATTCAGATTTAGTATGCAAATTTTATAGAATCCCACTTTAAGGGGAACTAAAACCAGATGCATTATTTCACTATTTTATTTCTATTTACATTAAATTTTGAATTGACAGAAAACTTCTTGCAACAAACTTTAGAATTCTTACATGCAAATAATATTAAACAACAACAATAATAACAAGATACTCCAAATAACTGGCGGAGAAGGGGAGCTTCTGATATTTTGGAGAACACTTCATCTACTGGCTTATGTTCTTTGTGTTCCCCTGAAGTCATAAGAGAAAGTGTAACCATCCTACAGTCACGTGCTAGAGAAAAAGAAAACAGCACAAAGCTGGGAGTCAGCCAGAGCTGCTTTATTGTCATATAATAGGGTACCTGACAAAATTAATCAATGAGACAAATATTCATAACAGATTAAATCATAGGTCCTCTAGAAAGAGGGAAGTATAAACTTCTATAGGTATAAATCCCAAATTTAGGCATACGGAATACTCAAGAGCAACCTAGGTGGAAAATAAGATAATAAAAATAATATACCAATTGAGGAAATAAACTATGAGGAAAATATGTTGTTAAGCCTAGATAAGTATTGACTGTAAAAGTAAGATGATTTGTGATGAGCCAAACAAAAGGAATTAAAATAGTGGACCGCATTCTCATGAGGGAAGTCAATCAGTAACAGCAATAGTCAAAGTCTTCAAGGTCTTACATTGTGTGGAGGCAGGCAAACATATTGACTACTTTAGACTTTTTTGGGTACACATTGTAAAAATATAATAGTAATCATTATCATAATAGAAATAGAACATTTGACTTTTACGTTTGGATAGTGCAAAAACGTAAAAAACAAAAACAAAACAGAACAAAAAACACCTACAGCAGCAAGCACAGATGAAAAAAAGGAAAAGAGTGGGGTAAAGTCAAATAAAGAAACCAATGAAGACAAGCCAAAAGACAAAGAAATTAAACAAAGAGCTTAAAATATCATTTTAAATTCCAAATATTTTAACATAAAAGCACTTAAAAACTAGAATTCCATTTAAATAGCAATAGACTAATTAACAGATAGTTTTTTTTTTTTAAGATTTAATTTATTCATTTGACAGACAGAGACACAGCGAGAGAGGGAATACAAGCAGGGCGAGTGGGCGAGGGAGAAGCAGGCTCGCCGCCGCAGGGAGCCCAATATGGGGCTCGATCCCAGGACGCTGGGATCACAACCTGAGCCAAAGGCAGAGGCTTAACCCACTGAGCCACCCAGGTGCCCCAGTTTTCTTTTTTTATTGAGTATGATTAACATAAAATATCCTATTAGTTTCACAGTGTACATCATAGGGATCTGATATTTTTATATCAGAGATGGGGAAGGGTTGGGGGAGCAGCCAAAAATAGGTGAAGGAGATATAGAAACAGATTATATAAACAGAAAACCTATACAGTGTTTTCAAGACATACACTTAATTTAAAATTACTCAGGAAAATTGAAAGTAAAGAAAAGAAAAATAAGTATGTCCAGGGCATAGTAACAGTCACTAACCAACTACTTAAGTAGATATAGGAGACTCACTAAAAGCACCCTGAACATAGAGAGTTGGTTTTATTTCCTCACCAGTACCCAACATAGAGTAGATAGCCAATAAATATTGACTAAATTGATGGTATGTATTTGTGTATCAAATATTTAAATATCTGGACTGGATGTGTAAACATCTAATTCATGAAAATAGCAGTCGCTGACAAGCTAGAAGAGTAGAATAACATAAGGAAAATAAAGCTTTCCATAATAGTCAATGACTTTTATATCAATAAACATCAAAATCCATTATCTTAGATATCCCATTTCTTGTCCAGTCAAATAATTATCAAGAATAGTGAAGAATATGAATTCATGGCTACGTCCTTTGTTGTATTCTTTAATACCTTAGAATTGAAATTCTAGAAACGCAAGCAGAACAAGTTTCTCAAAAGTATTGCTCATTTGCATGAGTGATGCAAGAGATGTTTGGGAAATCATGTCCCTGAAAATAGTTCACCAGACAAGTTATCTACAAGGGAGTTTTAATTCTGGTATAGTTTAGCATCAACTGCGTAATTCAGATTCAAATTGAACATAAAAGGAATTAAAATTTATGTTCAATGGGCCAGTGACCACAGATGCATCACAGAGCTATACTAAAAAAGCAGATGAAACACTTGACGTTTTATAATTAGCCTGTGGTTGTAACATGCTGATTGCAATCAAGTGTAATATGGTGGAGGAAGTAGTGACTTTTATGTTTATTAAATCCTTTATCATACACTATGACATGCTTGTAGACCTTCACAAGATCAGAAAGTTTGAATGTTTAAGTACTGCACAGAAGTTCACATTTATACAGCATGAAGTGCATTCAGTGTTGTCACCTGTGTAAGTTCTTCATCACTTGAGATGCTGTATTTTGCATCTATATGTTTAATTAAAATAATCATGCTCTTTTAAAAGGCACATAAATGGACTATTTCTTTTTTCCCTCATTTATCTTTTATTTAAAAATTTGTTATTGAAGTATAGTTGTCATAAAATGTTTTATTGGGGGCATGTGGGTGGCTCAGTCTGTTAAGCATCTGCCTTCGGCTCACATCCTAATCCTGGGGCCCTGGGATCAAGTCCTTTGTCGGGCTCCCTGATCATAGGAGAATCTGCTTCTCCCTCTGCCCCTCTCCACCAGGCTGTACTCTCTCTCTCTCTCTTTCTCAAATAAATTAGTAAAATCCTTAAAAAATTTTTTTAAAAATAAACTGTTAAATTGGTTTCATGTATACAATATAGTCATTGCACAGTTTCATACATGACACAGTGCTCACCACAGTAAGTGTATTTACTCTCCGTCACCATATACAGTATGACAATATTATTCACTATATTTCCTATGTGCTTTTTATACCTATGACTTCTTTATTTTATAACTGAAAGTTTGTATCTTTTTTTTTTTAAGATTTTATTCATTTATTTGACAGACAGAGATCACAAGTAGGCAGAGAGGCAGGCAGAGAGAGAGGAAGGGAAGCAGGCTCCCCGCTGAGCAGAGAGCCCGATGCGGGGCTCGACCCAGGACCCTGGGATCCTGACCTGAGCTGAAGGCAGAGGCTTTAACCCACTGAGCCACCCAGGCACCCTTGAAAGTTTGTATCTTTTAATCCCCTTCACCTATTTCACCTATCCTCCCCACCCCCCTCTCCTTTGGCAACCACCAGTTTGTTCTCTGTATTTATGAATCTGTTTCTGGTGTTTGCCTTGTTTTTTTGATTCTACATATAAGTAAATTATAGGGTATTTGTATTTCCCTGCCTGATTTATTTCACCTAGGATAATATCCTCCAAGTCCATCCATGTTATCAAAAATGGTAAGATCTCAATTTTTTTAGGACCGAGTCTCACACACACACACACACACACACACACACACGTAGTATTCATGGATGTGTTTGTGTGTGTGTGTGTGTGTGTGTATGCTGCTTCTTGTTTACCCATTCATCTACTTATGGACACTTAAGCTTCTCCTATATCTTGGCTACTGGGATGGTAAATACAAGGGTGCAAATATCTTTTTGGATCAGTGTTTTCTTCTCTTTGGGTAAATATACAGTAGCGGAATTACTAGGTCGCGTGGTTATTTCTATTTTTAAGTTTTTGAGGTGCCTTCATAGTGTTTTCCACAGACTGCACCAATTCACTTTCCCACCAACAATGTGAGAGACTTAAAGGGAATATTTCTCAGTATGATATTCTTTTTTACAACTTAGTATATAAACAGTAAAAAAACAAACAAACCCACAATGATTTACTGAGGACTACAGAAAAATATCTTTCATTATACTTTTTTCTGAGGAATAATCTAGGATGTATATCACTAGAAATCATAAAATAATTTTTTTTTCCATTTACATGGCTTCTTTCAGAAAGGTGATGATGTTTCATTTCTAGCAGATGTGTTATGTTTATTCCGTCCTTGTATCAGGCATGTGTATATTTGTGTTTGTGTGGATGTGTGTGTTCATGTTGCTAGTACTCTCAGCCATGGTTTATTCTCAGCTATCAGATTGATGTGTTAAGTAGCAAGATAAGTCTTCCTTGCTATGAACTTCCTGTTTTGAAGTCTCAATTACAGGTTCTGGCCTCATTTGGTTTCACTTATTCATCTTTTTCATTTTTCTTTTTTTTTCTTCCTCCAAAATCAATGGACTTCTGATTAGCTCTGGGACTTCAATTCTGCCAACCCCTAATGTTGTCTTTTTATACTGGAAGACAGTTTTACTTAGCTAAGAAATCTTTGAAACTGTCAATCACTTAAAATACTGGTGTTAATATTATTCTATTTATTTAATTTAATAAATATTTATTCCACTTATATTTACTTGGCTTTAAAGTAAAGTGTCAATGCACTTAAAATATTGGTGTTAATGTTATTCTATTTATTTAATTTAATAAATATTTATTCCACTTATATTTACTTGGCTTTAAATTAATTATACATTTTATGCTTTATCAACTTTATTGAAATAAAGTATGAATCAAGGTAAATTTTTCACTGAATTTGTACTAATACCATCTGGTAAGTGATGAATTAGGCACACAGAATGTATACCACAAGGTACTTTTAAATGTTATTTTTATATTTTGACTGCTTTTCTTATCAGATTGAGAGATACTTGAAAGAAACAGGTTGTGCATAATTTATTTGTTTCCCATTAACTAATATAGTGCTTGATTCAAGTTGATGGAAAAATCTGAGAACCAGAATGTATGCTTTTGCTGACACTTAAGCACTTGCCACCCAGACACATTGGAAATGCTTTTCTGTTCTCTCTGCTATTTCTACCCATATCTTGTCTCAGCAGCAAGGAATCAAAGTACACTCTCTAAGGTAATTTTTTTGTTGCTGATCCCTAAAGCTAACTTAATTTCATAATGGGCAACGTTTAATCAAATTAAGGTTATGAATAGTTATATTATAAATGGTACAGAATTGATAGAGAAGCCAGAAGCACTTGCTACACCTTTATCCTTCCTTAATTGTAAAAGGAGGCGAGTAGATCTCTTTTATAGTTGGTACAAAGACAGAATATTTATAAATTACTTTTCACAATTAGCTCCTTTCTTCTAATACTGAGGATCACTGATTCTTGATAAAAAACAAACAAACCACATTTTTTGCCCATCTTTTACTAAATAAACTTTCTATCAGTTCAGACCTCTGATGGTCTTTACTCTTAATCTAATTTCTTGCTGATACACATTAAATGTTCAGTCTACTGAATGACGGCGAAGTTTGAGGGTAGGCTCTTAAAGCAGCATTAAAGAATTGTTGAGACCAGCACAGCAGCGGACAGCATAAATTCTGGAAGCAGCTTTCTTGCACTTGAATCCTATATTGTCACTTACTAGTTGTAACTTTAAGAAAATCATTAACCTCTGTTAGGTTCAGCATTCTTTTTGTAAAATGGAAAAAAAAAAAGCGAACTCTATATTATAGAGTTGTCTGAGGATTAAATGCGTTGATATTTATAAAATAGGAAAGTGACTGGCACAGGGCCAATGCTATATAAATGGTTGTTACATAAACAAGATTTTTGTAAACTGATAGAGTTCCTAATATTATCTTCAAGATCAATTTAATACTATATTACATTTCCAGGAGGCTTAAAAGATACCATTCATCTGTTCCCCAGAGTAGTAAATTTTATAAATTTATCTTGGCCGAACATCGCCGGAAACTTGAACTTGTTTAGGGCTCCTTTTCCTGCAATACGTAGCTGTGGAAAGGGCAGGTAACTTTAACGATAGAATGTTTTGGGGTGAAGAAATGCAATGAATTTCCTGAGATTATCCTTATCGTGACTTAAATTGGGAGAGGCTTGCTGAGATTGTGAATACAGAAATTTGTGCTAATGCCCTCAGTGCACACAAGAGCACTACCACCCAATCTCTGGATTTATTGTTGGGGGGGAAGGCAAAAGGAATTTAAAAATGTGACATGATAATAATAAGTACTTGTTGAAAACTTTAAAAATATCTATTATAATAGGGACATTTTCAGAAAACTCAAAAGAAAAGGCCCGTATGTCACAATAAAGAAAAGCAATGTTTCTGAGTAATTAGAATGAAAGCAAAGTGGCTTTAAAAAATTGAGTCTTGAAAATGTTTGTTTTTTTTTTAATGGCAGAAAATTTATTTGTGGTGAGAATGGGGTAGCTGATTCGCATTAGGGGAATACGACCTAATTGTGAAGGAACAGAACTGGATCCATGACAGAATATGCTTATTGAAATTTTCAAATTTTCCCATAAGGTATGATATGTCCTTCCTGAGCCTGTTGAAAGAGAGCAGACAGTACACCATTTGCATACATTTGTGACAATTTCACATCTAGACAATTATATTCTAGAAAGAGTGAATTTAATCTTGGGATTGTGATTATAGTAATTACACCTAATGATGGCCAAGGTTATATGAAGATGCACTGGGTTAGGTTGTAGACGTTTGCCCCCTTAGCTGTGAGATATCGTCTATCACTGCCCTGAGGGGTTTAACCTTTGATTTTCCAACAATTCTGTTGAAATTCTGGAATTCTATAAAGATCCAGGTGTTTGTGAAATTATTTAATTATTTTAGTAATAATTATTAATTATTTTAAATGTATCTTAAATACATTTATTTTAAATGCATTTTAAAGATGTGCAGTTTTTGACATTTTTTCCATCAATCAATACAAAAGTTAAGTATTTCTTTTTTTTTTTAAGATATTTATTTACTTGAGAGAGTGAGTGAGCAGAAAAAGAGACGGGGGAGATGGATAAGCAGACTCCCCGCTGAGCAGGAAGCCTGACATGGGACTCGATCCCAGGACTCTGGGATCATGTCCTGAGCTAAAGGGAGATGCTTAACTGACTGAGCCACCCAAGCGCCCCCCAAAAGTTAAGTATTTCAAATGCCATTCTGTTTTAAAGCCCAAACCTTAAAGTCTTCCAGGACCTAAGCAGTAAGCAATCACTAAAAGAATCAAATTCAAATCACCATAGCCTACAAGGTCCTCTATGATCTAGACCCAGTGTGATTTTCCAAATATATTATATGGTCTTCTTTAATACCTGGAACACATCAAGCTAGTTCTCAGTAAACAATATTTAATTATTTTGTTCCTTCCATCTATGATGTTTTTCTTCTCATTTATTATTAATGTCATTTATTATTCATATAATCAATTTAGTAAACCAAGAAATAATTTCCAAAATTTTCTTATTACAAAAAATTGTAGATAACATAGAAATTAAGTGTAAAAACACAAGATAACTGGGATAAAGATATCAGAAAATTTAAAATGTAGAAAATCAATTCTAAGTTAATTTTATAGTTGAACACTAAATTTGACTCCGAGGTAGTTGACCAAAAAAAAGGAAAATTAAGAAAACCATTTGGAAAAAAAAAAAGGTAAAGCATTTGACTAATGAACTACAGTAAAATGAAATATAAACCAATTGAATGATGTAAAAGGGAATAACATAATAATACATAACACCCAAAATATTGAGTATGATAAAGTTATTCAGACATTTGCATTTTCCTGTGGGTCTATGTAATTCGCAATAATGTTGTATAGTATACAGTTAAGCTTTATTTTACATCAAATGTAAAGAGAACTGAGTGGGAAAGTCATAACTTTTTCAACCAATCATAATTCAGTTCATTTGGGAGGCTTCAGTATGGTTTGTGCTGCTAAAGCAGATATTTTCAAATGCTTTTAGAACCTATTTCATCAACATAATATTGCAAAATATGTAATCATCTTTATCAGGCCTCTGCAGCAGCTCACATACTGATGACAGCACCCCCACATCACTGCAAGTTGGCTTTCCCCCAGTTACCAAGGCTTTCAGCAATCACCACTCTGTACAGAACGCAGCTGGCTTGCTATTTGGTACCCTAAAGAAAAACAATTCAAGCTTCTGCACAATCATTGGGTTTCCTATTCTATGGCAAAGTGATTTCAAAGATCAGATTCTTTCATAACTTGCACCTGCCACTTTGCTCTTGCAACGGCACTAAGTTATAAGCAACTCAAAGGGGGAGTAGATTCTCATCCACGTCGGGGTGAAATCAGAGAAAAAGTTCAAACATCTATCATCCTTTGTATTTTCTTACGTATCCTTCATCTATTTGCCTACAGTTGTTTTTAGTTTTTGCTTTTTTTCCTTTTTAATTCTGCAAATCTTTTACCAACACAGCTATCATACTCCTTGCACTTGTATGTCTTCTCCCTTTAGGTCCACTAAATTGGATCCCTCTGACTTCTTCCCTAAATATAAGTCAAGGTATGGTTCAGGCAAAACCCCTGCAGAGGGACTTACAAGCACTTTGTCTGTCAACTCGGGGGAGACAGAAACTATTGCTATATTTCAACCATGTACACCTTTGTGAAATCAAATTTAATTTCAATAAATTTATAGACAACATTGTCTATAAATTTAATCTCATAAAACAGTATATGTCAAAATATAAAGTTTTCCCTAGATATATTTAGAGTGTAAAGTGTATATATATGGTTTCAAAAGAGAATTAAAAAATACAACTTCTATTTCTTCAACCAGCGTCAGAATCTTCCTTTTACAAAGTTATAAAGGAGAAAATATAAATGCAATCAAAGGTCCCTTAGGGTGATATAAAAGGTAATTTTTCATGATGTATATCAATAATAAAAAATTACCTACAATAATTACATATATGAATTATTATTTCCCAGTTCAATTATCTTGGCTTCTTAGCCTCCGGCTGCAAGCTCTCTGTGATTGAGAGATCTAAAGAGATCAAATGAAGACTCCTGCTAACACAGCCACAATAAAATCCCATGTCCATTAGAATAAAGTGGGAGTTAGCCATTCTTAGAAATAAGTAAAGACAATCCATGGCTAATGGGAAAACCTAGAAGAAAGCAGACTCCACTTTTCGATAACTGATTATTTACATTTAATTGCTTTGGGGTCTTTGTTGTTTCACATACTAAAAACTATAGTTTGAATCTATTTCTTCGCATAGTTGAGATTTTTTGAATGGAAATGCCTAAAACTATTATGAAAATAGTTTTAATCATTTTATAATAATTTGCCTTACACCATCTATCTATAAAGACCATATATAATTATAGTCAGGTATTTCATATGATCATAATGTATCATTCTCAAATTAAGAAATAAAATAAATTAAATTGATCTTTTCAATATTTAAATAGAGACATTACCACAGAATCTGATTCTGAAGCTGAACATATCATATTTTGATATAAAAACATTTTAATAATTTTCTGACTATTAAATCACTTTTAAGATCACAGAAGAAAGACAGATGTTGAATTATGAACTTGAGGAGTTGGAAGAGATCACCGAGACCATGAAGGCCAGGTGGTATTTGTTTTTGCATATATGAAGAAACTAATGGCCAGGAAAGTAAAAAAAAAAATTGAACAGAAGCACATGGCCAATAAATGACTTACATGTAAAAATAAAAAAAGAAAAATCCCCTACATTATTTCTCCTTTTTTTTTTAAGATTTTATTTATTTATTTGACAGACAGATCACAAGTAGGCAGAGAGGTAGGCAGAGAGAGAGGAGGAAGCAGGCTCCCTGTTGAGCAGAGAGCCCGATGCGGGGCTTGATCCCAGGACCCTGAGATCATAACCAGAGCAGAAAGCAGAGGCTTTAACCCACTGAGCCACCCAGGTGCCCCAATTTCTTCTTTTTTAATGGAAGGAATTTTTCAAAATGATCTAGACTTGGACCAATTTTACAAAGCCTCATATCTAGTCTGAATTGTCTAATATTTTCAAACTAGCCAATTAAAAGTAATATCGAATCTCTTGACTTCAATGATGTGAGATTCGTTTGAATGGAAGAATGAAGTTAAACTATAAAGTATATCTCCCACTTGTAGTGCTCAATGAAATAACCTTGCATGAAACTTCTGCATGAATCTGGGTATGAGTATTGGGAACTGAAATTCCTTCCTAATTAAAAACAAGGACTAGCCTTTGGGCAGCTCAAACCCACCTGAGGTTGCTTTATTATTTTTAAAATGAGAATTGTCATATCTGTCACAAAAATTTCTGAAGAAAAACAGAACCAATGACTTAAGCTTATGTAATTAAAGCTAGGTTTCAACATCTCTCCCTCTTACTCATACACACACACATACACACCAGACTCAAAACATCACACATCTCCCACCCTCAGAGCACTTGTTCTTTAGACGTGTATGTGAGGGAGAGAATACAAGGGAGAATTTCTTTATCGCTCATAGGTTTTATGTAACACATTTTCTTTTCTTTTTTTTTATTTTAAAAGATTTTATTTATTTATTTGACAGAGAGAGATCACAAGTAGGCAGAGAGGCAGGCAGAGAGGGGCGAAAGCAGGCTCCCTGCTGAGCAGAGAGCCGGATGCTGTGCTCCATCCCAGGACCCTAGGATCATGACCTGAGCCGAAGGCAGAGGCTTATCCCATTGAGCCGTCCAGGCACCCCTATGTAACGCATTTTCTAATGGCTTTTTTTTTTTTAACACAAAAGCTTTATATTTTAAAAAGTACATATTTGTTAATTCTAAAGAATCATCACCCAAGAGTAAAAAACATTAAGTTGTCTTAGTCAAATTATTTATTTGACAATTTTCTCTACACCTAATTCTTCTTTTTTAAAGAAGTTGTTTACTTGAGAGCAAGAGAGAGAGAGCACAGAGGGAGAGGGAGAAGCAGACTCCCTGCTGAGCAGAGAGCCCAATAAGGGGCTCAATCCCAGGATCCTGAGATCATGACCTGAGCCAAAAGCAGATGCTTAACTGACTGAGCCACCCAGGCACCCCTATACTTAATTATTCAATTAACTTTTCATTTACACTGACTTTTATGTGGTCCAAATACTGCAAATGCAGAGAAACTCTTACCTGTCATATAACTGGCTTCCTTATCTACAATTATAACTATTACTTTTTCATCCTTCTTTATATACACACCATTGGCTCTGAGGAGACGTGAAACTCTATAGATAGATTTGTCAGAGCTGTTCTGGTCAAATCCGTTTATCATCCTTGTCTTAAGAACAACAACAAAAACTGTTTTTTGTGCAATTAATATAGGTATATGTACCATTTCTTGTAACCTACTCAATGGTCCAATAAGGGAGATCCTATTAATATCCCTATCTTCAATATAAGGACATTGATGCCCAGAAAATTTAGGTTCAGCTTACAAGGTAAAGTAAAATGCCAGAATTAGAAATCACGTTGTCTGACTCCAGAGGACATTTTGTTTTATTACTAAATTATCTACTTGAGTAGGCCAGCCAATAACTCACTCTCCTGAAAAGATAACATTTTTATCTTTTCATACATTTTCCTACACTGCTCCTAAATGTCATCTCTTTTTCATTGATTGCATAACGTCTTTGCCAATTGAGGTTTGTTCTCGCTTTTCTAAGCCTTTTTGATATTGTGGTCCTGAAGCTGGGTTGTGCACATCGGGGGCAGGTGGATATGCAAGATGATTCATTGGAAAAAGAACAAGACATTTAAAAACCTAATCATAGTCAATTCTCTTTCAACCTTTTAAATTTGTTTTGACAATAAACATTGTTAATATAATACTATATGGATATACTATGTAAGTATAAATCCATTTATTGGGAGACATGGTTCAATGTGTTTATATTCAGTGCACTTGATCAAAAAGTTTGTAGATCATTGACCAGTATCATTAACTTACAATTTTCTTACATATTGACTTTTATTATACTTTTACTATTTTGTGATAAGTTATTTCTCCATGTTAATTATTTGCTCCTAAAGAAAGAAAGTGTTTCAAATTTCTTTTAAAATTATCTATGTCATTAGAATGACCTTATATATGTGACCAGAAAGCATTTATATATGTAAAACAGTGAAACAATTGCAAAAGTCAACTGAAATGCTGAAGAATGCTTGTTATAAATAAAAAGGAATTTGCTGACTTCAATTTGCTGAATTCAATTATTATTGATTTGATTTCAGCTAAGAGCAAAGGTTGTATGATAGCCCCCCTCCTTTTTTTTAAAGTACAGATTCCTTTTATAGCTTCTGGGTGTGCTATCAGTGTCTTGAAGATGAATCTAGTCCAGCACCCTGGGTAGGAGACTATGTGTATTTTAAGGAATCATAGTGTTCTACACAATTAATTTATTTGACTTTTAAGAAGACATACTTGCCTGGGAAGGCTTGTTAATCTGAAAATTGAGTTGCTTAAAAATAAAAACCAATATATTAAAATTATAAATACAGCTTAAAATATTTGTTACTTTAATTAAGTTATGAAAGCTTCTCAGTATCTGTATTTTCTCTTCAGAAAGGCTAGTTCTTAGATAACTTATGAGAAGTGGTAGGTAGTTAATATGGAAAAGTCTGCAGAGGTCACATCCCTGAAGACCTCACTCTTGAGTGAGGCACAGGTCACAGCTAGACTACATTTTCCAGCCCACTTTGCAGTTGGGTATGGCCATGTAACTGAGCTCTGAAATGGAATATGAGCAAAAGTGTTTCTCTAGCGTGCTTTTGTGTTATTTTTCCCTACCCACTGGTCACAGGGAGAAGACTCTAAGACCTATAGAGGGGATAAGCCACACATGGAAGAAATCTTTTTCCCATTTCATGTTTTGAAAAGAGTTGAGTAGGAACACCTGTGTTTCATTGCTGTATAAGCAGGAAATACATCTTACATCATTGAACTACAGGCACTATTAATTATAGTAGTTAGTCTATCTTGTCTAACTTAGCTGTTGAACCTCTATTTCTAGTCACACTATTCTACTCCAAATTACAACTTTTCTTGAATATGTCATATATTTAAAATTCAACTTGTAAAAATTTAATTCACCATCTCTCTCAAATCTCTTTTCCAATTGTACATTTATTATTTGATGAATTGTGCTCTTCCACCCAGTTGTTTAATATAAAGGTTGAAATCATCTCCAATCTTCTGTTTTCCTCATGTTTTTTGTCCAATAATTAATCCATCAAAAAAAATCAACCATAACCATTTGTTTAATCCAACTCATTCTCTTAGTGTTCACTGTCACCATCTTAATCTATGTCCTCCTAATTGTTTATATGGTATTACCATATAGAATCTCCTAATCTGAACATCGTTCTTCAACCAATTTTCCACAGTCTTGTCAAAAAATTCTTCCTTAAAAGCAGCACTGTATATGTCACTATCTCTAAAACTGGTGTCTCTATATTTCCTTTCAAAAAAAGCTGAATACATTAGTAGAGAATAAGATGATTTATGATGTTATACTTGAGTTTTTTTTTTTTCCAAATACATTGCTCTCTCTTTCTCAATAGTCACTTGTGTATAGTCATCTTGTAATTTCTCATACATGTCATGCCTTTCTGTGTCCCTGTAACTTTGAACACATTCATTTCATAGATTAGAATAGTTGCCTCTTTTCCTGAAATAGCATTGGCTAAAGAAGGTCTGGGCATCTAGAACTCAGCTCAGATATCATCTTTACTGTAGAGACATTTTCACATGCTTGCCCCAAACCCATATAAATCAGGTTGGAGTAGGTGTGATGCTTTTATTTTTACCGAACAAGCAAAAACTTAAGATAGTATATCATAGATATTTGCTTTACCTTTGTATTTTCCATTAGACAGTAGAACACTGTGCTTTAGACGAATAATCTTCACTGAATGTAGGTATTCAATAAACGTGTTGAAATCAATAGACAAGGAATAATATTACTCCCAAATTTCAATGAACTGATTTTTATGTAAATGACACAATTCAAAACATGCTGTAAAAACTATTTTATACTAATATACATATAACCACTTCTGGGGATCCTCTCATCATAGATCACCTCATCATCTTACCTTAACTACCAACTTACTACATACTTCAAGGAGAAAAACTGGCATTCAAGCAGATTTATACATTGCGTGTGTTGCTGTGCTAAATTAATAATCTAGTGGATAGCCCAGTATTGCTGAAGATTTAAGAGAATATGCACATTAGTATTCTTTCTGCCCTTTTTTTTTTTTTTTTTTGGCTTAGTTCATTAGTCACTTGAAAGTGCATTTCTCAAATAGGTCGTTCATTTGTAATTTTCATTGGGAAATCATACAAGTAGTTTCTATCATGCATACATAAAATTAGGTGAATTAAAGCATACACTAAGTAGATACTGACATATATATGTTCATGGCATAAGAAGTAAGAGAGGAAAAGTTTCCAGCTTCTATATTTTAGTGCTGCCAAATGATTTTTGAAACAACGCTAAAAATAAAAAGGATACTTAAAGGATCAGATGGCAATATTGCATGAGGGATAGATTTATAAGGGTAGGCTTTTCTTTTTACATTTCAAATAGGAACAACCTTTTTTAGAGGGCCAGCTGTTTTAACAACTGCATTCATAACAACACTGAAAGGTTTAAATAAGATTCACCTGAAGAATATGGCTTATTTCTAGTAAAAGGACCAATACAGGTTTTTGGCTTCTTTGTAAGACAAATTCAACATGTAATACTTACACATATTTTAGCAATTGATACGGGAGAAGGGAAAAACATGCATGCAAAGACACATACACACACAAATACAAATTCAAGGTTTCTGAAATTACAAAGAAATGAGCTTATTGGGAGAAATGACAGAGAGCCTAAACTGACAACAATGAAAGTTAAAGTACTTTTGATTTCAGAGTTTACCCACTATTAGTGGAGATGGTTGCTTCGTGGTGGAAATAAAATGCCTTCTTAATCACTTTGAAAATTAAATATTCATAGGCTTAAAAGATATATGACAGATAAAGATATTATTTAATTGGTTGTTTTTTAAACTATATCGCCGATAAGAGAAAACTCAGTCACAGTCGTGGAAATGAGGTATCAACATTTAACAAAGCACAGACTGTCAGGGATAAGCAAATCCTAGAAATTTCAAAATTTCAAACTTAATGAAGAAGCTGCTTATATTTTTCTGTAACCAGATGGGCAAGTCAATCCTGTACACATTAGGATCAAAATAAAGTATCTGTCAAGATTTTTGAGCTATTCCCTTAAACACATCTTTTGCTTTTCCTTTTCTACCCACCTGAAAAGAAAACTTTAAATGTTCAATTATTACTCTCAAGAATAATACATATTATTTTATAAGATGTCTGCTTTACAAAACAGGATAGCTATTCCACTGATTCTTTGCCATGAGATAAACCATACTTATTATCTAGGTCAGTCATTATATCTGATGTTGATTTTACATGGTTGATCTGGATTAAAATAAACGAAAGACGGAGCTTCTTGTGTGCACAATGGACAGTGCCGTAGTGCTCTTGAGAGGCATCGGGATGTACGATTTCTCCTCCTAGGGCATTTAACATTTCTTCTGGAAGACAACATGGTAAAATGAAATAAAAGAATCTATGACTAAATATAAACTTGATGCCACATAGATGAAACCCAAGGTTCTGTGGTAAAACTAAAGGAAACTTGTGAACTCTCACAGTAAGGAAAACTTTGAAGGGAAGTAAGCAATGGACAGAGTATCCTAGTATGAATAAAGCAGAGACTTAAGATCACAAAGAGATGAAGAGACTTGTCTTGACTTAGTGAGGGATAGTGCAAATAAAGGGGACACTGGGTATTATATGCAACGGATGAATAACTGAATTTTACATCTGAAACTAATGATACACAATATGTTAACTAACTGAATTTAAATAAAATAAGTTTTTTAAAAAAGAAAGATGCTTTCTAAAAAGGGGGGATACACAATGGTCTTTTCTTTTTCCAGCTTTTTTGAGGTATTATTGACATATAATATTATGTAAGCTTAAGACATACAGCATGTTCATTAGATACACTTATATATTGCAAAATGATTTCTACCATAGCAGTAACTAACACCTCTCCACATCACATAATTACCATTTCCTTTTTGTAGTGAGGACCTTTGAGATGTACTCTTTCAGCAACTCTCAAATATCTAATATAGTACTATTGACTATAATCATTATGCTGTACATTTTCACTAGGACATACTTAGCTTATAATTGAAAGTGTGTACTCTTTAACCAGTATTTCCTCACTTTTTTTCCCTGCAAACTCCCAATAATTATCCTTCTACTTTGTATGAATTCAGTGTTTTTAGATTCCACATGCAAATGTCATACAGTATTTGTCTTTCTCTGACTTATTTCACCTAGCATAAAGCCCTTGAGGTCCACCCATACTGTCACAAATGGTAGGATTTCCTTCCTTATTATTGTTGAATAATATTCCATTGTAAATAAAAGCATATCTTCTTTATCCATTCATCTACTGATGGAAACTTAAATTGTTTCCATATCTCGACTATCATGAATAATGCTGCAATGAACACAGGTGTGTAAATATCTCTTTGAGATACTGTTTATATATGTACATGCATCCAGAAGTAAGATAGCTAGATCATATGGTAGTTCTATGTTTAATTTTTTGAGGAAACTCAATACTGTCTTCTATAGTGGCTGCAGCATTTTAATGTTGTCATCAACATTATACAAAGGTTCCCTTTTCTCCATATTTCTCCTGAACAACACTTATCTCCTGACTTTTTTATAGTAACCATTCTAACAGGTATGAAGTGGTATTTCATTGTGTTTTTGATTTGTATTTCCCTAATGATTAGTCATTGAGTGATGCTGAGCACCTTTTCATGTATACCATGATATATATGGACTTAATTCCCAAATGAGTTGTTTATTTATTGGGATTTGATAGGGAATTGATTAGACCAATAGATCAGCTGTGTTTAATGAAATGGGGTAACTAAAGGCATGCAAGTCAATAAAAGACAATGTGATTTAAGTAATTTTTTAAAAATCACTTAAATATATCATATTATCCTACTAATTAGAGAATATAGTCTTTGGGGCAAGTTTCCTGAGTGACATATAAAAAATAATAAAGTTCATTATTTCTCCAAGAGTTGTTTTGTGTTGGTGGCAATAAAATTAACTGTAAAAAAAGAGAGAGAGAGACTAAGAGATGTGACATTGGTCACTGAAGGATTCCTGGGATAAGAAAATATTTGTATTTACTGAGTGCCTACTATGTGCCAGATGCTGGGTCAGGATTGACTCTAAGAAGTATACAAGGAAAGATCTAGTTGAATTGGAGCTGTGGAGAAGAAATAGATCTCCAAAAGTGAAACTGATATCATGAGTTCTAACAGAATCTTTGGGTTGTGATTCTGGCGGCTTGGTGAGAAGTAAAGTCAGATATGAAAGGACTGTAAATAAAATAGTTGAAACCATGAATGTGGGTGTACTATTCAATAACAAGAATAAGAGGAATTGGAATATCAGGCCTCTGTAAAATTTATTTTGATCAGTTTATCTCAAATTTGAATAAAATGTTCACCTACCCTTACTCTGAAATGAAAATAACTTAAAAACACAGTGCAATGTTCTAAAAAAAAATTGTGCTATAATACAAAAATATATTAGGAAAGGTATCAGAATGAGGAGAAGGGACCTATCTGAATAAAACAAAACCATAAGTAAATACTAGTTCTTCTATTTTAAGTGGAATATTCATTTTTCTTGTCAATCAGTTGAATCTTTTATTATATTAGACAAAATTCTTTACCCAAAGAAAGAGATTCCTGTTTGTTTTAATATGATGCCAATGTACTTAGGCCTATTTTCTTAAAATTAAATCTTCTTGGGGCACCTGGGTGGCTCAGTGGGTTAAAGCCTCTGCCTTCAGCTCAGGTCGTGATCTCAGGGTCCTGGGATCGAGCCCCGCATCGGGCTCTCTGCTCAGCGGGGAGCCTGCTTCCTCCTCTCTCTCTGCCTGCCTCTCTGCCTGCTTGTGATCTCTGTCTGTCAAATAAATAAATAAAATCTTTTAAAAAAAAATCTTCTTTAGCAAACATTTAGACTATTTTAAAAATTTGTTTCTTTAGTAAAAGAGAACATTTGATAGACTCAACAAATAAAAAATGTACTTATTTCCAAAATCTTAAGAAAAATAAGTAGTAGAATTTCAACTTAAAACATTAAACAAATCATAGCCATAAAAGAGGGTAGATAGTACATAGCTACATAGATACAGTATCAGAATTTTCACATATGCTATATTTATGCCAAATACAAAATAAAATACCCCATTATGAATTTCTACTGTTCAAAGTCTTTTTTTTAATTATTATTTTTTAAGATTTATTTATTTGAAAGAGAGAGAGAGCAAGCATGAGCGGGGTGGGGAGGCAGTGCAAAGGGAGACAGAGAAGCAGAATGCCCTCTGAGCAGGGAGCCCAATGTGAGGCTTGATCCTAGGACCCTGGATCATGACCTAAGCTGAAGGCAGATGCTTAACCAATTGGTCACTCAGGTTATGTTCAGTCTTGAATAGTTTCCTAAATCTAATTATATTATCTTTGTGTTTGGGAATTATTTGTTTTAGACAATGAGAACTAAATGCATTTATTTCAGATTTTTATATTTATTTCATATTTCTCTCATATAAACTTGCAGTCATTTTGATGTTCATAATGGTATGTGATTAAGTATATTTTTTAAACCATATTTTCTGAAAAGATATAGCACAATTTATATTTTTATTGCCCATTCCAGGCTCAAAAACAGCTTGTTAATTCTGTATGTTAACTTTTAAGGTAGTTTATATATCTTACATTTCAATTATTTTCAGGTATAAGTTTTATAAGTGAAACTATTAAGAAAGATGATAAGCATTTTTAGTTACCTTCCTAAAGATTAACTTGAAAACTAAGAAATCATTCTTAGTGTAAATCATGGAATAAGATAATGATATTAAAAATAAATGATAGATGCACGGATTCCATATGTATAAACCATATTTGAAATATTAGTTTATATCAGTGTTTGGCAGTATGTTTTTTAGTTGATGTTTTTTGGGGGGTTCTCTTCCACGAATGTAATAAATGCAGATATTAGCATTGCTTTTTAAACTCAAGACACATTGTGAACTTGAATATCAATATCATTTATTGTCCGCCATCGCCACTTCAAATATAGCTTGCCCAAATTCTCACTAATCTCTCCTTATGAGAAATATATTAAATGTATATTGGATTATACAATGTTTTTCCTTCCTCCCTCCCTCCCTCCTACCTTCCTTCCTCTCTCTCTCTTTCTTTTTAAAGATTTTATCTATTTATTTGAGAGAGAGAGAGCAGAACAAGAGAGAGAGGACACAAGTACGGTGTGGGGCAGGCAGGAAGGAGGGAAAAGTAAACTCCTCGCTGACAAGGCAGCCTGATGCGGGGCCAGATCCCAGGATCCCAGGATAACGACCTGAGCTGAAGGCAGATGCCCAAACAACTCAGCCACCCAGCTGCCCCTACAATGTTTATTCTTCAATATCACTTTTTATATTTCCCATCTTTTAATCTGACTAAACTTAAAAGTAACATCTTCAAATATATTTTCCAATTCACTAATTCCATCTTCAGCAATTTCTTAATGATTGTTCAAAACATTGGTTGGTTTTTAATTTTTAATTGCATTTTTAAATTTTTTAAATGTTTAATTCTGTCTCAGATCTACTAATATATACGATTTTTTGCTTCTAAGTCTATAACATAAATAAATATTTATTTTATAATCTATGTCAGAACATTATATTACCTGAAAATCTTGAGGTTCCTTTCTGCTACATATTTCTGCTGATTTTATCCCATGCTGAGTTATTTTCTCATATGATTTTATTATATTGAGTTCATTATAAGAATGACTTTATTTGAAAAGAATACATTTGATGCTATTGTCAATTTTCTCCACATTCGTTTTATATTTGTTTATGTTAATCTCTCCAAGAACCAATTTTCATTTCATGTTTTTTTTTTAGCTTGTAGGTTGGTTGAATTTTTTTTTTTTAAGTTGGAGTAGTTGGATATTTTTCTAATTCAAATTTGAACCCCAGCGTTATGTGGGAGTGCAGATCTGTGGTTATAGATACTCAGGGAAGATGATTTTTTTTTTCTGTCCCTCCCAGAATTAAGTCCAAAAAACAAACAAAACGAAAGCTTCTTTGTTGATTCACTTTACTAGTAAGGTGTATTTTTTTCTTCCTAGCCCATCCTTTCACTGAAAATATACCTTATTACGGATAGTAACTCAATGATGTTGTCACAATTCTGGCTTTGCATTTAAGGAACTCTAAGACCTATCTTTGTAATGCCGTAGCTGGAACTCTACAAACGACTTCTTTCCTTTGCCAACTGACTTCTTGTTTGGCTCTGCCAAGAGGGGAACTTAGAGCGAGACTGAAAGCTAGAGAAGGAAGAAAAGTCTGCTCTTTCCTTCTTGCCTACTATTTTTGATTTTTGCAACCTGTTCTTCTTTCAGTGTCTGTTCCTAGTAACTAATTCTGTTTTACTCTGTCAAAAAGCGGGTTGTTCCAGTAGAAGCAGTTGATTTGAGTCTGCAATTTTTTCAGCCTTTTCATGTCTCCTTAGTAGTACCCACCCGGAGAAGTAAGCTTTCTTCTGCCAGAGGTGTGAGTTGTTATGCCCACATTTTTTTCTCTGAGCTGGGAGACAACATCATGCCTTTTCAGAGCTGAGTCCTAGCTCCACAGAACCCTTCTGTCAAGCTTCTGAGTTGTAGTAATTAACCCTCTCCTCTTTGTTCTCTACCACTAGGGATTATAGCTGGTTCCTGAAGTTTCTACCTTCATTATATCTTAGTGTTCTCTTTTTGTTTTCCCTCAATTCTTTCATACATAGTTAACATTTTTTAATATTAAATTATTTTATTCAATAACTGTGATGGTTTCTGTCTCTTAATTAGATTTAAGCTATTATGGTCCCTAAAGAGAAGGATCCCTTGATATGGAGAAGTCAAGAACAAGGATATTTTTTAGACCAAATATTATGAACATTTTATTTTAGTCTCCATCTCATCTTTTTGAAGCTTTTGATGCTCCTTCTTTTCCTCCTAAGAGCTGACATATTCAGACAGACCCAGAGCAATTCCACATGGGGAAATCTTTTCTCTCCAGAAACATTAGGATTGAACTAAGGGTCAAACTACTAAAAGTGTAGAGAGAAGCTTAGAATTTCTCCCACTATACCTTGGAGTTCTTTGTCTAAAACCCATCTCCTTCCTAATCAGAGTACTGAAATACAGAGAGCAAAAGTGCAATGTCAACTTATGGGAAAAAGTGTTAAAATGTTCATTGGCCCATGTTGTGACAGACAACTTCAGTATGCCTATAGTTGAAGCAAAGGAGTCTCCAATTTAGCCTAGGCTTATCTCACCAGGGTACTATTTGTTCAGGCTTGAGTAAAGCCTCTCAAGCTTCCTTTGTTAAGGGATCCTAAAAGATAGTAACTCTGGCAAAGAGGATATAGGGATTCTGTGCCCTATTTTTATTCAATCTGTCTCTGCTGGAAACTCAAATCACACTCTGTTACCCTTATTTGTTAGGCCAAATAATGGCCTTCAAACTGCTTATGTCCTAGTCCCAAGAACCTGTGAATATGCTACTTTACATGGTATAAAGGACTTAAGAGATAAGATCAAGTTAAGGATCTTGAGTTGACAATATGAGGCAGGAATCTACAAAAATCCTAGAGGAGAACATGGGCAGTAACCTCTTCAACATCCTCCACAGCAACTTCTTTCAAGATATGTCTCCAAAGGCAAAGGAAATAAAAACGAAAATGAACTTTTAGGACTTCATCAAGATTAAAAACTTCTGCACAGCAAAGGAAAGAGTTAACAAAACAAGGAGGCAACCCACAGAATGGGAGAAGGTACTCACCAATGGCACTACAGACAAAGGGCTGATATCCAAGATCTATAAAGAACTCTTCAAACTCAGGGAGATTCATATCAAAACCACATTGAGATACCACCTTATACCAGTTAGAATGGCATAATATTCCATTGTATATATGGACCATATCTTCTTTATCCATTTGTCTGTTGAAGGGCATCTTGGCTCTTTCCACAGTTTGGTGACTGTGGCCATTGCTGCTATGAACATTGGGGTACAGATGGCCCTTCTTTTCACTACATCTGTATCTTTGTGGTAAATACCCAGTAGTGCAATTGCAGGGTCATAGGGTAGCACTATTTTTAATTTCTTAAGGAATATCCACACTGTTTTTCAAAGTGGCTGCACCAATTGCATTCCCATCAACAATGTAAGAAGGTTCCCCTCTCTCCACATACTCTCCAACACTTGTTGGTTCCTGTCTTGTTAATTTTGGCCATTCTAACTGGTATAAGGTGGCATCTCAATGTGGTTTTGATTTGAATCTCCCTGATGGCTAATGATGGTGAACCTTTTTTCATATGTCCGTTAGCCATTTGTATGTCTTCTTTGGAGAAGTGTCTGTTCATGTCTTCTGCCCAGTTTTTGATGTAATTATCTCTTTTTTTGAATATTGAGTTTGAAGAGTTCTTTATAGATCTTTTATAGATCTTTTTATAGATTTTTATTTCCTTTGCCTTTGGACCCAACTTTTGTATCAACATGGACGGGACTGGAGGAGATTATACTGAGTGAAATAAGTCAAGGAGAGAGGGTCAATTATTATACGGTTTCACTTACTTGTGGAACATAAGGAATAACATGGAGGATATTAGGAAAAGGAAAGGAAAAGTGAATTGGGGGAAATCAGAGGGGGAGATGAACCATGAGAGACTGTGGACTCTGAGAAAAAAACTGAGGATTTTGGAAGGGAGGAGAGTGAAAGGATAGGTGAGCCAGGTGGTTGGTATTAAGGAGGGCATGTATTGCATGGAGCACTGGGTGTGGTGCATAAAGAACTAATCTTGGATCTGGTTTAAAAAAAAAAAAAAAGGATCTTGAGTTGAGGACATGGTCCTGGATTATCTAGTTGGGCCCAATGTAATTACAAGAGTTCTAAGAGAAAGGTGAATGCAAGAAAGATAAAAGATGATGTAATATGGGACCCTGATTCAGCCTCTACATTCAGAAAAAGGCAAGTAACAGATTCTTTCCTAGAGCCTCTACAAGGAACCAGTCCTAAAGACACTTTGGCTTTAATCCCAGAAAACTCACTTCAGACTTCAGACTTCTGACTTACAGAACTGTAAGACAATAAACTCGTGTTGTTTGAAGCTACTATATTTATTGTAGTTTGTTTCAGCAGTAATAGAAAATTAATACACTCTAAAATGCTTTTGAAAATTATGGAATAAAGGTATCTAAAGTAGACCCTACTATGGCCCTATTATAACTTTTATAATTAAGATTCTAATGTCTAAAATTGGGGAAAACTAGATCAATAGGCAAAGAGAAACCCTTCCAAAATGTCTTCATAATGCCTATTTCTGACCTTGTATACCATATATTAATATATTAAATTTCACATACATTATTCTCCTTCCTCTTCATTACAAGTGTGCAAAGATGGTAGGGAAGATACCCTTGAGTTCTTTTTACAGCTATAGAAATTGAGATGCAGAATTTTTCACTCTAAATAACTAAATATCTAAATTTAGATAGACAATCAGTTCAAAACTCAAATTCTTGGGCTTTACCCTTGACATACTGAATTGAAATCTCAATAGGAGACTCCTATGCACATTGAAGTTTGAGAAGTACTAATCTAGAGCAGATGTTGGCAAACTGTAGTCTAAAGGTTGATTTAGTAAATGAAGTTTTACCAGGATACATCCATGTCCTTTCATTTATGTGTCATATATGAGTGCTTTTGTTGCATTGACAGAGTTGAGTAGATGCAACAGAGACATTATGATCTGCAAATATTTATTCTCTGACCCTGACAGCAAAAACTCTTTGACCTCTGGCTAGATTACCACAGTCTAAAGTTGGGTGCTAAATGGATAATTCTGTGGTTTTTCAGGATGCTGTGACAAGTGGCCAAAAAAATGGTTATAAAATAACTAACACATTAGCTAATTACTTGTTTCTAAATATGTCCCTTTCTCCTGAATTTCTGAATGTACTGGAGCACATTCTACAAAACCCAGTGGAATTCAGAATTAGAACTCGATAATAACCAAATAATGAGTCCATTTAGTTTTCCAAAGTGTGTTAGAATAAAATTACATTTCTGTTACTATGATTAGTGCACGGAAATAAATCTGAAATGCAATGTTAGAATGAGATAAACCTTTTTAATGGGGAAAAATACAGCTTTTATAGCTTTAAACTGACATGAGTCACAAACGCACAAAAAAATGACCCCACGCATTATTTAAGCCCTTTTATGAATACATTGCAAATTACATTTTCTCAAGCATTTTCAAGAAATACAATAGTTTAATACTGAAATCAATATTCACATACTATTTACACAACCCATACTGTGCTTTCATAACACAATTTTTATTAGGGTCATGTACCTACCATGGAAATAACTTCATTGTAAATAGAAGGTTTGATGGGATCATTATTTAAAAAAAAAGTTTTATCTATGTATCTCACACATACAGGAAATTGCCACTCATTAAAAGTCAAAAAGTTTGGAATAAAGCTAGAAACATTGTCTGTTTCTCATTTCAGAAGTAAGCTCAGTTCACAAAAAAACAAAAACAAAAATAATCACTGCTTAATGGTAATTTACAGTCAAAGAACATAACTCCTCTACCACCTTCACCTCTCTTAAAATATTTTCTGAAGCTACTTTCATCTTAGTTTTAATTTTCTTCCTGTATTTCCTATACTAATCTAATAGGACTTTACATTTGTGATTATTATAAAGACATTCTCATTTTATCAAAGTCTTGATAGCAATATCTTAAAGTCTTGGGGAAAGCACTTTGAGAAGCATATTTTTAAGCTTTATATTATGAAAATGTTCAATTGTATTGTAAATTAATTGGAATAGTAAAATGAACCACCATGTATACATCACTCAACCTCAATCACTATCAACATTCTCTCTTTGCTTTATCACCTATATACCTCCATCCTCAACTACTGCTATAATTATTCTATCTATAGTTCTTTTTCTTTAGGTTAAAAAAAAACCCTACACATTTTAATGCACAAAATTTAGCCTTACCATTTTGACAAGTGGGTACACCCAGATAACCCATACCCCTATCATGACATCAAACAGTTCCTTCTCACCAGAATGTTCTCATATTCCATTCTAGTCAACTTCCACTATTCCTCACCTCAATCCTCCAGAGGAAACCACAGTTCTGATACATACTTTTTTTTTTTTAATTTTAGAAGAATTTTGTCTGTCTTAAGATTTTCTTTCTTAAGGAAGGATACAATATAATCTTTTCTATGTTTGGTTTCTTTTGCTCAGCCAAAGTGAGATTCATTCATGTTAATGCATTTACTTTGTGCCTTTTCATTGCTAAGTAATATTCTAGGCATGGCTATGTTGCAATTTGTTTTGCCATTCTCCTGTTGATGGACACTTGAATTTTTTCAGAATATAATTTTTGAAGTCAAAAATCTACATTAATTACATTCAGGAATTATTCTGGGAAATTGTCAAAATAAACAACAACAATTATAAAACAAAACAGTGACAGTCTGAAATAAAGTATATTATAAAAATAACTTGGATGTTCTGACGTTCTTCCCCTTACTAGGCTCCTCTCTAACAGAAGAAGAGGAATAGTTCTATTTTACAGGCTAGTTACGAGGATTAAGTTTCCACATATATAGCTCTTATAATAGTACTTGACACATACTAAGGTCTTAGTGGATACTAGCTTTCATTGTTTTTATTATCAGTAATAGAAGAATGTAATGGAAACAATCTAAAATGACTCAATTACAATAAAGCTTTAGACAGTATGCTATTACTTTGGGGCATAATATTGTTGATTTAATTTTCTATTAGTCTTCAGCTGGAAGAAAAAACATGGTTGAGAAATAGAGATTGCAGTTCAGATACCTGCCAGCATATGAGGAATGGAGGCTAGGAAAGGGTTTTGACTATATTGCTGTGTTATTTCGTTACATTGCATCTTGCTCTATGATGTTTGCTTTAAAATTAAAAGTTGACTCTTGAACTTTTATTATTCTATTTATAACAATGGTTTGGTTTGGTGTGATTGCAGCACATTAATAGAAACAATTTCTGTAGAACAAATAAATGATATAAGAAGTTATATTCACTAAAAAGAAATAAAGTAAAAAATTTAAAAAAGGAGTTATAGTCACATGCTTTTTAAAATTAAAATAACATAAAACAATCCTCTGGAAAAATAACCAGATTAATTTAACTCTCTTTAAAATTATGTGATACTTGGGTTAATATAAAAAATACTAAAACACTATTTTAAAATTATATTAGGATGTGTTTCTCTTTATTCAAACAATTAAAAAGATTATTTGTTTTTTAGCAATAAATAAAAAATTTGAAGAAAATCTCATATTTTCTAAATATTTTCTTTTTTTGAATTCATTAAGAATTCAAAACTGTAACATACTTTGCAGTTAAAAAGTAAATTTGTGCTTCTTCACAACAAAGGAAACAATCAGCGAAAATAAAAGACACTTACTGAATGGGAGAAGATATTTGCAAATGATATATCTGATAAAGGGTTAGTATCCAGAATATAAAGAACTTGTACAATTCAATACCCAAAACCAAATAATCTAATTAAAAAATAGGCAGAAGACATGGACAGATATTTCTCCAAAGAAGACAAACAGATGACCAACAGACCCATGAAAAGATGCTCAGTATCACTCATCATCAGGGAAATGCAAATCAAAACCACAATGAGATACCACCTCATACCTGTCAGGATGGCTAAAATCAAAATCACAAGAAACAACATGTGTTGGAGATGATGTGAAGAAAAAGGAAGCCTTGTATACTGTTGGTGGCAATACAAACTGGTGCAGCCTCTGTGGAAAATAGTATGGAGAGTCCTCAAAAATTACAAATAGCCTTAACTTATGATCCAGTAATTCCATCACTGGATATTTACCCAAAGAATATGCAAGCATAAATTTGAAAAGATATATGCACCCCTATGTTTACTGCAGCATTATTTATAAGAGCCAAATTATAGAAGCAAACCAAGTGTCCATTGACAGATGAATGGATAAAGAAGATTCATAGATAGATAGATAGATGATAAGATAACTATTCATCAATAAAAAAGAATGAAATCTTGCCATTAGCAACAACATGGATGAAGTTAGAGGGTAAAATGCTAAGTGAAATAAGTCTGTCTGAAAAAGACAATACCATATTATTTAGCTCATATGTGGAATTTAAGAAACAAAACAAAGTAAAGAAAAACATACTCTCTTTTTTTTAAAAGATTTATTTATTTATTTATTTATTTATTTATTTGACAGAGAGAGACAGAGAGAGAGAGATCACAAGTAGGCAGAGCAGCAGGCAGAGAGAGAGGGGGAAGCAGGCTCCCTGCTGAGCAGAGAGCCGGATGTAGGGCTCGATCCCAGGACCCTGAGGTCATGACCCAGGCCGAAGGCAGTGACTTAACCCACTGATCCACCCAGGCGCCCAAAAAACATACTCTTAACTATAGAGAACAAACAGATGTTTGCCAGAGGGGAGATAGGTAGAGGATAGATGAAATAGGAAATGGGGGTTAAAGAATACACTTATCATTGATGAGTACTGAGTAATGCATATAATTGTTGAATGACTATATTGTATGCCTGAAACTATGTAACTCTGGATGGTAACAAGAGTAGAATTAAAATAAAATAAATAACAATTATAATTATAAATAAAAACGAAGTACTTGAAACAGCATTGTAACTGGGAAATATTTTCAAAATAAATTTGTCTATATTTATATGTTGGCCCAAGATCTTATTTTTAACTTTTCTCCCTGTCCTTACCATTCTCAAGCTTTCAGAGGAATAATACAAGGATAGAAATATAGTTTAAGATCTCTTCTAACAATGGATACCAATAATATTCAGCAAACCCTAAGATAATATTTTAGGAAAGAATAAACTGAAGGAATGAACAACCACGAAAAAAAAATCTCATATATACATGAAAAGTTGCCTATATAGAGAAAATGAAGCTCCAGGAGGAACCCCTGTTATAGGCACATCTTCAAGAGGATGACTGCTTTGGAAATGTCCCATTTGAAAAATGTCTCTTATGTAACAGGGTCTCTTTGCTAGCTTAACAAGGGTCATGAGTTCCCACTGAGAGGCACTAACACATCAAAAGCAGCTGTGAAAATCCCAAGAGAAGAGACAAGTCTCTAACATGGAAAAGAAACCATTGCCAGGGTTGTCGCCACATGATGGCTTTGTCCTCTCTTCCCCATGATCTAGAAGTTTAAATGTCAGCAGTGACATGAACTGCAGTGCATGTTTTTAGACTGAAACCATCTCAACTCCCAATACTAGATACATATAGATTCCCTTTCCCAATTACAAGGAAAAATAATACAATTTTAAAAAATACTGAAAGAGGCCATATGGAAAATAAGTCCCTTATAAGCAGAAAAAGAAAAAAAAAATCTCACATTCCCCTTACTCCACCCCAGAAAAGGCTATTTCAAGAAACCTCCCCACCCACCACCCTGCCCTAAATGTGGAAGTGTGGCATTTATATAAATCTCTAATTTGTATCCACAAGGGAATCAAACATTTAATTTCTGTGAAAGGAATCAATATAAAATCAGAAATGTTTTTATCAGTGCTGTCTAACAGAAACACAACATGAACCATATATGCAATCTAAAGCTTTTTAGTTCTATATTAAAAAAGTAAATAGTAAAAAGGCATAATTACTATTAATTGTGTATGTAATACAATATGCACTCAATATTATTTCAAAACATAATTAATTTTTTAAAAATTACTAAAATTGTACTATCTTTTTTTATACTGTCTTCAAAATCCAATGTGCATATTTACACTTAAAACAGTTCTCAGTCTGGACTAGGCAGGTTTCAAGTGCTCAATAGCTATATGTGGCCAGTGGCTACCATACTGGACACTGCAGTATTAGATTAAAAATTATACTATGCAACATTTTAAAATAAAAACGTATTGTCATTTCATTTCTTTTTTTTTTTAATTTTTTAAATTTATTTGACAGAGAGAGTGTGAGCACGAGCCAGGAGGGAGTGGTAAAAGCAGTCTCTCCACTGAGCAGGAAGCCCAATGTAGTGCTCGATCCCAGGCTCCTGGGATCATGACCTTAGCTGAAGGCAGCCGCTTAACTGACTGAGCCACTCAGGTGCCCCAAGAATCATCATTTCTCTACCAACTGCTATGCTCAGAAATTTCTCCCCAGCTTAAGAATATTCAATTGTTTTCCTTAGAGATCTTATGTTTACTGTTTTATATAATCTAAATCTTTATTACACCTATAGTGTATGTGGGATAAGGTATCATGCAGATATGTGTGTATATATATATTATAATATATAAATATTATGTTATAAATAATAAAAAATAAATAAATAGACATATATACATGTATATGTATATATATATTTTTTCTTTGGGGGGGGCAGGGACAGAAGGAGAGGGAGAATCTTAAGCAGCTTCCATGCCCAGCACAGAGCGCAAGGTAGGGCTTGATCTCAGGACTCTGAGATCATGACCTGGATGAAATCAAGAGCTGGACACTTAACTAAGTAAGCCACCCAGGCATCCAAGCAGAGGTAATTATTTATCAGGTTTCTAAACACTTGCCCCTAGACCTTTTACTGATTAAATCAATCATTTCTCCACTAATTGGAAATTACTTTATCACATACTGAAATATTTATATAACGTAGTCTGTTTTCTAGCCATTGGATAATATTGCACTCACCTATCTTTCTACTTTTTTGCCAAAATTAAATTGTTTTAATTTTTATACCTTTATAAATTAATGTCTCTCAGAGTGCTGTCATCAGCACTAGACACATATTCTACTCGTGTGTTGATGGTAGGAGAGAATAATGGTGATGCTACTTTTCATGGTCTAGAGATATATCTCAACTGTATGTTTGTCTTAATGTTGGTTTGGGGATAATAATAGTTAATTAAAATCTCCAGCTTTTCACACATGGACTGTAGTTTTGGCAAGTTTCCTTAAGTTGTGGGATTAAAAAAATATTGCAGGACAATATGTTCTTTGATACTAACTTGTCTCCTTTTAATTTTGGATGATGATTTGATCATTTGAAAGCCTAATATTGAAGTAAGTGTCCAATGCATTAGCTCTTTGTCTCAGCCTTGTCTCACCTAAAAAGTACTTTTATATGATGGTAAAATCATAATATAATCATGGAATAGCCATCAAGAAAGAACCAGTTACACTACAGTAATAAGTTAGCACATATATTTGTTCTAGGTGGATACAACTTAGTAAAAGTAGGCCCATTCAACTCTTTTTCAATAAATTAATAGTTACTGACATATAATTTGTATCTCCTATTCAATTTATTTGTAAAATCTAAAAACTTAGAGGCTTAGCTGAAATCCTGTACATTGTTTGTTACAGATTTGATCTGCTATTCAGAAAATCTTCCACAAAAAGAAAATGAAATTAATTGGGAATTAACATTCTTTGTAAGACATTCTTACTCCTCTATCATTCTCTATCTTATTAGTATTCAAACTTCTTTAATAACACATCTTAAATTTTTCTAAGATATTTACTTCAAGCTTACCGTTCTATGGTCCATTTGCCTTTTCCACCATTTTGAAAGTACCATACCTATTGCATGTTATTTGTGTTATTGCTCAAAGATTACTATTTGCTGTTCTAGTCTTTTATTTCAAACACTATTCTGGAGTTCTGAAATGGAAATAATCCAACTTGGAAACTTGTTCCTATTTATAGATATCATTAATTTCTTACTATCTGCTCATTCAACAAATACTTACCCAGGCCATATTTGCATTAGACATTTGAGTCTGAGAAAATGCAATATTAAAAGGTGGATTGGGTTTACTCTCTATAATCTATCAATTTTGTATGATCTTCGCTAAGTTCTTTTCTATGTACAATGAACCAAAAACAATTCCTCAAAGTCTTTTTGATTACTTTAAGCATTTTTCAGAAATATCAGGTCTGTATCTTCCTATGCTATTTCAGATTTTCTTCAGAATGTTTAATTACTACTTTTAATACTATTACATTAACTGCTATCATCAGAATTCCACTTAGAAAGAGAACTACAATTTCTGGGGAAAACACTCTCACCAGGCCTTGGGTATTGAGTGTGAGACATTGAAGATCTTGGTCTGGGGCAGAAATGTTCTCTGGAACATAAGGTAATAACTTTATGTCATTCCAGGAAAGGAAGGAAATCAAAGAGGTTGTAGAAATAAAGGGTGTGAACCCCAAGAATAGTTCACAGTGTAACCTCACCATGTAAAATACATAAATCAGCAAAACATTAGTAAAATTATTACATTCACAAACAGATTGGTGGGTGTGGTTTTTTGAGAAAAATTGGTGAGACTGAGCCATGTTGACAGAGAAGCTTGTCTTCAGTAAGGTGGAAATCAGACATTTTGAGAGAGACTCTCAACGCTAATATGCCATAAAACTGAGGGATCCAAACAAAGCTTATTCAAGATTCCACCAGGCAGGTCCCATCTAACATCTAAGTTGTATACTGGCTATCTAATAAAAAAAAATCATATGTCTTAACAATGAAGCAGCGATGCTCATTATTTCTTTGAACATCTTAGAGAATTATCTAACTGTTAAGTATTCATCTTCTCTTCTTTTTAAAACAAATGCCACTAATCTTAGTTAAATTGTCAATTTCTGGGTCTTCACAATGATAAAATATAACTTGTTCTGACATTTTTCTGAGTTCTTTGTTGTTCCAATAACTGTGTCTCAACAATTAGGAGATTGAGGAGCTGTCATTTTATAGTTTAAAAAATTAAAAATAAAATAGTAGCTACTTGACAATAGAAAAATACAATTAAGTAGCTTAAATCTCAACACACAAGCACTCATTACCATAAAAAGCACTGTGATAGAACATTTCAAAAAGAGAGGACCCTAATAAGGTCTCATCTGCTTTGGTCATCTACTAGTCTTAAAGGAGTTTTAAGTGTCAGTCCATTTCATGAAGGGTTTAGGTATCAATATGTAGACCATTATGTCTTTGCAAGAAATCTCATAAGGCAAACTGTTAAAGCTCCACCTGTAAAAATTTCTCTTGAATTTCTATTGAAATATCTAATTCAAAACAGCATCCACAGTTCTGGGGGGAAATGTCAAAATGTTTAAGAATAAAGCTAACAGACATTTCTGAACTGAGATTCACTTGCACATCTTAACATTCTATACAGTCATTGTGTTTCTATATAAAAAGGGGTAGAAATGAAATGTCTGATGTTAAGAGCTCTTTTTCTCTAGTATATTTTCTTCTCGGTACAAGATGTACCTCCACTGCACCAAATAACACCAATTAAATAAGATAAATGTCACTTGCACATAGATACACTAAAACCAAAAATGAACTTTGTCTATTTGGAAACCATGTAGTTCAAGAAAGGAAATTATCTAAGAAAATACGTCACATCAGAAGCAGAAGTAAGTTCCAGAAAAATATTAGGTCAGATATTCAATAAAATCAAATAAAAACTTACATATATGATGGCACATCATAAATTTATTAAATGAGAAAAATGAGATCAGAATGTGAGACCAGTGGGAAAAAACATGCTTGCTCTGTCTAAAAACATACTTGATGTGGAGCAGAGAAGATCTGTTCGTACTGAAGTGAAACAAAACATTCTTAAAATGCTAATACCTTTAAAAACAAGTCACTCATATATTCTAGATGAAATCTAAATAAAGAATTCAAGAACGTATATAAGCAATAGTATCAAAGATGGACAGTAAGCAGAAAATACAAAATCACCCCAAAATTATCCTACTGAAGTTAAAAAAAAACTGCAATTTCAAAAAAAAATAAAAATTTCAAAATTTATATGGAATACTTTAGGAGTATTAATCTAAAATCTCAAATTATAAGTTATAGTAAAAATTAGAGCAAGATAGAAGGAAATACTACATTTCTCACTATTAAACAAAAAAATAGTTTTCCTTAAATAAAGCTCAGGCTTTCTTTATTCTTTCCTGTCTAATAAAATTGTGAAATGAATTAAAACTAATAATAATGCAGCATGAATTTTTTTTTAAATATTATTTTTGTTTTTCAAGATACATATTTTACTCAGCCGTGTGGGTTAGGTACGAACATTGAATCTGCTTGCATCATTTCTATCTTTGGTAGTGCAAATTTTTAAGACCCACTAGTTGGTCTGCTTTGTTTCACTGCCAGAAAGTTCTTTCATATATGTATCTAGGAAGATAAAAATGTGACACACGACAATTTATCTTACTCCAGAATTCTCCAAAGCAGTTTCTCTTGGAAAACTGATTTTTGGCACTGAACCAAAATTTAAATATAGTAGTCCTTGAATTCATCCTGCACACATGAGACTGCTACACAGAGACAAAAATCTTTTAAAGTTATCCTTGAAAATATGGAGGCTGAAAAATAATTTGATTTTTTGCCTCATTTCCTTTTGTCATAGGTGGGTTTCACCCTAGAATGTATTCATTATAATGCAGAGCAATTCTGTTTTTCTTTGGGAGTTTGGGATGTCATATCCAGAGATTCAAAACTACCAGCCCAATTTGCAAAGTTTTATTGAAAGCAGTACCTTCTGTAGGTATGTAGCAATCAATAAAAAAGGATTACCTTTTCTCAAACATGAATTTAGGCTAGAAAGCACTTGGTGATCCAAATTCCATTCTGTGTAATCAAAGTACTCTTTAAGTTTAAAGCACTGTTTTATAAATAACTGGCAGCTCTGGGAGGGTTGGATTGCTCCTACAGCTCTCTAGGAAGATTTTGGCAGAAAATACTTGTTGACTAATGTAGCACATCATAAAATAGAAACACTTTTTCTTTCGATTTTTTTTTTAAAAATGCTTGTGACTAACTAAATATTGTGAAAGTACTATCATTGCTCTCTCCAAACATTTTCCCCCCACAGTTCATCCCATCTTCTTTGAAGGCTTTTGATACCATATCAATTATCATGACAGCTTTATTAATGGACTGCACTAATTTTCCTAATTTTTTATTCCTTTGTCTTGCTGTGATCAACTGTTGAGAGCAATTCACTTCTTCAGTAAATTATTCAAAACAGAAAAAAAAAAAAGAAAATCTAACATTTTTATTCTTAGCTTAGTCCTGTCCAGTATTGAACAAAATATAGAACATAGATCAAAAAAGGCTTCTAGGGCACCTGGGTGGCTCAATGGGTTAAAGCCTCTGCCTTTGGCTCAGGTCATGATCCCAGGGTCCTGGGATCGAGCGCCTCATCGGGCTCTCTGCTCAGTAGGGAGCCTGATTCCCTTCCTTTCTCTCTACCTGCCTCTCTGCCTACTTGTGATCTCTCTCTCTGTCAAATAAATTTTTTTTTTTAAAAAGGCTTCTATTATTAAAAGCCTTGAATTCCAAAATAACAAAAAAAGGGGGAAGGGAGGAACCTACTGAAAATCCCACATTCCAAGACAAGCCATAGAAAAGGAGAAAACAGTCTATTTTAGTCTTCCAAAGACAGAAACATCTTACCAGTCCATGGTCAAATTTGGATTATAAATGTCATTTTTCTTAACTTGACAAGTTCTTTCTTTTAGAAATCTTTAATAAAAGCAAATTTAAAAAAAATTAAGCTAAAATATTTGTGAGTTTGATTTTTCTTTGTACCCTCTTCTTCAAATCCCACCAAGATTTGCATACTTGGTCTCACGCAGGGAATCCAGTGGACTGACTTCAACCATGCTACTTGAGAGCTCAGGCCTTCAGCACAGACCTTTCTGCTCAGGCCTCCAGGCCTCAGCTGCTTTGGCCAGGCCAACCAAATAGTAAATTGAGGCTCTATTCTTTTTGGTTCTCAGCCATTTGATTCATCTCTGTCTTATAGCCATTGGAACTGCTTCTGTCCAGAGCTACTTAGTCTTCACTAATGTAATACAATTACTGAGAGGTTGACATTTATCTCTATTAAGTGGTTTGTCTCCAGGATTGCAAAAATTTTCAGTGATAAAGCTACCCACTACTTCACAATTTGTTCACCAGATTGCTATTTAGAAGGTTTTAGCCACGTTTAAACCAAATGGTTTACAAGCGGCCCTGTGTTACATCCGAGGCTATGATAGTATCTTGATTCATCTATTAAAGATATCTTCATATTATTTTCTCTGTGTCTGTCCTTCCACATATAACTCCGGGGACAAACCAATTCCAGGACCATTCCCTGCCCTCTCTCTCTCTCTCTCTCTCTCTCCCCCTCTCTGTTTCAATATATATACACATACTTATATATGTGTATATATATATGTCTATGTATATATAATGCGTATACATATCCATATATATTATAAATAATATATACATTTATGTAATATATACACAATATACTATATATATTTTGTATATGGTATTAATATCATGCATATATGTATTTTTTATATATATATATACACACACACTCATTTTGATTACAATATTTGCTGCATTTAGCCAAATGAAATGTTTTCATCCAAAAAAGGACCCAAATTTATGTTGACATGTGATTTGCCTTCTTTAGAGGTATCTCTTTGCTTTTAGTTGGAGAGCTCAACAATATATTTTAATTACAATGCCCCAAGACTTCATAGAATCTTACTTTCTTTTAGTGTTAATACTGACTTAAAGAATTTAAATTTTCTAGAATGTTCAGCCCTCATCCAGTACATAGATAATTTGCTATTATATTCACTATATTTATTTAGTTCTCAAGAAGATTCCATGTATCTCTTGACACATTAGTTCCAATAGGGTATAAAACCCCAAAGGCAGAATAAAATTGTACAAGGAAAAAAAAAAATCCTTTATTTAGGGAACCAGTTGCCATCCAATGGGTGGGTATATCTCTTACATGGTCTGGAAAGATTTAGAAATATCTAAAGGTTTTAGATTTTGTAATAGGTTTGTTTTGTAATAGGTTTTGTAATGGGCATTACAAAAACATTTTTAGTGGATTCTTGGGATAACAGGATTTTGCAGGCAAACTCTATGAAAAATTACTAAGTCCTCCCCTGGAATCTTAAAGCCAATTTTCAACTTTGACCATTAGTATTGCCATGAAATAGGTACCTACTCATTGGCATACCAAATTATGCCATGCTTTATTTTCACTGGTAAATGAAAAACAAGGAAATTAGCTTGAGTCCTACCTCAGAAAACAAGAACTCATTATTAAGTACTGTTTACCTCAATATTTCTCTGAAGTTCCTTTTGTTAAGTCATTTCCTTTTGTCTGGGAAATATAACGATTTGTTATTCACATCTGTGCTCAACATCTGGATTGACCAAGACATGTCATTGCATGTTTGGAAAGTACATAAATCTTTCATTTTACTATTTCCAATTGTTCTCCAAAGTATCAGTACCAGCTTACATGCTTATAAGTAGTTCTGCTTTAGATTTAAATATTTGGTAAATTATTTTAAACATTAAAATTGATACTTATTTAGGTTTACCAACTACTGAATTTTCAAAAAATTCTTTCACTTACTCTTTTTTCTTTTTCCACTGCTGAATGTGTAGTTCCAATTACTTGCTACTTATTTCAACATGGGTGTATAATATATAAAATATATGCTTTTGTCATCTCAAGAAAATCTTTATTTCATATATTTTATTAGGATTTTATGTATTATTTGTCAGAGAAAGAGAGAGAGCACAAGCAGGGGGAGTGGCGGGCAGAGGGAGAAGCAAGCTCCCCATTGAGCAAGGAGCGCAATGTGGGACTTGATTCCAGGACCATTCGTTCATGACCTGAGCTGAAGGCAAGGGCTTAACCCACTGAGCCACCCAGGCATCCCTCAGATTTGATCTTGAATGAGTTTATCTTACACATTTGACAGTTGAAAATTATTTAATTTAGGACTTTTAATGTACTATTCATGATATATTCAAGGATTTTTTTTTTGTTAACTAATAAAAAATAGACGCTTCTTTGTTAACCTTATGTAGGTAATCTATTTTCTCTCTAGAAGCTTCTAAGATTTTCTTTTCTTTTTTTTTTTTAAGATTTTATTTATTTGACAGACAGAGATCACAAGTAAGCAGAGAGGCAGGAAGAGAGAGAGAGGGAGAGGGAGAGAGAGAGAGAGAGAGAGAGAAGCAGGCTCCCCGCTGAGCAGAGAGCCTGATGTGGGGCTCGATCCCAGGACCCCGGGATCATGACCTGAGCCGAAAGCAGAAGTTTTAACCCACTGAGCCACCCAGGCGCCCCAAGATTTTCTTTTTTTAAAGATTTTTTTTTTTTATTTGACGCAGACAGAGTTAGAGAGAGCACCAAGCAGGCGGAGCCAGAGAGAGAGAAGCAGGTTCCCCACTGAGCAGGGAAACTGATATGAGGCTCCATCCCAGGACCCTGGGATCATGACCTGAGCTGAAGGCAGATGCTTTAACAGACTGAGACAGCCAGGTGACCCATTTTCCTACTATTACTGGCATTATACGATTTTAATATGAGAGGTCAACACATGACTTTCCTTTTATTTATCATTTTGGGGATACTTTTTTTTCCCCTAAATCTGAGATCTTGTTCATTTCTTTAATAAAAAAAAAATCATTCCATGCTGTCTTTAAATATTTTCTCACTGTCATTTATTCTATTCTCTTCTTCTTGAACATCTTTGGAGTAATAGCTTTATTCCCTTTTTTAACCTTCTAATTCATATTTTCTCTGTCTTTATCTCTTTATTCTGCATTTCCATTGATCCATCTTCCAAATCAATTATTCCATCCACTGTTTTTAGTCAAATGTTAAACTCTTCTAATGTTCTTCTTCTTCTTTTTTTTTTTTTTTAATTTCAAAGACCATATTTTTATCTCTAGGATTCCTGTGGGATTTTATTTATAATCTGGGTATTCTGTTCAATAACGACTGGATCTTGCCATTAAGTTTCTTTTCCTTTCTATTGCCTTCAAGCATTTAAATCTCATTTAACTGGCAGTCTATTCCCATTTTTCTATTATATAATCCTTATGGCAATATATGTTCTGTGTTTTGCATCTGTTGACTCTCAGGGCAATTTGTTTCCATACAAGCTTTTAATTTTAGAAAATCTGACAGCAAGAGCTGTCAAATATGGAATTTATCGGTTGTGAAGGTATTCTCAGGCAGAATTCCACATCTGTATATACTGGGGTCCTTTGTTTTTCACTGTTATAGGTCTGTTTATATTAAACGTTTACTATGGGCTTCCTCCATTTGAAAATAGTGTGAATTTTTATGCCACAAGTATGTAATGCATAGGTTAAACGTGCTAAATTCTCACAGTGGAGTTTTTCCATTCAATAGTCAGGATTATCAATCTACTTCAGTGATTAGTATCAATCAACATTTATAGGGTACATGCAGTTTCAAACCAGATAAGGTTGAGAATCATAGATGTAAAATTCAGATAACACAGAAGAACAGACTCAGACATAGATAAAGATTATTCAAATCCTACCTATTTGGAGTTGTCTGAACAATACAGATAATATAAAACAAAGTCATAGACACCTGAATTGATTTTTCATAAGATTCATATAAGAAGTCTTGTCTTTCTTGATGACCATGCCCTTGGCTGTTTCTTGCTACCTAATTAATAAATCCCTATTTTTTACTACTTTGTGTCCTAGTCTCCAATTTAATGCAACCTTGTTTCTTATGGATTTCCAGCTCCCCGTTTCTGATTCATTTCTTCATCTTTCACAAGCAATGTTTGTCTTTCAGTTTAGGTCAATTTCTCTTGAATTGATTATCAGGTATTTTTACCTCTCTCTGGTTTGGTAAAACTTCACATTAAAGTCTAGATTCATAAACATTTTCAGGAACTTTCTTCACCAAAGGCCCTGGCTGAATTTCCAAAAACCTGTCCCACTACCTGGGTCTAGCCACAAAGTATCTGCTTTTGGATGACTGGAATACGGAAGCCTGAGGGAAGATCGAGCTAAGGCGGATCTGACTAGGAATGTCCGACAAGTCTTGCTTCTGAACATGACACCCTAGATCAGCTCAGGATAACTCTGAAAACTGCTGCTCTCTCAAAAGGAGATTACTTTTTCCTCTTGCAGATATTTAAAAAAAGTGTTGCTAACTCCACATACAGAGGAACTCCAAATCTACATGAAGGACATCTGAATCCTGCTGGTTATCAATACGAGCACAGAACTGTACACATTTCTTCCCTAAGTGGCTGCGAGAAAGGGAAGAGTTGTTTATAGCCTATATGTGTGTATTCCAAATAAGTGGAATAGGACTTCTTCAGGGCAAGGGCTGACAGAACTGGAAAATAGGCAGCAAATAAACGTAGATCCCTTTGTAATTATAAAATATTATAAAATACATGTAGCTCCCTTATGATAACGTTAATCATAATAGGCTTATATAAAACACCTTTAGGCTTGCACAGTAACTTGTAATACCCCATCTTATTTCATGCATGCATAAATAATCAAAATTAATAGGATATATAATCTTTAGCCTCAGTAAGAACAGTAGCTTCTTTCTAAGGAGTCCAGCTTCTGACGAAAAACCTATGTGTACTTTTTCAGGCCCAACGATAGTCCGTTTTAAAGGCTTTACCTAGCAGCTGTACATGGAAATGCTGCTCTCCTCATACCAGACTTGGTCTTGGCAGGAAGTTGCTGTCCAGTGCTCAGAGACCCCTGGCTGGCCATCCTTTTATGTGCATTTGTATTCTTAGCCCAGGTGCCTCCTTCTCAAGTTTCTTTATCCAAGGCTTTGGGTATAAGTCTTAAGGTGTCTCTGCTGAAACTCCCTTTTTCATGGGAGGAGGGGGGAAATCTTAGATACTTTTCCCCATTCTGACTCAGTGCTTAACATTTTTCCACTCTCAGCCCTGCCCCCTCTCTCCTTCTTTCTGGCTCCCAAGTCCATAAAACTGCTGGACCTTTTGTCTGAGGGTTCCTTTACAGTGCAATGACCCCCATGTCTGTGCAGATCCACCAACCGTTGACCAGAACATTATTCAATGGAGGGGAAATTGAACGGGATGAGTAGATGGTTTCTCCAATTTAGCCTCTTGAATATTCTCTTGCAGTGAGTCATTAAGGTCTTCACTGTTCCTTTCATTTTGGCTCTTCTTAATTTAATTGACTACTCCCAAACCTAGCAGCTCAGCTCTGTCCACAGACCACGTTCCCAACATGCCCTTGACGTTGAATGTCTTCTCAGGTTTAGGAGTAACTCTCAACTCTTCCTATTAGCTGAATGCTCCCAGTAGAACATCTGACATCTTCCTTATTTAATTTGAAATATCATGGCCAGACATTCTTCAGAACTAAGATGGAGAATCAGAGTAACCTCATTCAAGAGGTCACCACTCTTTGTCCAAAATATTGGCTAAACATTTCTTTTATTTGAACTGTTCTCACATATAAAGTCATACCAACTGAATTTTTCATGTCTGGACTATATTACTTTGTAATTAAAATTGTTATCCGGGGATGAAATAAGAGAGTTAATGAGTTTCTGTAGCTTCAAGAAGTTGCAAGTAAAAACACAATCTACTTTGCTGTTTTTTATAAATTATATTAGAATGAATTCAGTAAACCCCACTGGGTTACATATTCCCCAAGAATATCTAGAAACTCTTCCTTAATTATTTTGAAAACCACTGCTTATAACCAATATTCTCACAAAGATGATACTCCATTAATAGTTTCCAGAGTCAGGATTTTTTTTCAACTTCTGAAAAGCGGATATGTTTCCTTTAATGAAACAACAAGAACTGTATAGTTTATAACACTTCCTCCTTTACCATGACTTCTATGAAACTCAGAGACAAGATTTCTTCAACAGGGTCTATTATTTTCAAATAGATTTTTCCTTTTAAACATGGTTTTGATTTTGTCTTTTTAAACTGACCTTAAAATATTTTTTAAATTAAGCAGTATGTAAAAAACAATAAGCAAAGTAAATGACTGATATTTAATGAATAGTCAATAAATATTTGTTGATCTGATTTAAAACCAGAAAGGGCACATCTCTCTACTTGTCAGATGGGATGCTGCCCAATTCGTAAATCACTTAATAAAGCCAATTACATCTTCAAAACAAAACACAACAAAACCCAGAAAGGATATTCAGAGAATATCCTTGCAAACTAAAACAAAGTGTCCCTAAATGATTCAAAAATGATTGTAAGGAAGAGCAAAAATAAATGGTTTTATTAATTGACAGACCTTTATTAATTAAACTCAAATATCATGTCTACTGTTAATATTGGAGAAGTGTAGGTGATTCTGGGTAAATGTAGAAGATGACATCAATGGTGGTTTATTTTCTGCACTTCCTTATAAACCTTTCTTTTCTCTGGTCAAATCTTCTGGATGAGAATTAGGATATTAGGGCAAGAATGCAAAGAAAGGATAGGTGAGTTTTAGTTTTCAACTGTGTAATGAATGTTTGGTAATCAAAAAAGCAGGCTGTGAGGGGCGCCTGGGTGACGACTCTTGGTTTTACTTGGGTGATCTCAGGGTCCTAAGATGGAGCCCTGCTCAGTGAGGAATCTGCTTGAGATTCCCTCTCCCACTCTCTCTCTCTCAAGTAAATAAATGAATCTTTTTAAAAATTTTGAAAAAAGTAGGCAGGCTGTGAGAAAAGCTGGACTTACAGTCTACTCGATAGCTGTGTGGTGGTGAGAGCATGAGGAGAAATTAAATTACCCAGGCAGGATGCTTACAGCCAAATGAAAGTAAGCTGGGTTGAAGCTGTGAGCCAGGAAAATGGGGGGCTTCCTTGGACTAGAAGGCATAGAATGTCAGGAGGAGGGGATTTGCTGGGGAGTTGGTATGGCGATTAGAGACTGCTGCTCATTGATCCAGGAATGCAGGCAGGGGTAGAGACCTCTCTTCCCTTCCCAACGAGTACATCGACCTGCTTGTAATGAGATGCTGGCTCAGATCTTCTCCGCAAAAACAGGCTGCTGACCTCCCATGGACAGTCCAGCGGAAGGACACTATCTTGTACTTGACTTTAATGGGTCCCTTTGACTGCCGTGAATTTCCATCCACGTACTCCCCATTTTATAAACCCAAATTCTTAAAGTTGCCAGGAAGAGGCTGAGGTCTTTGAATAATTCAGATGAGGTATTCTGGAAGGGAAAGCCCAGCTCTTGTGTTTCTGGATGATTTGGAGATAATAAAATTAACTTCTTTTGCACAAGAAGTTTAACCTTCTCCACCTGTTTTCCCATTTATAAAATGAAGGTAGTAATGCCAACCACAGAGTTTATGGGGAGTTTTTCAGTTATGTAAATCACATTATGGCATATTTAGAATATAATAGATATTCTCTTAACTATAGCTAATAATTATTTTTGTAAAATAAAATAAAACTTTGCGTATGGCTTTATAATTTCAATTTGGCATAATGATTATGTTTTTAATTTTAAAAGTATTCATTATTTTAAAAAATAGTTAACTATTTTATATATATATTCATTTGTTCTATACCCTGTATCTTCAATTTTCTCTTCACCGTTATCTCTCTGCCTATTACTTTCATCTTGGAAAATATTAAATTCAGAGACTGAAGGGCTCATCTTCTAAAGATGAAAGACAAATGAATTTATATTCTCATTAAAAACTAAACAAATTGTGATGCTTTCATTGAAAATATGCAAGTTAGGATGCTAGGAATGTCCTGATTATACTAGGCAGTACGTGTACAGGTAACATACTCCATTCTGATTATAATCTATAGTTCATATGTTAAAAAATGTGTGTCTTGTAGAATCTGTTTTTTCTGACATTCTCCAATTAAAAGACAAAATGACAAGCAGTCATTGTGCTGTTTAAGTCTTTAAAAGATGAATATTAATAAGAAATTTAAAACAATGTAAGTCTACTCTTTTCACTTCCCACCTTGTCCTCTCCTGATTGTCCTTCTGCTGCCCTAGACATGTCTTAAACTTATCTTTCTCTAACACATAATTCTGAGTCATCTCTAAGACACAATCCTTAACCAAATTCTTATCCCGTGTTTGTGATTTTTATTCATTTTCACAAAAGCATCCATTACTTTCTATGATTAGTAAATTTCCTATGCCAGGGTTTGCAACAGCAATAATACTGATATCTGGGGGCAGATAATGTTGTGTTTGGGGCAGTGGCCTGTAGTTTATGGGATGTTTAGTGGCACCTACCCACAGGACATCACTAACAATCCCTGTCACCCACAGTTTGATTTAAAAAGTCTCCAGACTTTGTCACAAGTTTGCTGGGGTCAAATTGCCCCTGGCTGAGAACCACTGCCTAACACAATATCAAGAGATACTCATGGCTCTTATTGCCTCAGAATGGTTTCCTTGTCTACAATCTTGCTCATTTTCAATATAGCTTCTTCACTGCTGTCACAGTAATCCATACAAAACACAAATAACCACATCCCTCTGTTGCTATGGTACTTTTCTGATCTGAATGCATATTGAAAAATCTTAGAGAACTTGTAATAAATAAAAACTCGTATCTCATTCTCCAGTTAGTCTGATTTAACATTATTACTTTCCAAATATTTTCCTGTTGCCCTGAATTATCCTTTGCCTTGTCTTTCTGCAAAATGCAAGAGTCATCTCATACACCACCAGCTGTGGCAAGCCTTTTCTATACCACCCACTGAACCCCGCCTACCCTGCCCCACCAAACCCTAGACAAATTAGTCCACATAACATATCTATTTATATCACAACTTATACTATACATGAAAATCCCAGTCCAGTTCCTAAATATTTTTTAAATGAATATATGGGTTGTGTTTTAATTTTTATAACTTTATCTCCTAACACAAATCCTTGTATGTAATTTGTGTAATATAAACAAATAACTGGTAGTTTATATTTTATTATCATTTTCAATGAGTGAGCCTTATTGCCATTCCCATATCCTTTAGCAAAGTGCTACTATGGAATTTTATAGTTTCTGGTTCACTATGGCTGACCAAGCATAAGTGTGACTTTCTTCCCTTACAATGTCGCCTTTGAATGACCGTAGAAAAATTCTAAACAGAATAGCTTCATTTCAAAGAAAATAACATGCTGCGGTGGGGGAAACCTGGAGGCAGCTTGGTAACAAAAATTAAGGATGAATCTGACAGATCATAGAGCAAACTGTAGTTTAATCAAATATGTTTGCTTTTCTCACCTAATAAGACTAAGAATAGGCAGTTATTGGTTAGTGAGTGTAGCCACTCAACAAAGATATCAAGAACCTAGGTTTCTGTTCTCTTCCATCCTCAGAATTTTGGCTTTAATTTTCATGGTTATGAAATGGTTTTGTTCCTTTGAAGTTCATGTTCACTTTGGGGACAGAAGGAAGGAGGGGGGCAGCTGGAGGTCAAGAATTGCCTGAATCGGTTCCATTTTATCACCTTTCCCAGAAGTCCCACTATCAGGCTCCTGCTTTCAGCTTATTGGACAGAACTATGTCATTTGTCCATCAATAGTTGCCAAGCCCAAGGAGAAGGGGTTTGTGTTTGGGGCCGGGTGAAGTCTAGTAATGAATTTTTGACATAAGGAAAACCTATAGGAGAATATCGAGATAACACTTGTGTGAACATGTGCCAACATTCAAAATCTATCCAGGAGGCTATGGTGAATGTAAGAGCTGATTTCTTTCCAATATTGCTCCCTAAAGACTCCAAACATGGAAAAAACAGCAGGAACGAAAAAAAGGGAGTGGATAATAGAGTCAAAACCAGGGAGGTTATGGTAAGGAATGCCTATAAAGAAATGCACCATTTGGGACCAGTCTTCCACATACTGCTCTCCAAAACTCAGATTTTCAGACTCACTGGAAGTTTGTCATTTGCGCAGAACAAAAAACAGAAGTGCTTCTCTAAAGAAGTGTGATGCTCTCTGCCTGAGGATATCTGGGGCGTTTGGTTTTGATATTGGCATGCAAGAGTGTTATTCTATATAGACTGGCATTTGGTGGGAGGGGATCTTAGTCTGCTTTCTATACACATACTAAAATAAAACCTAACCAGTTCCTAGTAAATTATTCTTTCAGGAGAGATTATTGGGATATAAACCTAAATTTACAATAGGAGAGGGCATCCCTATCAGTTACTTATGTTAATTTAGTTCCTCATTTTAAAGTACAAACAACTAAACAAAGATCATCAGGCATTCTTTGTTTTGTTTTGTTTTGTTTTGTTTTAAGGATTTTACTTATTAATTTGACAGACAGAGATCACAAGTAGGCAAAGAGGCAGGAAAAGAGAGAGGAGGAAGCCGACTCCCTGATGAGCAGAGAGCCCAATGCAGGGCTCGATCCCAGGGCCCTGAGATCATGACCTGAGCTGAAGACAGAGGGTTTAACCCACTGAGCCACCCAGGCACTCCTTTCAGGCATTCTTGAAACATTAAAAATACAAGAGAAAAGGGCTAAGAGGAATAAGCAGAAAAATTAATAAGAAAAATATGTCATAATTGGAGGAACAACTGGAACATGTAAAAATCCTAAGCAGGCACGTCTAAGAAATTAAGATCACCAAAACCAAACAAACGAGAAAGTATAAGAGGCTGCTAGCAAATAACAACAATCTGAGAACAAGAAAAAAATCTTTTGACTTGGTGGAAATACAGTATTCTGAGGAAAGCCCAGAGGATAAAGTCCAAGAAATTCAGAATATTTAGATCATATAAAAATGAAAGAGAAAATGTGGCAGAAAAATAAACATAAGACACCAATCCAGGAAGTCCAATATTTGACTAACAGGAATTCCAGAGAGTAAAGGGAAAGTGGAGAAAAATAAATTATCAATGAAATGGAAAAAAAATTTTAAATATTAGAATTAGTCTACATTTTCTTCTAAATGTAAATATAAATTTTAGAATACTGAGGATAAGAAAACAGTGAGTATTCCAGAAAGAAGGGTTTTCCTAGGAAAAAGTGAGACTTCACCAGCATTGTTCTTCTTATTGTGAGTGATTGCATAAGCCCTTTGCTATTCTGAGAAAACCTAGTTGCATGTGCAGCTCTGATGGTTATCCAGTTATATATCTCATCTGCAAAGCCACTATCTTACACCCCACTTGATGATGCTGGGGCAAGGTCTCTACAAACTCTATTTCTCCTCTACCCACTGACTTCCTTGTTAAACTCTACAATAAGGGAACATAGAAATAAGCAATAAAGGCTGCTACTTTTTCCTTTCTGTTTACTGTTCTTATCAGCATTTCTCTAACAATACTTTTCCCATCTACAGTAGCAGTGGCTTCCCATTTGTTATTTTCCCCACTGCCTGCACAATCCCTTTCATGGCCACCCCTCAGAGACAGCCTCCCTGGCTGCTGGCCTCTCTTAGGTTCCTAGCAGCTGATTCTATGAGGCTCTCTCAGAGTTCCTGAGCAAATAGCTGAGCATCCCTTGCTTCTGAAAGACCAAGGGGTGGTAGCTGCCTTCTGACCATATGACCTCCATCTTGGACTTCCCTTGATCTCTTCAATTTTCTAATAGGTAGTGAATCTCTTTACATTATTATTTAAAATAATAACTGGTGTGATTTCCTTTTCCTGTTTAGATACTCACTGATACAACCACCGAGCTGATTTTCAAATATGAGTGCAATTGCTAAAATTTTAAATCAGCAAAACTAAAAATTTTACTTCCCCATTGGTAATTATTCTGAAAAGAAAAAGAAAAAGAAAAAAAGGAAGGAAGACTAAGAAAGAAAAACTATGAGATTCAAAAAACAGTGGAATTAATCCATGAATGCAATGAAACTGCAAGTTATAGTTGTTAGGCAGACATAGAGAACAACAGTTAGAAGTTTAAGAAGAAGTTGGAGGGTTCCAAAAATTAGCTCTTTAGGAAAAAAGTAGATAATGTGGAATGATGATGAGATTACAACCTTAAGGAAAGCATATGCTAGAAAATGGCAATGATATTCTTTAAAATAAACAGAGACAGCTAAGATCTATACAGCTAAACTGTGGTTCAAAGAGGTAGCAAATTAAAATGTAGCACAATTTCAAAAATATTATGGAAATGAAACTTAATCGATTTGATTGTCATTGAAAATTTATTTGGGGGAATAGTGGTTGACTATGTAGGATTATATATCTCTTTTTATAGTATCAATATCATTAACTACTTGTTCTATGGTAAAAAGCCATACATTTTTAATGAGGCAAATATTATTTTTTTTTTCAATTTCTGGGATCAATCTATGGTAAGAAACTTTATAATAAATATTTTATTACAAAATAGAATATAAATGCTTTAACTGTTAGAATTTATTTTTTCAGAGGGTAATACATATGTACAGTTTAAAATAATTATATTAAAAAAAAAGATTTACTATGAAAAAAAAAATCTCACCACTGCCTTTGTCTCTACTGGTTATCTTCATCTCCTGTGGGTAAGCACTCTCTGTATTCTTGAGGGATATCTTTACAGAAAAATCTTTGTGAAAAAATAAGCAAATACATATATATATTATTTTCCCTATTTTCTTCACGATGATAGCATGATATATATACTTTCTTTTGCACCTTGCTTTCTTTCACTTGGCAATGTATCATGAAGCTTTTCAACTATCACTATATGTGTTTTCACCTCATTTTAAAAAGATGCATTGTGTTTTATTTTGCATATATATCAGTTTATTTCATTTTGAGAGAGACACCTGGGTTGTTTCTAGTCTTTTTAAACATTAAAAGGGTTATAAACATTAGAAAGATGCTGCAGTGGGTAACTGAATACAAGTCATTCTCCACAATAGAAGGAAAGAATTGGAAAACAGTCCCAGAGAAGAGAGAGATGCTATTCTGTTCCTTACGTTGTGGACAAGATGCCAAGCTACACTGGAACATTCAATACAAGGAATACTATTTTATTAATATTTAAGAAGTAAAGTTTGGGCATATTATTTTAAATTAAATAAGGTAATCATATGCTGCATAATTACAAAAAATTAGAAGTGGATAAAAAAGGGAAATAGGGGCAGTATAAGTGGTATGGGAGTAGTACGAGTTAATCAGTTTCTGACTTTTCATGGTGGGAAGTCAACAGGGATGTCTACTTGATAAATCACTAGACAGAAATAAACTAGACAGACATAAAATTAGATTAATGGAGATCACCATCAGGATAGCTGAAAACAAGGAAAGAAGTGGCCAAATATAGTTACTTCTGTGGGGTATGACTGGAATGTATATCATGACTCATCACTTTTTAAAAAATCTTAATCTCAACTCTGTGTGTATGTGTGTGTGTGTGTGTGTGTTATATACACACACAAAGAAATAAATTTTATTTTTAATGTTTTTGAAATGAACTTCACAATCATAAATTAATTAAAACTTTTAGAATCAAGTTTAAAGGCCCAATAATTAAATCTATTTAACAAAGACGGCTTGCATGAGAATATAATTGAAAAATGTGAATGATTCTTGGAAATAGTTCTCTTTTGAACTTAGCTTTAGTGAAATAACTAGGAAATGAATGCGTCAGACAAGATTTTTCCCTTCACATGTTAAATATGAACATATTGCAAATAGATCTTCCAGTATAATTATATTATTCATTAAAATACGAGAGTATTAATTTCTAGTTTAATTATAACTAATGTGTGCACCTAATCAGAAAGGTTAATAAATTATTATCTCTACTATTTGACCTTACTAAATCCCTCAGGACAGTTCATTTAGGCGACAATACCAGCAGAGAGATTATGAATGTTTTTCTCCATCAGCACTGATAGAATTCTGGCTGATGTAAACATAGACAAACTCTCTGCGGCAGTGTGAGTAATAACAAGCACAGGGTGACTGAGTTTGGGTATAAAGGCTGCAGTGTTTGCAGAGGATGCATTAAGTTAGTCTAAAAGTACTTGTGAAGGGCTGCAGAGTGCAAGCACTAATCTAGATACTTGAGTAGGAGGTCAATCAGGCTAGAGAAGTCATAAAATGAAAACTGTGACAAAGCACAAAATTAAGGAATTATAAAGCTGAAATTGACTCTAGCACGTGTTTTAGATTACTTCCTAAAGGAACTGAACTTCATCCAAAGGCATTTTTTTGTTGTTCAAAATGTTCAATATTGTAAAAATATTTAAAAATATATTTAGATTTAGAAATATATTTGGTTTGAAAGTAATTTTAACATATACCTAACATAATTTTATTTTTCTGCAAAATAAAATACTTTTAAAATCAAAGTATTATAAATATGTTTCTCTAATAAACCAGTAGTTATTTTACTACTAATGTTTAACTCTTATTAGTGTCCCTTTCATTTTTCCATTACATATTTACATGTATATATAGACATGTGAGATAAATAAAAATGTATAAATTACTTTTTGGAGGTATAACTGGCATGTAAAACCTGTACTTATTTAACTTATACAACTCAGTGAGTTTAGGGATAAGTATATACCCATGAAACCACCACCACCACTAGGTGACAGACATATTTATCCTCTCCCAAGGTTTCCTCTCACATCTCTATTATCATCACCGTCATCATCATCATCCTCATCATCATTAGCGGGTATGTGTGTGTTAACATAAGATCTACTCTCTTAGCAAATTTTATGTATCCAATACAGTATTGTTAGCTATAGGCACTATGCTGCATAGTAAACCTCTAGAAATTATTTTGTATAACTAAAACTCTGTACTCTCATTTCTCCCTCTGCCCAACCCCTGGCAGCCACTAATCTACTCTCTGCTTCTATGAGTTTGACTATGTTAGATTCCACACAAGTGAGATGATACAGTATTTGTATTTCTGTCTGGATCATTTCACCTAGCATAATATCATCCTGATCCATCCACGCTATTGCAAATAGTAAGATTTCCTTCTATTTTAAGGCTGAATAATATTCCATTGTATGTTTTACCACATTTTCCTTATCTCTTCATCTGTTGGCAGACACTTAGATTGCTTCCATTTCTTTGCTATTGTGAATAATACTTCAACGAACATTGGGAACCAGTTATCTTGTTGAAATTCTGACTTAAATTCTTTCTGTTACACATTTTTAAGTCACATAATGAAATTCTCTGATTCTAACATGTATTCTTGACCATTAATTTACTTTGCTCCAAAATGTTTTGGGGTGATTTTGCTACCTCTTTATCACTCCATCTTTTTAAATTTTTATTTATTTATTTATTTTTTTGCATATACTCCCGCGATGTTCTTTTGTTCAGGATCTTCAAAACTTCACAGTTATTTTTAATAACTGAGCACACCAAAATTAAGAAATTCCACAATTTTTACTGAAGCACACTTGGTATTTTTCACGGATTACTATATATTTAGATTTTTTTCCTTTTTAACTATGTGTATGCATTTTTTTAATTTGTTATAGTCTCTTTTATTTAAATTTTCTACCAAAAATGATACTCTAATTTTTTGTGGTGATACCATCTTGTGCTTCACAGCTTTAAAAAACTCAGTTCTCCCTGATAACTGGTTGAGATTTAAATAAGCAATTCTCAAATTACTGGTTGAGTTTTCAGGAAGGATCCTAGTGAATTATTTTACATGAGAATGAATGTGTTATACTTTAATATTGCTGCTTCCTGGTTATGCTTGTTCTCCTGCTCATTCTTATATTTTAGTAAGTGTAGATTTTTACCTGACCTATACATGATTTAATATACTGGTAAAGTAATATTAAGAGTTATTGGGATGCCTGGGTGGCTCAGTTGGTTAAGCCGCTGCCTTTGGCTCAGGTCATGATCCCAGGGTCCTGAGATCGAGTCCCGCATCGGGCTCCTTGCTCAGCGGGGAGCCTGCTTCTCTCGCTGCCTCTGCCTGCCTCTCTGCCTGCTTGTGTGTACTCTCTCTCTGACAAATAAATAAATAAAATCTTTAAAAAAAAGTAATATTAAGAGTTACTGATGAAAAAATGCAATATATGGGAGGCCAAACTAGCTGATCCAATCTTTACAAAGAGCCAAGGGTCAGTTTAACAAGCAAAAGTTTCTAGACATATCTTGGGCTAAACTATGTTGAGTATTGCATTTAACACAAATAAAAACAAAACACCAAAACTGTCCTTGTAAGTTTGTCTCAAGATTAGAAAGATGCATAGGCTTGGAATGAGCAGGATTTTGGAACACACTGTAAACTTGCAAACAGATTTACAAACTGTGCGCTAGATTGCATAAAAATAAATAACGATACTTTCTGAATTGGGGAAAACCCGGAAGAGGGTGCTGGCTGAGATTCAAAAGTTGCGGCCCAATAACTCTGCTCAGTCCTAGCTGATCTGGTTTATGATACTGGAAATGCTGGTTACAGACATCTGTGCAAACAGGATCCTTTAAAAGAAGTCAAATGGTGGTCACAGGGCTCACCGGATGCCTCTGCTTGACTCTGTTTTTGAAAAATAACTACTTCAAATCTGTTTTTGGGAATAAACTGAGCCTGTACTTACTATTTAAGAAAATCAAATAACTGGAACCCCGAGATTCCAGTAATTTTCTAGGTGTCCTCAAAGAAGCACGAAAATAAGGGAAAGGCAGTATAGCAACAACAGTAAAACACGGCTCCTTACAAATATGAAAAAGAATGAGCAAGTCAGCCCATTTGGCTAAATTTTTTGTAGAGTTCATGGTTGTAAAAATTCTCCTTGCAGATACAGGTGTTTTGTTTTGTTTTAATTGCAGAGTAATGTTTTATTGTATAATTATATATCCTTATTCTCCTTCTGATGAACAGTTAAGCTCTTTTCATTCTTTTGTGATTAATAATTCTGAAATGGATATAATACATCTCCCTAGACAGATGTGTAGGAATTCTTGGAGGACAGGTATATCTACTATTTTCACATCATGGGCCACATAAAGAATGTTACCATTTGTACTGTGCAATGTTATAACCATATGAAACTGCTCTTGACGGAAGGCAGCTGGTCTGAGCTCACAGAAATACCTCCCGTGCCGCAATCCATTTGCAGAACAGCAGTTGTACCATAGATCTGTCTTCATGGCACAACAAAGAGTTGGGTTATAATACAGTCATTTTTTTCTTCTTTCAGTTATACTACTCAGTCCCTACCTAAGAGAAATGTAAAATTAAACATTTTCCCCTTGACCATGACCATGAATTCCCTGCTTATTGGCACTCTCAGTCTTTCCTCCATTCATTTCTTCATTTTCTCATGTCCTATCTCCTTCTCACCTAGTGTAATCTAGTTTCCACACTAACATTTAACTAAATATTTGATGAATACCTCATTTCAATGTCATCAATTATCTCTTCTTAGACAAATCCTTAGTTAATATTTCAGGTCTCATTTTGTGTAATTTTCTACAGCCTTTGGCATAAATAACCACATTGTGACCTTCTTCATAATTCTTCCTGTTCTCGATGACATCAATCTACAAGTATTGTTTATACTTTGTGATTGCTCACTGATTTCTTTTGTTAGACTCTGTCATTCAGCCACCTCTTAAATGAGCTTCCACAGGTTCTACCCTTAGTTTTACACTCTCCCTCTGCTTATTTCTTGAGTGTGTCCACCCCCCATGGCTTTCTTCATCTCTTTACTAAATGTTAAATGAGTGCCTTCAATGCATGAGGCACTATTCTAGTCATTAGAGATAGGACAGTGATAAAAATCAGCTTAATTTCTTCCCTACTATAGCTTTGCTATAAGGGAGAGGAGCATTCTGTAAATACCACAGATGAATACGTAAAATACATAATACATCACACGACAGGTGCCATAGGGCAAAATAAAGAAAAGAAGGATAAGGTATGTTGTGGGGTTGGGACGAAGGAAATACAGCTTGTTATTCTGAGAAATGTTATCTGGCAAGGCGTCACTGATACAATGAGATCTGAACAAATACCAGAAAGACATAAAAGAGAATGAGCCATGTAAATATCTAGGGGAAATCTGTTTCTGTTAGAAAATGGAACAAGTGCAAAGGCCCTGAGCCAAGAATGTTCTTGGAGTGTTGTTTTGTGTTTGAGAAACAGCAATGAGAATAATAACCCTGGAGCTGAGTCAGGGATCCTGTAGGGCTTTGAATGTCATTGTAAAGACTTTGGCTTTTACTCCAAGTAAGCTAGGATGGCAGTAGAAGGTTCTGAGCATAATTACGGAGTCTAACATACACGTTGAAAGGATCAACCTGGCTGTGCTGCTGGGGTAAAAGAACAGTGAAGTAAAGGGGAGATCTTGCAATTCTTCAGATAAAGTATGACCAAATCTTGGGCCAAAGAGTTTTCCATGGGGGTGATGAAAACATTCACATTTCTAAATATAATTCGAAGATAGAAGCAACAGGATTTACTCACAAGTTATTTGTGGGGCATGGGATAGAGAGATGAGTTACAGATAACACTCAAGGTTTTGCCTTTCCAAATTGTTGAGAGATGAGATGGTGATTCCAGAAACAGCATGCCTTGGAGGAAATAATGTAGTTTTTTTTTTTTTTTTTTAAAGATTTTATTTATTTATTTGACAGAGAGAGAGAGGGAGGGAGAGAGCGAGCGAGCACAAGTAGGGGAAGCGGCAGGCAGAGGGAGGAGAAGCCCAGGGAGCCTAATACAGGGCTTGATCCCAGAATCCTGAGATCATGACCTGAGTTGAAGGCAGACACTTAACCGACTGAACTACCCAGTGTCCCCAAATATTGTAGTTCTAAATATTAAATTTGAACACCAAGAGAGAACACAGATAGAGAAGGAATCAAGGGTCATGAGAAAGAGTCATCAAATGAAATCAATCCTTCTCTCTCCAGTCTGGGTAAAACCACAGATTATTAAAACACTGTCATTACTCATAGCTATCTTCTCTACCTCAGCTATTGTTCAATCCTCAACCCAAGCTATCCAGGTTTCACCCATTTCATCATCTCCTCACATTTACTTGCTGAAATCATATATGACATCTGTTGTATTAACTATAGTAAGAGAGTTTCTGCATTTTTCCCCTATTTAACTTGCCAAAACTCAAGAATGATGACCAGTCTCTGGTTCTTATAACTTTCTTTTCACTTGGCCTCACTGACATAATCTTCTCTTTGTTTTCTTCTCCTCATTGTTTTGGACATACATTCTCTTTCTCTCTTGGCAGGCATATCTCCCTCTACACACCCCTTAAGGCTCAAATATTTGCTCCTTTCTTATCTTACTTTGTTCTCTCCCTCTGGTGATCTCATCTCCAACCACAAGTTCAAAAACAACCTCACAGATTTCGTCTTAGGCCCAGTCAGGTCCTCTGCGCTTCACCTGCCTGGTTGATTTCTCATTTTGGACATCCGAAAGCCACCTCAAATTCATTCTATTTTGAACCAAATGAACTTCCCTCCCCAGAGCTTACTATTCAGTTGCAGAAGAGTATGTAAAAACAAAACAAAACAAAACAAAACAAAACAAAAACTGTACTTTTGAGGTGCCTGGGTGGCTCAGATGGTTGGGCATCTGCCTTTGGCTCAGTCATGATCCCAGGGTCCTGGGATCGAGCCCTGTATCGGGCTCCCTGCTCAGCAGGAAGCCTACTTCCTCCTCTCTCTCTACTGCTCCCCCTGCTTATGCTCTCTCTCTCTTGTCAAATAAATAAATAAAATCTTAAAAAAAAAGAACCTCTACTTTCCTTTTATTTTCTTCTCTATCTAATCCCTCATTAATAGAATGACTTGACTTTGAATATATCCCTTGAATCTGTCCGCTTCTCTCCACTGACTACCACCTAGTTGAACCTACTACCATCACTTGCTGCCAGGTCTCTTGCAGCGGCTTCCTGCCTGTCACTCCTGCATCAGCACTACCTGCTCTTGCATTCACCCTGTATCTTACTTCCCCCACTCTAGGCATTTTAGCAACAGATGGAATTTTAAATTTATTTGTGTGATTATTTGATTAATGTATGTTTCTGCCACTAAATTAAGTATTGTATAACCACAATCCACTACAGTGTTAAGTACAAATTAAAATGAATACACAAACATGTCTTTACATGTTCCAAGCATTAATTTTCTAGGCAATGAGCTCCAAATATTAATATTTTTCCTATCTATTTCATGGAGTTGTATTTTCAATGATATAATTATGAACAAAGACTTTACTTTCTCTGTTTATTCAACTCAATTTTTTGTGACACTTTGATCTGTAGGATTTGTAATAATAACTACTATTTGTTTGGAAACTTATATACTTAGGCTTTTTGCTCGGAACTTTAAAACGTAGGTTTTCAAGTCCTTAGGGTATTTAAATAGGCAGGATTTTCATTACTGTGAAAGATAAGAAAACTGAGAGTCAAGCAAAGTATATTTTCAAGGTCATGCAGTTATTATGTGGCAAAGTTAAGATCCAAACCCAAGTATACCTGATTTCAAAGCCTCTGTGTATTTCATTACAGAGGGCCTCTTTTCATCTTGAAAAGCCATGTAGACATATAATGAATAATAAAAGCACAGACATCTGCTAAGCTGGATCAAATCCACAGGTCATTTCAGTAACCTCTCTTCAATAGATAAAATAAAGGGAGGGCATGACTGGTAGACTCACATAATGACAAGTCAGATACATACGTCCAGTTGTGTCATGAAAACAACAAACTCACTTTACCACCCTTGCTGATCAACTCTTCTAGCAAAACAGGTTATGATACAGAAGACAAATAACATTAAAAAACATGGATCAACTATGTGAAAAGCTTACATATTAAAAGTTTAGGGGCACCTGGGTGGCTCAGTGGGTTAAAGCCTCTGCCTTCGTCTCAGGTCGTGATCCCAGGGTCCTGGCATCGAGTCCCACATCGGGCTCTCTGCTCGGCAGGGAACCAGCTTCCTCCTCTCTCTCTCTGCCTGCCTCTCTGCCTACTTGTGATCTATGTTTGTCAAATAAATAAATAAAATCTTAAAAAAAAAAAAGTTTAACATAATATGTTAACATAAGATTGTGTGCCGTGTAATTTGAGGGGCTTAGTAATATAGAAGTACAAATGAATGAGAGAACAGAGTTTCCAGAAAACATCATGATGAATTCAGGGAAAAACCCCAGAATAATGGGTAAGATTTGGAATGATACAGGGAAGGTACACAGAGGAAGCAGGATCCAGTAAGAGATCAAGGATATGGTACCAATCAAAATATCTCAAACTTTTTTGTAAGACATAGTTTCTGTATTATCTTATTTATGCATAAAGTTACTTTCTAAGTCATTTTGCAAGCCATCTGTGTGTGTGTGTGTGTGTGTGTGTGTGTGTGTGGGTGGGTGTGTATTTTTCATGTAGACCTCATTACTACAATTAAATCATCATTCTCTACATGTTACCGTATTTTCTGAAAAATGAAATTATATTTATCTTTTATATGAAAGTGACTCCCAAACTTTGCTCTTGGGTTTTCTTTTTCTTTCTTTCTCTCTGCCAAAAAGTGAGTGATATGAGGCAGGGTGGGGGTGGGGGGAGTAGAACTACTCACAACTATAAAAAGAAAATCATCATTTAAGGAATTCTGTTGTGAATCTTTTTGTATCATTGATAATTGAGCTCTAAATTATCTGCCTTTGGAGATAAATCGCCTCTTATATCTTTTTTTTTTTCCTCTCATGGAAAAATATGATGTCTACATGTGTTTCACAAAAGACTGAGGCTCAGAAGAAAGCAATGATTATTAGAAAACAGAATGACAAAAAAGCAAGCAAAAGTCAGCAATTCTGTATTTTACATGCAAGAAGTTGTAGTTATTTTCTTAAGTGGACTTCTCCTAGCGAATGTGCAGATGATGATGACAATAGCTTAGGTCACAGAGGTTGTCAACTTCCAGACACACAGCTTTAGTAGCTTTATAGCTTTCCGCTAAGTTCACATTTATTTCAATTATTTTGGAATTAGTGCAAACAAATACCAGATGCAGCTTCTTGTTTCTTAATCTCTCATGAATATAGATTGAAGATAGAGAGTAAGGAGGACTTTCCATTATACACCCACTTGAGGGCTCAGTTCCAGCTTTTCCCTGGCCCTCTATATGTCTGTGCTTTCTCTACCCCCTTTTGCCTTTATATATCCATGCACTTGGCTGTTATACGTTATTTGAACACGGTGCATTCAAAATATACTCCAGAGCATTATTCTAAATGGATTGTGAGGATATTGATTTCAATTAAGGGCCACCACATGACAGAGTTTCATAATAGTGGTGCAATAGGATATGCTCAAGAGAGGCAGCCCTGGGTGTACTCTCGGCACCTAGGAATATCAGTGCCCAAGGAAGAGTGTAGAGCAGAGCTAACTTAGAAGTATTTTTCCTATGCAGGGATTTAAGTGGAATTTACATATTTAAGTGGAATACCTGATGCACTGTGTAAATGCCCTTTTAATCTATGATATTAGTGATTCCACAAAAAGAATTAAGAATCAGATTCAAATTGTATGTTTGTCTACTCATACATAATATACAATATATAAAAATGTGCATTAACATTTCAATATATACATATATGCATATAGGCATATTTATAAATTTTTATTGCACTTCACTTATAAGTATGGAATAATTTATGTAGTAGTCATATAAATTACATATAGATACACGTTGACACATACCTATATGTAAACGTAATAGATAAGAACACAGCATTTCAAAGCTATAGAGAAGCTTATTTAAAAATTTATGTTTGTACTATGATGAGTTATTTTAAAAAAAAAACTCTCACACCTAACATGAAACAAATTCTGTATTTACTCTTATTTAATGGTAAAAAATTAAATGTAAAATTAAGCATTATGTAAGTTACAGGTGAATAGTCTATGTCATATAGCAAAGTATTCCTAAGCATGAAGGTAAAATAAGAAATCACAAAGAAAAAAACATTAGAGATAACTACACGAACATTAAGATTTTCCTCACAGAAATTACTTCCAGCTGTTTTTTTAAGAAATCATAAAGTGAAAAAGAATAAAGTCTGATTTAAAAAGGTGTCTGTCATATTTATGAGAGATAGTAGGTAAATATCCCTATTATATTAAAAGTTATCCTTTAAAAATGAGTAATTATCCCAGTAGAAAAATGAGAAATTCATATTTTAAAGCAATTCAAGACATAAAAAAGAGAATGAATGGAAATCCATTATTCAAATGAAAAGATGAACTTAGTAAGAAAAGGAAAATGAAAACAATGAAGAGCTACCCAGCTTTTACTCACCAGAGTGGCAAAACTTTAACCGTAATGATGATGTGTGTTATGAAAAAGTAAGAGGGATGTAGGTGGTACATTTCAGGAGACAACTCAGTAATAGGTATAAATTCATGCAAATGTGCATACTTTATAAATGACTGATAAGTTGAAATTAGAGGAAGAGGGCTAAGAAAATAATAAGTCAATTAATCAAAGATGTTCATAGAGGCATGGCTTGTAATAGGAAAGTTTCCTAAAGAATCTATATGATCAATACTGCAAGGTTTGTCAAGTGAATATGAAACACCATACAACGGAATACTGTGTAGTTAGTAAAATAATGATCTAGATTTATCTACTCATAATATAGTTTACCCACAAGCAGATACAGAAAAAGTAATTGGACCTTCTTCTTCTAAAAATATCTATGACTTCAGCAAGAAAAGAATAGCAAAATCTCATATTTTGATAGGTATCTACAGTAAATAGATGAAAATGGTGAGGGAGATATTGATGTAAATCCAATGATATATTGGATTTAGATAAATACAGATGAGGATTTCAGTATATAGTACATATTTTGTGCACGTATGTATGTACACATACATTCATGGGAGAGAACTCTCAAATTGATGATAACGCTGTTGAAACAGCAATATGAACGTGCTTCTCCTATGGTCAGTGAGTTTGTAGAAGTTGTTTTTCAATGACATTTAAGATACTTCCCTGTAAAAAGATACAAATAAGCACTCTCCCCTCAAAGACAACAAAATGACCATGCATCAACAAGGACTCTATTAGTTTACTATCCCAACTCAGCACTGAATCTAAAATACCAAGTCTATATATATTTGACTCCTCAAGTTTACTTTAAGAAACTTGAAGCAGCCAATTCATTTTTGTTTCCCTTTTAATAGTTGAGAAATGTTCATGAATGTCATTAATACTTAATCAAGTCTGGTAGAATTTAATTTACTAGTTACCTATATACATATCATATCAGTAAATTAAACATTGGCCTCATATTTTTTTTTATAATTCCTCAATCTTATCATAGCTAAAACTTGACATTTTAATAGATAACTGAGATATTACATGCAGGCACTTTAAAAATATACCTTAAAATCTTTTTATGAGCTTTAGTTAAATGGGACATAAATGAATAATGGGGAAAATATGAATATAAAATGCATAGCAATACTCCAAGTTTGTGGACGGGTTTATAAGAAGCATGCTATTTGTCTCATTTGTCTTGCAATTATTCTTGGTGACAGTACAGATACAGTGATTTCCTGAAGTACTAAATTTTCCCCAAATTTTACTTGACATCTAAATTAAATGTGAGGTTTTGCTTGTCTTAATAAATTTATATCTTTTCTTTGTTTTATTTGTACTTTTGTCAAGACAGTTCAGTACACCTATAACCACTATTAAAATGAAAGAAGGCTATTATCACATCAATGCTATGAAGGTCGGCATATGAAATGAAAGCAAGAGAACAACATCTTTACCCTCCTGATGGGTTAGATGCAGAAGTCATGCTATTTTCTAATTATGTAGATTGTGTTCTGCGAAAAGAGATGCTGAATAGGACCGGCAGCAATAAAGTGGCATTAGTTATCAATGTTTAATATGAAGCAGAGGCTAATTTAGCAAATGAAAGCCACAAGAGAAACACAAATTCTCAATAATGAAGACCTTCTTGGGTATCTAGGTCAATTCCCAAAATGAGGGTGCTATTAGGGAAAAAAAAACACACACAACCTGGTGCATTTTGCTTACACATGTCCATTTTCACCCAAAGGAATTTTTTCCTCTGCCAAACATGCCTCTGCAAAAGAGTCTAGACAATTAAATGAGCCAAAGTTAATAGTCTGACTAAACAGATTAAATAGTTTTATACAATACACGATCATTCAAATATCTTAGAAATTTAAGAATACCCAATGTATTTTTAAACTATACATTACTCACAAGGATAATGGATATTTCAGGGATAATTAACTTGCTCAGTCCAGCTACTTCCATATTGTTCTGTATGATTGTTCACCTTATCTAGAGCAGTGAGTGGTCTTCTCTCTCACTCTCATATTTCTGGCAGTATATTAGAGCAGAAAGGAGATGTAAGGGCTACTTTAATTGTTGTAGAACCTACAGGCAATCTCTACTGGAATATTTTTCTTTCTTTCTAAGATCTATTTATTTATTTGAGAGAGAGAACGAGCAGGGGGAGGAAGAGAGAGAGAGAGTCTTAAGCAAAGTCCACACTGAGTGTGGGGCCCGACGTGGAGCTTGATCCCATGACCTGAGGTCATGACCTGACTGAAACCAATACCTAGGTGCCCCAGAACATTTTTCTTTCTTAAGCAGTAAGATACAAGTAAGGCTTGGTAAGGTCTTTGTAAAAAAATAAGAAGGAGGAGGAGGAGGAGGAGGAGGAGAAGGAGACGATGATGAAAGAAAGGAGGGGAGGAAGGGAGGGAGGAAGAGAGGAAGGAAGGAAGAAATATAAATAACTTCAATTGAAAAAACATATTTCATAGTATTGCGGTAAGGAGGAAAAATCAGGATCAGGCAGCTCTTCAATTATTTGAAATGCTTCTTGAAAGGTTTATAGTAAAAAATAAGCAAAAGGAGAATGAATGCAAGATTTTCTAAACATAAACAGGCTAGAAATCAAATACAGTATCTTAAAAATACAATATTCTTACAATAAGAGATAGTAAAAAAGTAAGATAGAAAACATGCAGGATTATCTATTAATATGAACATCATTATTCCATAACATGAACAAAATAATTTAAAAGTCATGCATTATTAAATAATAACCTCTAAAAATGAAAAGAAAGTTCCCAAAAGTGACATGGCATATTTGAAAAGTTACCATTTTTGCAAAGTAAAACCCTTCCCACATTCTCCCAGTTGAGAAACAGTCTCCCAGGTATACATGATCATAGGAAATAGCTTCTTCTTTGATGCACTTGCCACAGTTACAACTACAGTCTTGCAATGTGAAAATGCCATTTGCTTATTTTAAGATTTGTCTTCTGTGCTGCATTGTACACTATATAAGATGAACAGAGTGAGTGTTTTGTTTTTCAGGACATTATCCCCAGAGTGTTGCCTAGTGTCTGGATGCATGACTTAATTTTTTTAAACCTAGATATCATCACAGTTATATGACTGCCTGCAACTAATCTTTTTTAAAAAATTTCCTCACTTTTAAAGTATGAAGGTTATGATGCCTCAAATTTAAGGCAGACTCCCCAAACAAACGCAAATAAGGATTACAGAAATCCACTTGTGACATTGTAACATGAAATATCACTGAACTGGCTCAAACTAATCAGCCACGTTTTGTTTGTTTAATTTCATTAAATTCCCCCTCAACCTCTGCCCAAACATAAGGTTTTATGCATTTACAGGTTAATGCAATCACCTTGTGATGCAGGTCTTACATATTTGGTTGCAAGAGCCAAAGACACCTGTTTTTTTTAAGTGGTAAATCGGGACAGAGATTATAGAATTAGAAATGAACATTCTTAAGGAAGTTAAATATTTATTGATTAAAATGTAATATATAATTAGTTGCCAAAAAAATTTCACTTAAAGAAAAAGTATAAAAATACGTAACATGAATTCCTAAAATGTATATAGTATTTTATAGCTTAGAAACCATAATAAACTATGAACCTGGTATTATTATCCCCATTCTTCTGGTGAGGGAGTAGAGGCTAAAAGTTAAGAGTCTTGTTCTTAAGTAGAGAAAACATGAGACTCTGAGCCTGGTTCTTTTTTTGATGTCAAGATCAACGCTCTTTCAAGTACACCAAAATTGAATCCTTAACATTAGGGCTTGATTTGTTTGGCAGAAAGGGTCCAACTGACACAGTCTCTACCTGTCCTCGGTTGTTACTACCTAATTGAAGAGCTTGTCCCTCAGCTAAATTTTACAGTTCTTGAAAAGCCCTTTGTAGTTTCGAGTTACGGTGTTTCTCACCAATTGCCAGCCCTACTGCTGTGCTCTAACTCGGGCAAGAGAGGATTCATACTTAAGTTTTAGTTCTTTAATTAATTACTGCTGCTTCAGAATGGCTAGTCAATGGCACAATCAATCAAAATTCCTTGACCTTTGTTTATTTCCCCAGGTGAAATTCTAAAGGGAATGAAGTATCTATAGTTATCTCTTTTCCCTGATGACCTATGAATGTTTTATAGGCAATCAAAATCATAGCAGCCAGCTGTTATCTCCAGAAGGCACCCTACACTTCCACATTCCAAAGAAACGTGAATATTGCAGCTCTTTCACCATCTTTATACTTTTAGCACTATTTGAGCCAAAGTTTCTTTTAATCAACCAGCAAATATTTATTCAGTGTCTTGCTATGAGGCTGGTACTGTTTTCAATACTGTGGCTATGTCAGTGAGTCAGAAAAATGGATTTAGTACCTCAAGGAGCTTGTATCTGGCATAAACATTGTTTTAAGGGCTTGTAGTACTATAATGAAGATACAGGATGATGTGGAAGACCCTAGGAAAGTCCTCTTGAAAAGATGATATTTGAGTAAATAGCTTTGTGAAAGTCTGGGGAAAGGTACCTTCAAGCGGAAAGAATAGCAAAACGCCATGTTGCTGAGACAGGAATGATCAGTTATGTTAGAGATGTGTATTTAGTGAAAGAAAAGGAGAGAGGAGCCTGTGACATCTAAGAGTCAGACAGGAAAAAGATCATGTAGGGTCTCACAACCCACAGAAAGGATCACAGTGACCACATGAAATGGGAAGTTGAGGACTTATAATATTTTATAAGGAAGAAAATGAAATCCTTGATCTTATGTAAAACATTAGCTACATTGGGGAAAGAATGAAGAAAAGTCGATCAGTTAGGAGACTTCTGGTAGTCAATAAACCACGGTGTCCTGAGCTCAGACTTCAATGGCAGAAATGTTGAGATTTTTTTGGGTAGGGACTTTATCTTGGAGATAAAGCTGACGGTACTCACTGATGGACTAGACATGGAGTGTGGGGAAAGAGGACTCAAGGAACCCATGACCCCAGTTGCCTGAGCAAATGAGTGAATAAAAATGTCATTTAGACTGAATTGTGTCCTCACCCCCTGCCCCCCAAAAGCACATGTTAAAACCCAACCCCCAATGTGATGGCTTTTGGAGATGGGGCATTTGGGGGGTAATTAGCTTTACATGGTCATGAGGATGGGGTCCTCATGATGCACTTAGTGCCTTAATAAGAAGAGGAAGAGAGAGAGAAAAAGATCACACTTTCTTTCCATACACACTCACTCAGGAAAGGCCATGTGAGCAGACAGCCAAAAGGCAGCAATCTGCAAGCCAGGAAGAGAGCTCTCGCCAGAACTCAACCATGTTAACACCCTGATCTCAGACTTCCAGTCTCCAGAACTTTGAGAAGATGAATTTCTGTTAAGCCACCCACTCCATGGTATTCTGTTAGGGCAAACCAAACTAAGACAGATGTATAAGAACTGGAGGTGGGCAGTACATTAGGATGTAAATCTGAATAATTCTATGGTGTCCTAGAAGTTTGAGATGCTTTCTAAATATTCAAGTGAAGATGTCCAGTAATTGGTTATATTTTACAAATATGTAGTCAGGAGGAGATGTTATTTGAAGACATAATTTTTTTTAAAGACTTTATTTGTCAGAGAGAGAGAGAGCGCACAAGCAGGCAAAGTGACAGGCAGGCAGAGAGAGAAGCAGGCTCCCCTCTGAGCAAGGACCCCAACGTGGGACCCAATCCCAGGACCCTGGTATCATGACCTGACCAAAGGCAGCGGCTTAACTGACTGAGCTACCCAGGCGTCCCTGAAGACATAATTTTGAAAGTTGTCAATTTATAGAATATTTGTGAAGTTGTGAAATTGGATAAATTCCTGGGGAAAAAAGAGTAAGAAAAAGAAGAGAAAAGAAGAAAATTTGCAGACCAAATTCATAGTTACTATGAAATTTAAAAATTCAGAGAAGATGGACCAAGAGAACTGTGAAAAAGCAACCAGTTGAAACCATCCAAGTGTGGTATTGTAGAATTGTCAGCACAAACTGCTTTGCCAGTACGAGGGAGTGGTGGGGTTCTTCATTCTGTCACTCTGGTGATGTAGATTCCCAGAGCAAACCATCTGCTGCAACAATCAAAAACACTGGTCAAAAGAAAAACAAAAGGAACAAAGGAACTAATAAACAGATGAGATCCTGAATATACAAATGGACAATGACCAGGCTGTATCTAGAATAGAACTCTGATCCACAACCTGGAGCAGCTTGCCCAGGAAATCCCTTTTCTGCAACAACTGTGCCAGGAAGCCAGCCTTATAGATCAGATTTGTAGGAAGTCACACTGTCACCTCCAGTAACAATCAAGGAAGCCAAACAATAACTTCTGTAACGATCTATCCAAAATGGCCAAGACTTGATTAATGACAACTTCCCCAATTTCTGTCCCTGCTTCCAACTTAGGGCCAACCAGAGAAAGCGAAATATGGACGCTCAACCAATGGCATAGGATTCCCTGCTTCTAGTTAGCCTGCCTCCAGCTTCCCCATGCCAACAACTTCAAATCAAGGCACACCCAAGCCTTCCCTTTTGTGCAATGTAAAGCTTTCACATTCCTCTGCCTGCCTCCGAGCCTCTGCCAAAATGCAAGTGATGGCAGCTGACTCCCTTGCTATAGCAAGCTCTGAATAAACAGCTTTTGCTTGTTCTCAGTTGGCTGGTCTTCATTTATTTCCATAGTGAAAATTCTACTACCTAAATGCATTGATTGGCCAGCAAGAAATAAGGAAAAACAAACACAACAACAAATTAAGTTATGGAACCCAGTGAGGTAAGCAGAACATCTAACGGTTTCTGTTTTGTTTGTTTGTTTTTCTAGAGGAAATTTGCCATACCTGATGAGCTCGAGCTTTGGATTTTATGACATTGTCAAGTAGATGGAAAATGAGGAAAGCCAACTTCTAGTTGGCATAGGAATCCCAATAAGATAATGTTTTGATGAAGATGGCATACTCCATCATTAATATGGAACTGAACCATAATTAAACTTATCTTTCAGGGGCACCTGGGTGGCTCAGTGGGTTAAAGCCTCTGCCTTCGGCTCAGGTCATGATCCTGGGGTCCTGGGATTGAGCCCCACATCGGGCTCTCAGCTCCGCAGGAAGCCTGCTTCTTTGTTTCTTCCTCTCTCTCTCTGCCTGCCTCTCTGCCTACTTGTGATCTCTATCTGTCAAATAAATAAATAAAATCTTAAAAAAAAAAAACTTATCTTTCAGAACAGCAAAGATAAACACTTGTCTTTAAGGTTAATGAGGCCCAGTTGAACAGTACTGAGGAAAGACGCATGTCGAAAATGAGAGACCTGGCTACCCCACCTCTAGCCCATCCCTGCCCTCCTCCCATGTTACCCTTGGTGTCTGCATGCCTTCCTGTTACCAAGTCTACCTGAGTTCAGTTACCTCTAAGCCACTGCATTTTGAACCCTCTTTTTTACTGTATTCCTCACCCTTATAAGGAAGTCTTTACTTCATCATATCAGATCTGACTCTCGTATCTAATGCGATTGTTTTCAAAATGTATTACATGAACAAAACAATCTGGGATTAAGTGTCTCTACAATTCTGGGATCAGTACAACTGAGTGTCCTGGATACAGGTCTTCTCATATACCCAGATATAATATAAAATAATATTATTCAATAGTCTCCAAAACAAAGCATATCTCAGACTTATGTTACCATTAAATGTTCTTGCAAAGACGTTATCACGGGAATGGTGTTTTGAGTAATAAACTTTTAAAAGCACATTTTGTGCTTTCTAGAAATCAGTGAGTTAGGAGCTCTTATTTACTATTAAACCATCTTCCATTATTTAGTTTTGCTCTTTTTTGAATATTTCTCTCACCTTGCTTTTAACTTTTTCCTTAATTTCCCATCTTCTCCCAATCAAGTAGCCCACAAATTTCAAAATCTCAGTAAGAAACCATAAATAAAAATGATCTGAAAACAAAATTGCTATCTCATATCTCACTTTTGGCCACAGAGCCTCCTTTCTGTTTTTAGAATGCACCATTCCTAGAATAGGAAGGCTGTGTCCCTGCTGTTTCCACTTCCAAGAACCCTCTCCACTGAATGACCCTGTATCCTTCATCTTCGAGCCTTTGTGCCCACGTCACCTTATCTGAGGCTGGAGAGCAGCCCATAGAGAATATAATTCTCCACTCACCCTTTTCTAGAATCTCCTTACACAGCTGATTTTTCTTCATACGACTTCCCATTGCATAATGAATATTTATGTACTTGTCAATTTTCTTACTGTCCCCTTTCTCCACACATAAGAACGCATGCTCAGGAAAGCAGGTGATGTTTTGTGGTCCGTTCATGTTGTACTCCACCAACCAGAACTGTGCCTGGCACCGAGTAAGTTTTCAACTAATATTCGTGGAACGACTGAATAAGGCAAGGCAGATATCAAATCCCCTGTGTGGGATTTTGTGGGTGAGGTGTCCTAGATACAGCACCATTTATAGCTTACTTATTCCTGCTGCAGGTACACATTTGATGGCAGATACTATATAGGGGGAAATTTATGAGCAAAATATATGTGTACACTGTGTATATTTATGATTAATTTGTTAATTTTGAAGAATCTCTTTTATGCTGAATAATGGCTGAATGAATTTTAGTGCCACTATTAACGGTGATTTTAAGAATTCTTCTTGAACGCTGACGGGATGTAGCTGATGTTAATCATCTTTACTGACCTAGATTATGAACTACATAGAAATTTGCATATTCAGGATATAAGTCCAACTATCCAGTAATAATATTGGGGGAGATTTCTCCTCGTATTTAAGCATCTTCTTCGGTCTCCAGCTGGAAAGGAAAATTTCTGCTGAGTCTCTTTAGGAGGCCCATTAGCCCATCTGTGTGTGCTGGCATAAATAAAAATCTGTGGATGGCAACCAAACCAAAGCTGACATTTGTGCAGGAGGAGGCTAGGGAGCCCTTGTCCCTGATTTGTACTGCCAAGTGGAATGAGTGAATGAAGTCAGAACAAGAAGGCAGGTGCCAAACTGCTTATGCAGCTTGTTGGAAGATGCTCCCTATAAAGTATCCATGCTGGAGAACGAATTTAAGAAACTTACATAAGGCCTGCCTGTGAAGCGGTAAAGCCTTTCCATTCATTCTCTCACAGAAGGGTCTTTACTAATCGTGAATAGAGTGGCAAGCGTGGCTAACAAAACCACTGCTCCCTGGAGATTACATTCTAAAGGAAGAGGAAAAAATGATTAAACATATTCACGTAGTAACTAACAATGAGAAGTGAAAAAGAATGAAGCAGGGTGATGGTATGTGTACAGCATCATGGCTCAGAGGAGAAGAATTTGGTGGGGAAGTCCTTTCATAGGACGCGATGGGCACAAAGGAACATTCTAGAGAGAACGAACAGCAAGTGCAGGGGCCCAAATGCCAGGATCAGTTTGTGGCACCCTGTGTAACAGCAACAAGATGATGCAACAGTCTAGTACATTCTATAAGGCAGTGATTAGAACACAGAACTGGAGAGAGAGGTCTTCACAGGATGCCAATAGGGATTTGGCAGGAGGCAGATTACATAGTAAAATATGGTGTTTAGATCTTGTTCTGAGAGGGATGGAGTATGTCTAGAATATCTAAAGGAAGGAAGCTGCCACAGTTTAAGAAGCCAGGTGAAGGAGGCTGCTTCAGCTGGGGTGGAGATAGTAGAAACGGAGACAAGTAGACTTTCAGAAATGTTTCAGAGGTGGTGTTGATGAGAATTAAAGCCAGATATTTAGACAACGGGTATGTGAAAGACGGAAATTAAAAATTATTCCTGTATTTTGGCTTGAACAATTTTGGTAGAGACAAGAGCAGGGATGGGGTAGACACCAAGACATCTGCTTTAGACAGTTTCCATTTTAAATCCCAATTAGATGTCCAAATGCACATGTCAAGTAGACCACTGGATACACATACTGGGAGCTCTGCTGCGAAATGTGAGCCCAAATGCAAAATTGAGAGTCTTTCTGTGTAGGTGAATTTTGTACAGAAGGAATTCGAGAAAAATCATTCACGTAGAGGTATAGAGAGAAGAAAGGAACAGGGATTTTAAAAGCGAAGGAAACAGAAGACAAGTGGGCTGTGAGCAGTCTTGGGGCACTTCAACCTTTAGAAGTCTGGCAGAGTAGGGGCTCCTGGGTGGCTCAGTCAGTTAAGTGTCAGACTTTGAGTTCAGCTCAGGTCATGCCCTCATGGTCATGAGATGGGGCCCCCCATTGCGCTTCGTGCTGGGTGTGGAGTCTACTTGAGATTCTCTCTCTCCCTCTGCCCCTCCCCAATCTCCCTCTCTTAAAAAAAAAAAAAAAGAAGGGAAAAAAAAGTCTGACAGAGTAAATCAGACTGAAAGGCAATACTTATAGGTGCTAACATTGATTCCTTGTTTTCTTCTGACTGTTAAAGTAAGAAATATTAGAGATAGGGATGGTCCAGGTTGTTGCCCCTAACTAATAAAGTGAGGGAGAAAAAGAATAATTGTAAGAGCAAAATCCTTAAGCATACAAGGATGGAATAAGAACCATGTGTAAGTAAACAGACTGACCAATGACAAAATCTGAGACACTTTTTCCTTTGTAGTAAGAAGGAAGGCAGAAGCATAGGCACATAATACTTTGCATGGATAGATCTGGTAGGGAGAAGGCCAAGGAGCTTTCACCCAATCGCTTCTCTTTTCTCTGTGAAGTATCAGGGCAGACGTTAGCTGAGAGTGTAGATAAATGCCTGTTAGAAAAAAAGTGTTCTGCATTTAGGAGAGTGTGCAAGTGGAGAGAAGAAAGCAAAAGCACTGAAATGCTTATTTGGAAAGAAACCAACTAGCAAAGGAGAAGAGGGCCATTAGGCAATGAGAAGGGCCCAGATGTCATGTTCTGTAGAAATGATCAGGGGAGTCTTCAGGGGCAGCAGAGTCACACCAACAATAGATAAATACAGAGAAATGAGGCTCTGACACAGTCTACAGAGAGACCTTAAGGGATCAGTGCACTTATCACTAAAATTCAGAACAGCTCTAGACCAATCCTGGGGCTGAGCTGAAGATCCTCCTTAGCAGGATTTTTTTTTTTTTTTTAAGTGTAAGGTGAACACAATTATAATGTGAAGGAATGACATAAGCTACAATCTCAAAAGCGAAAACATAACAAGGAATTGGAATATTTCAAATGCAAAAATATCCATCCTGTCATGTTTTCATAACTAAAAATACTTTACAATGATAATTAAGGTCTTTAAATTACTTTAGCCAAGGCAACGATGTCACAGGTCACTATATTGGTTTCTCAGTCTCCTTTGCTATCACTAACGATATAGCGGGAAGAGTGACTTTGAATCCAGAGGGACCTGGATTCAAACAAAAACTACACTGCACAATCCTTAGTCGGACAGTTAATCCCACTACCCAAACCGCTTTGGTTTTGCCATGTATATTTCAGGGATAATACTATCTACATAATGGTATTGAAACACCTGCCAAATTACCAGGCATAGCATAAACACTATCACCACTACCATCACTATTACACTCATCACTCCTTAAAGTACTGTAATTCAATAATAATTCAAAAAAACAAAGTTACTGAAAAAATAGTTTTTGACAAGCTGTTAAGTATATAAGTGATGTCCTAATTTCTATAAAAATGAAATATAAACATACATGCACTCCCACAACATATGTGCACATGCATGTATACATAGACTAAATGTAAAAATCAGTAAAAAGAATGAAACTGGTCTTTTGACTATACTGAAAAACCCTAAGCCCATCATTGTGCACAGATTACATAACCCAAAATGCTACACTAAGTAACATACTATACATACTGTGGCACGTGATAGATAAGCAAATACAACACTTTCAGTTATTCCGGTCTGGGTTATACCTGCCACTTAAAGAAGCTAAGTTGGCTTATAGGAAAATAAACAGTTACAATTAGCATGGTAGCTATATCATTTTTTTAAAAGTATTATCTTTCCCTAAAGTCTGAGTCAGAGTATATTCTTAGTTGAATCTTTTTTTTTTAATAGATGTTGGTATTAATTTCATTGTTGAAATACCAATCTAAGAAATATGTCAAGGAAAAAGAGCTTTTGTTTATGTAAAGTAGAATTAAAATTGAAATTTTTCTATAGCCATAGCCCCAAATTAAATAATTTGAAAAAGGGAAAGCAGCACCCTCTTTTTCATTCAGTTTTCTGCAATGCTCATTCTAGATCACAGAATGTCATTTATCCTCTGTTATGTTAGCCAAATTTTATGGAAAATCTTCCTTCTTTGTTTATCTCAGTATCACTTGATGTTGCTGTCAAATTGAAAACTTTAACTTGCAAATTAAGATGTTTTTGAGGGAAATATTTAGGGAAATTTGGAGAGAGATGAACAGAAGATAAGTCTGTTTTGTGAGCAAACCACAAAACAAAAACTTCTTCATTCTTACTGATTTTCTCAAAAGAACAAACTCAAGAACAGGAAAAAAATCATTTTGTGTCTAAAAAGCCACAAAATCATGTTAACTATTGATTTTTTTAAAAAAACAGCTAGACTCGGAGGTTGGAGTCTGTAAGTAAAAAATATTTCCAATATACGGTTAATATGTTTGAATTGGGAATTTCAACTTTTCTTCAAGTCAGTGTAGTAGAGTGGCGTTAGAAAGAACACCAATTCCAAAAGTATTTAAATTGAACAGTCAAATCATTGAACAGTCAAATCTATTGACTGGTGAAACTCAAATTATTGGGGTTTTTCTGATGAAACAGAAATGCTTATGGCTATTTCTAACATAGTAACATGAAGATTTTCTACAGCAGATTTTATAAAATGTTACTAAAACGAATTTTCCATGTAACATATCACATGAGATATTTATCTTGAAAAAGGGATTTTTCCCCAGTTCAAAAGGTCAGGTATGGATGCTGATGACACCAAGTTCAGGTGAGGGGAATGGTACATACAGTTTGGTTTTGACCTGGATTGCTACATTAATCAGTGTGGCAAGAAATGAGAGTAACCCCACTTGGTTTCCAATTAGGTCCCAAAGTTGGAGAGAGAGGTTCTGTTAGTCTCAACCAGAATGCACAATGAGGACACAACTCCATAGGGACATGCTCTTATTCCCATTTGAGTTTATGTCTTATAAAGTCTATTTTACCCACCTCTCACTCAACTTTGAACATCTTATTCATTCTAGGTCAGAAAACTTCTCTTGGAATTTAAACATATTCAATGGCAACTCTAACCATCCCCACACTCACGTCCCAAAAATATAAAACAGAAAAGGTTAATGCACAGACTATCAAAACTGTCCCTACTGCCTATGACCTAGAAAACCAATTTGTCTCAAGGTTCTACAGTGTCTGACCTCAAGTTTACACTAATCGGCCATTAACTATAATGGTTCAGGTCAGAGTTGGTTCAGATATGAAGGCTGAAGGCACCAAAAGCCAAATAACCGTGTTGATGTGCTTGTCACTATCTTTCAACAAGTGAGAGGAAGAAAAAGTCCAATTGAGGGCAATGCAATTAGCCCAAGATGTTCTTGAATGATTTGACTGCAATGCCTACAAAATTTAATATGGCTAATACTGGATTGAGGGTTAATGTATAGTATGTGGTATTACTAAAGATCTTGGAATAGGTTTGACTCAAGAATGTATGTTTCAAAAAGGAGTGAGTTCATTTGAAGAGAACAAATTCTGATACAAATTACTAAGCAATGAAAATAAAATAATCCTAAAAGAAAGGATGTGGATAATGGGCCACTCACTTAATATGAATATGCAATGCAGGGGCACCTGGGTGGCTCAGTGGGTTAAGTCTCTGCCTTTGGCTCAGCTCATGGTCTCAGGGTCCTGGGATCAAGCCCCACATTGGGGCTCTCTGCTCTGCAGGGAGCCTGCTTCCTCCTCTCTCTCTGCCTGCCTCTCTGCCTACTCGTCTGTCAAATAAATAAATAAAATCTTTTAAAAAAATGAATATGCAATGCAATACTCCGACAAAAGACAAATGGGGATTCATGTTTAGATGCATAATAGAGGTATTACATAAAGAATAAAGGTGATTACTTTTTTTTTCAGGAAAGCATTCTTGTATGCCATTCTCAGCCACATATTTTTTTAAAAATGTTTTGTTATATTGGAGAGAGGCCAAATAAGAGCAATAAAAATGATATAAAGTTTAGGAAACCTGACCTGTAAGTAAGGCTAACAAACCTGCACTTGTGCCTCCCAGGAGGAACCCTGAGGGGCTGTACAAACTATAGTACTGGAAAGAACACAACAGAATGGCGGTAAGGGACCTGCCTTAAATAGTCATTTTGGGTCAATAAACAATTGTATATAATGACAAAGCAGGAAGAGTTGTTTTGTTTAATTGGAACACAGGGGTTTGCAAATTGTTTTCTTGCAAGGAATATACATTTAGGACACAAAGCAAATAAGACAAGTAGAAAAAGTTGAAAATAACTCTGTTGTAGGGAAAGCATCTGTGACAACTCCATAAACATTTTAAGTACAGAATCTTTGAATTAGAAGAAAAAAAAATAGAAATCAGCCACAACTTGGCTAATTATGGTTCCCTTTAATTTCATAAGACTGATGAAACATATTATCCTGAAACAGTAAAATCAAAGATTGTATTGAGACGCTACTTTCCCTAGGAATTTTGGAAAGCTAATTCAGGAAAGTGAGGGAAAGTGCTGTGCTTGTCCCATCATCACAGACACTCAGAGATCTTGTCCTCCCCCTGCAGAGCTCCCCAGGGTGGAAGGTGCTAAGATGCATAAAAGGACTCACAGCAGCGTGAAGCAAGATGAAATTTTGGCTGTTGAAGAACTTCTTAAACTTATTCCGGTGCCAACAACTGTTAGGTAGGTGTTTGGTATTACATAGCTCCTAGTAATCGAAACCACTTTATGAGGAACTCTGCCAGAATCCATACAGGCAGGGGAAAAAATAACTTTTATTCAACTTATTAAATTTTACATTGCTTCTCCTGGTAGCAAAGGAAGCAGACAGGAGATAGAGTGATGAATTATGATCCCAGGTGGGGAAGGGTTATTCATGGTCTCCATGATAGCAGGAGTTGGCAGGAGAGACAGAAGCCCAGGACAGGCTTGTATTTCTTCCACGGTCTGTACACATCTCCACTGTCTCGTGAAGCACAGGGCAAAAGGCCAAGTGACTTCAGTCACGTGAAAAATGTGGCTATCTTCTAGAATTGCATTTTTAAAATGTGTGGCTTGCTTTGTTGAAATGTACTTTGGAATGCTGATTTTGAATATGGCCACAATAGGTTATTTATTGCTTGGAAATTTTATCAATGGCCTGTAATTCAACAGCCAACCTTCTTTCATGGTATTTCTTTACTTTTCAGATAGGACTTTCTACCAACAGAGAAAATAAATGTGTGTGTTTTGGGGCATGGTGGGGTAGAGGTAAAGCAGTAAGAAACAAGAGTCCTAAAAATACAAACATGGTCATGGTTTAACGTTATTTCGTAACAAAAGAATCCCAGTTAGTGAATCACCATGGTGATCTGTAATGGTTTAAAGGATAGGTTTTACAAAGAGTGACAGACATGAGTTCGGTTCATGTTTGGACCACTTACAGGTATGATATCAAGCAAACTGTTATATTTCTCTCTGTGTTCTTACTTATAAAATGTGGATAAAAATACCAACTTCAAAAGCTGAGGATGATACTAAATAACAGGCTACAAAACATTTAGAGTACAATGTTTGGCACATGCTAAGTGCTCAAGAAATGGTGGCTATATTATTATTACTACTATTATTTACAGTTAAGGCTGTTCAAGGTAGACATCTTCGGAATCAGGAAGTTTGTAGGTTCTGGTGTTTAGTGGTCTAAAATAAATCATGTTACCTTTTGAAGTAATCTCACCCACAGAGTAGGTGTGTTAGAGAATGTAACTTTATATACAACATTTAAGCGATAGAAAAAGTCCAAAGCTTACACATAGTAAGAAGAAAATTAAATTCTAGCAAACACTTTCAGACTTTCTGAGAGGTTTAAAGTGACTTCTGTCAAGATTTCGAGGCTGCCACGCAGATTTTTCACATCCCATGATCAAAAATAATCATTATCTTTTATTTACCAAATAAAGGACATTGAGGGGGAACAACAGAACTGCACCTTCTGAGCAAATGGCGCTGCTCAGCGGCTACTAGCCAGGCACCAGGCAAGGTTGGGAAACTTCACAGAGAAGCCAGTGCCCCTCTCAGGAGCCAACAACCTCCTCTGCCCAAGGAGGAGAATGAAGACAAAAAAAATTTAAATACAATGTTTAAAATATTATCTACATAGATTGAAACATAGGAAAGGCAAAGAGAGAGAAGTTCTGATAACTTCCGTAAGTATTAAAAATAGCATTTCAACAAAATGGGTGAAGGGGATTGTGGGAGATACAGGCTTCCAGTTACTGAGTGAGAAAGTCACAAGGATAAAAGTACAACATAGGGGCTACAATCAACAGTACTGTAATAGCGGTGTGTGGTGACACATGGTAGCTTACACTTGGGGTGAGCACAGCATAACGTACGGAGTTTTTAATTACTATGTTGTACACCTGAAATCAAGGTAATGTTGCATGACAACTATACTTCAATTTTTCAAAAAATAGCTCCTTAAAGACATAAAGAAGTTTTTTTTTTTTCCTGCTTGTATGAATTTGTGAAATAAATTGTTTCGAATAGTTCTTGATCTCAGTTAATCATTGTCCCCAGCGTATTTGCATACACGTGCATTTCCCTCATGGCTAACTTGGAACAGCCATTGTTCCCCCCCCCCCACATTTGTACCAAAAATGATTTTAATGAAGGCTAGACATAGCAATTTGCATTTGTCCTTTCCCTTAGGGCTCATGTTTTATGGTGTTAATTTTTATTTACATAATGGAATAAATTCTGCAAAAATTAACCGAAGACCTTGAAAAACTTTGTAAAGTAAGTCGGTTCCCTTGTATGTATTGGCAACTCATCCAAAAGCTCTGCAAAAAAATGTTTCTACATAGTCAAACAAAATAGGATGCTGACAGCGTGACTACCTGATGTCTCAAATGCATGCCTGAAACAGCAGGCAGCATGTTTGGAGAGCCTGATACTTGTGCAAAACTACCATAATGCTCTAAGTAAATTTGTTTATATGTCCTCCCCTAAACAATGAGATACACCTATTCTGATTCCAGAATATATACTTTATTTATTTCTTTAAAAAAGTATTTTGTCTTCTGAGAAAAATATAATTTTCAAATTTTCATGAAGGTTCAGATAACATAGGGTAGCACGAGTGGGATATATCAGAGACTGAACATGTTTGAACTTTTTCCATTATACGTAGGAACAGAGAAACAGGAATATATAACAAAGTATATACATATTAGCATATTTCATTCACAAATATACATTTATCAATAAATATTTCATTTATTACATATATACATATGTAGGCACAGAAATATTTAAATGCATTTGGCATTTATAAGTTTGTTTCTGTATTAAAGTTTTAACTATGTCTTGTTTCTTTGAGTCTTATCCATGTTTTAGTATTTCAAGTTTAGGGATGGTCTTTGTTTAGGACAAAGCAACACATTTTTTTTTTGCTCCTAGAGAATTACCTAGATCTCCTTCGGAGGAAAAAAATATATTATATTTACAACTGAGCTTTTACAAATTTAGGAAAAGAGCTGGACTTGGAGCTGGACTGATTTTGCCAAGGACAAACTGGGTTCAAGTGCCCTAAAGTGTTCTCTCTGGAGTATGCTCCTTCCTCTGGCCTTCCTGGGAGCCCAGTGCCCTACATATTTCCATCAAAACGTGCTCTCACTGTGCTTTTCTGTCCTAGGGAGATAATAAAATAGAATGAAAAGAACATGACTTATGACAATGACGGATGTATTTTATATTCCCTTCTACTATTTACTAGTGGTCTGACTTTGACTAGGACTTCAAATAAACATCACAGTATGAATAAAAAAATCACACTATGTTATGCAATCTAAAAATAGCCTAAATCCTGATTTTTTAAAACAAATTTATATTTAAATTTTTTTTAAGCTTGAGATCATGGCGTAGTTGTTTGTTGTTTCAGTTCCAGAAAATCTTCTCGGTTGTTTAAATTTCCTTAAAACTTCTTTCTTATGTTTTCAAGTAACTTCTGTTTCAATTTTCTTCTACTTTTGCCCTCATTTATGTGTCTATATTCCAACTGTCCAAGTGATTCAGCTTGGTTCTCTGTCAAACCACAGGCAACTTCCGAACAGATAATTATTTTTCTCTGGGTCAGCAAGTTTTCCACCTATTTGGATTACCTTGTGAGGTCAAGTATGAGTAGAAGACAGTCATTGGCAGAGAGAAAAATGGTGTTTTCTTTAGTGATTCATTGACAATGGAATTGGAAATCAGGGACTTCTCCAGGAGGCATGTCCCAAGGGGTCCAGAGGCCAGCCAGAAGAGGTGGGCTTTAATCAATACAGTAACGGCTCCTTCTTGTTCTATTTGAATCAGGTGGAACAGTCAGTGTCTCACAGAAGAGCAATCAGTGAGTGGGCAGGGACAGGCCCCCTCTTTCCTCCAAAGGATTCATCTCCAAGGATACTTGACTCTCCTCTAGACAACTCAGAAACCTGTTTCCTTGCATGAGTTTTTACCCGATAGAGACACCTCTTTTGCAGACTTCCAGTTCCCCATCCTCCTAGTACTGCAAGCAAAGACGCACCAACACCCGTGTGTTCTCTCTGAAGATTCAAGTGTAGTAGAAGTCTACACACATCTCAGTAGAAGATCTGAATCATTTTGGGGGCTGGGGCACACCAATAGTGAATTAGAAAGAAGAAAAAATCAGAAACAAATGCTGAAGTCACTGGCCTCTAAATGCTGTCTTCTAGATTTAGAAAACGCAGTCAAACCACACAGTAGAGATAACATGGCCCTAAGAACTCTAAGGGAGGGATGAAAGATTGCCATTTGTTCACTAAACTATAAAAACACAGCTACTTAACCAGTGAGGGAAAGATAAGTAATTCTAAATAAAGAGGAGGCCAATGAGGCAGTGGTAACTATGTGAAAATGAGTAAACTGTTGTTACTTGGAAACTACACCAAAAAAAAAAAAAAAAAAAAAAAGAGAATAAACTAGAAAAGGGGATGAGAATAGGAAACTTAGAGAACATGTATACAGGCAAATGCATCCACACACAAATACACATTCAAAATCATCTCCGTGGGTAAGAAAAATTAATTGGAAAATAAAATATAATAAAAGATAACTGTAAAACTTCACTGAAATAAATGGTAAAAGTTGGATGAAAAGAGACAAGTATTCTGTTCCTAGATGATAAAGCTGATTTTTATTGTGATCTCATTTTTTTCTCAAAATTAAACTATGTATTTAATTCAATCTCAATAAATTCATCAACTACCCTAAACACTTCTCGAATGTTTAGAAGGTGTGAGCAGAAAAAAGATTGTTTATAAAATAGTGTAGTTAGAGGAAGTTTATGTTACCAGATAGTATAACATGGATTGCTACCACAGTAATGAAGTCAGGTGAGTACTAATGCCAGCATAAAAAGACAAGTAAAAAAAAAAAAAAAAGTACTTGAGATAAAAACAGTGTCTATTTGTGCACATACACATAACAAATGACCTAAAAAGTACCACAGGGGCACCTGGTTGGCTCAGTGGGTTAAAGCCTCTGCCTTCAGCTCAGGTCATGATCTCAGTGTCCTGGGATCGAGCCCCGCATCAGGCTCTCTGCTCAGCCGGGAGCCTGCTTCCTCCTCTCTCTCTGCCTGCCTCTCTGCCTACTTGTGTTCTCTGTCTGTCAAATAAATAAATAAAATCTTAAAAAAAAAAAAAAAGTACCACAGATCTCAAATCAATAAAGGATTATGCCACAAAAAGCTCAATTCACTGGCTTATATCATTCTACAATAAAAAGTTGATTATTAAAAATATATATAATTAATATTTTAAACTTTAGAAAGTAATATAACTTAGGCAAAAGTTTATCTGGTTTTTCAAAATAAATCCTTTTTTTTTTTTAACAGATTTATTTATTTATTCTAGAGAGAGGGAGAGCCAGTGGGTGGTGGAAATGGCAGAGGGAGAGGGAGAGACTCTCAAGCAGACTCCCAGCTCAGCAAGGAGCCCACCGCAGGGCTCCATCTCATGACCTGAGATCATGATCTGAGCTGAAATCAAGAGTCAGTGCTTAACCATCTGAGCCACCAAGCACCCCTCAAAATAAACATTTAGAAGAAATAAAAATAAAAAAAGGCTTCTCTCTCTCTCTCAAATACATAAATAAGTCTTAAAAAAAAATACAAGGGCTCAAATCAAACTGTAAAAAAATAATTTTAATTCATTAAAATAAAAACATACATTTTCAGGTTAAAAAATTCACAAAAATAAAATGCTCCTAACCTGGGAAGCTACTTGCAACAATAAGATAAAAATCAAATAAATAGTCTTATAATGAGTTTTATGCACACTAGTAAGAACAATACACAAACAAACTGATAAACCAGGTGAAGTATTTTAATATGCAATTCAGTAATGATAAACCATAAATTACAAATAAACATGCCAAAATGTTTACTTCACTTATAGTCAAATTATTATACTTTAAAATAACTTATGTAACCTTTATTCTTGATGAATTAGCACAGCTTTAAAATTGATAATAATTTTGGTAGGGTTCTATGTTTGGAAGGAAATGAATATTGATATAAATTTTCTGGAAACTATTTTGCATTGTGTATATTGAATTTTAATATGTTCATAAACTCCAATCCAAATACCTTTATTTCCCATATGTGCTCTAAGAAGTGATGTGCAGTTAGGAGAAAAAAAAAACATTTATGGCAAATATATCCAATAGGGAGTTATTTATAGCAGTAAAAACGTGGTAAGAACTTAAACGATCAACAAACTCAATATTGTAATTGATTATAGTAATTTGATATATGAAGGAGTATCACACAACTATCTAAATAATACATGCAAAGCTCTTCTATAATATTATGTTTTTGGCATAATGGCAAATGATAATAACGGCAAATGATAAAATGTATAATTCAATGTTGTGTATAAAATATAAGTTCAAGTATATAAACAACATACAGAGAAAAATATTATGTGGAAATGACTAATGTTAGCAGTGTCTGCCTTTGAATGGCAGAATTTTAAGTTAACCCTTTTATTATTAATAGCAGTTTTTTAAAAATTCATTTTGTTTATAGTTATCTTCGCTCAGCAATTTTTCTTTAGGTTGAATATTTGCTTTCCCAATTACTGCACTAGGGAGCAAATACTTGGTTGCTGTGTATTGCACCATAATAAACATATTTTTTAATAGAGTCATTGATTAATTCAATTACTCTGTGTCTATTCTCCCTCAAACTAAATAACCTCTGGGTGGACTAAAATTCAATTTCAGATCCTCCAGGTAAAATCTAAAACTGTAGACCAATCTGGAGAGAAAGTACCTTGCCAACAGATCCACACGTTAACTCAGAAGCTGTCAGAGCTGTGTTCTATCTCTGAGTGGTATTACTGTGTTCCCAAACTGCATCCAGAATGGTTTAAGTAGAGCTTAGTTTAGGTGCTAGCAGCTGTCCCTGTTTGCAATGTCTAGTGGACTAAAAGGACTTTGGTTTTCTCTACAGACCTACCAATCCAGGATTGAGGGGTATAACAGAAGAAAGAAGAAAATCTCATTTTAATTTCTATAGGCACAAGCTACATGCTCTAATCTAGTTTTACCATTCTAGGTACCCTTCTATGATTGTATGGCTCGTTACTGATAAATTAAGCTTTATATTTAATGATTTAAGTAAGAATATCCAAGAGAGACAAATAAAAGGGAAAATGTAAAGGAACTGACAATTGCTATTCTGCAAAAGGCAAAAGGATAAGCCAATGGCACCTGGGCAGGAGTTTAATGAAGATAAGAAATAGGCAAAAGCTCTCTTTTGCTTTGCCTCTTTCCTTGCTAATCTCCTCCCTTCAATCAAGCGTATGCAGGGAAAGAAACCAACAGAGAAAAGGAAGTTAACTGAAGTTAATTTCTTATGAATTCCTTATTTAAAGAAAAGTCTTGTTTTATAATTTAAAAATCAAACTAGTATTTTAAAAATCAAACTAGGCCCACAAAGCAATATATAGTTTATGATTAGACGTAACCGGTGAAATAATCTAACAGTATGACAGCATTTACAGAAAGGTGGAGAAGACGAGTTGTCCAAAATAATCCTTGCAAAGCCCACTGTTCTTTTTTTTTTGTCCACAAGAAACACTCCCATCTCTTTAAGACACAAATTATGCTACTGCCAGAGCTGGTACAATATCAGTGGAAACAACTCTATCAGGCTTCCTATTATAAACTATAATTCTAGGCTTTATAGCTCAGCTCTTTCAAAGTAAAGTATGTTGGGCAGAGACTAAGCATACAAATTGCCAGCCAAAATACATTAAATCTGGTTGAGCTGTCCTTTTTTGGAGAATGCAAATTGGAGTGCTCTGCTCTGCATGCAGTTAGTGCTTGGCATGGGCCTACAAGGATGCCTTCTGGTATTGTGACCAAAAAAAAAAAAAAAAAAAAAAGTTTTAAGAGACAAATTTTGAGACAGATTGCTATTATTTCAAAATGTACAAATTTTAAGTAGTTGCCATTAAGAAGGGTTTTAGTCCATGAAAAAGTATTTTATCTAACACCATATGACATAATACATATAGTCCAAACTTATGGGAAAATGTCCACTTGATGGTGTCCTTGTAATTACAGCATTTAAAGGCATCGTTGACTCATGGTGGTGCCTATGATTACTGTCTTTTACATTAACTAATGGAAAATGGCTTAGATTAGCAGATGTCTCTTGTATCTAAAAGCTATGCTTACAAATTTGCTACAAAGTAAGAATAAAGAATTCAATCTGAAAGCATTCTGGTCATACTGGCAAGTTTAAGTTTAGTCCTTTGGTTCTCCTATATCTACAAATCCCTTTTTTTAGTTGAAGTATATAATTAACATCCGATGTTCTATTAGTTTCAGGTATTTAACATAGTGATTCAACAATTCCATGCATAACTCAGTGCTCATCACGGTGTCAGCTGGGTCATGTCACCATACAACATTATAATATTATTGACTCTATTCCTGATGCTGTCTTTCTCATCTCTGTGACATATTTATTTCATAACTGGAAGTTTGTACCTCATAATACCCTTCATTTATTTCACCTCTTCCCCACCCCCACCCCCCAAAACCTCCCTTCTGGCAACCACCAGTTTTTCTCTGTATTTAAGAGTCTCTCTGTTTTGTTTGGTCATTTGTTTTGTTTTTTAGATTCCACATATAATTGAAATCAGTGTCTTTCTGTCAGACTTATTTCACTTAGCATAAATTACAGATTGATTTCTTCTTTTTGCTTGTTTTGCACTATAGTATCTGCACAGTAATGGGATCTACAGTAACGGGATATTATTGTACCATAATAGTCAGTCGACCCAAGTGTACTGGTCAGTTGGTGACTCAGTCTTTTCCAAAATTACATTAAAACTTACTGGTCTTTCATTCATTCAAGAATATTTCTTTGAGTTGCTTTTGTATGCCAGGTACTATGGAAATAAGGAAAAGATGGACAAGTTTCCTGTCTTTGTGGAGCTGATAAAAAAAAGAGTGTGCAATTTTATTAGTAACATTTCTGTTGTGTTGTCAGCTTCAGGGATCTGAAGAACAATTTTAGAAAATATAAATTGGTAAACTCAGGTGGAAATATGTTTTCCTCATACTTGCCTCACTTTCAAATTGTATTTTAGTATAATATTTCTGTAAGATAAGAATTATTTTAAATGAACATTTCGCCTTTTTTCACAATCCCTACCTTTTAATAACTGCAGAAAACTTTTTCTGGAAAAAAGTTGACTATGGCTTCTTTGTTCTTTGATACTTGCTGATGAGTGTAGTATTTCCTCAAATATAAAACTACCCTAACTTTGTCCTTCCTTTAACTTCCTATTTGGGAACTTCATGATAAATTTGTTTCTCTACCAGCTAATAATGATATTGGCTGCTAAAAATCAATAAACATGAAAAGTAATGGCCTCCAACAATTTACTTTTATTAGATCGGCAGAGAGTTTTCATATCATTTACCCTGCAACTTAGTCTCCAATTTTATTTTATTTTACTCTTTCTAACCACTACCTTGTATTTTTCTCAGGTGGAAAAGGAAGAGGAAAGTGAGGCAAAATTCAACTAATGCATCATTTTGACACATCCGTTGTTTGGTCAGTGGTGTGCAGTCTGCTATTTCTGATATAATAAACGTTTACGGTACTTCTAGTTTAATGAATGCCCTAGGCTCCAGGACTTGTCTGTGTATTTCCGTGGCATATATCTTTAGTGAGAAAAAGATGGTGTTGTCTGTTTAAACTAATAGAGAGTAAAGCTGAATGGAAAAATTAGATTGGAGAGCAGCTGCCTCAGTGCAGCTTTCTTGGAGAATTGATCCAGAACTGTGGGGAGCGTGGCAAGGCAAGAGCGGCAGCGGTGGGGTCGGTCAGTCAATTAGAGCAGAGGAAGTGAGCAGAAGGACCGGAAGGAGCACGGGCTTCATTTTGAGTTAGTTAGGGTCCTTGTTTCAATAACCAATAATGTTCTCCTCTATTCTGTAAGAACTGAATAGGAATTTTCTCAAAGAAAATCTAACAATGAAGCATTTCATCCTCTGCAGGCCACAGGAGACGTGTCACAGAAAAATGACAAGTTGCACAAAGGCATGTGTGTGACACAATAAACGTATCGTACAAAATCGAGGGTTGGATAAAACAGCATGACATTCTTTCTTTAAACATATTTTTTAAGAACGAAAAAAAAAATGCACCGATCATCTAAAAAGTATGTCTCTCTGGCTAACACAGATACATGACGGTAAATAACTGTATATAAAACTGCCCCTGAAAGCCTTGCTTTAATTGTTCTGTAAATATTTGGGGAGGCTGGCATCTACTGAGATAGACTTCCTGCCTGAGTCCCGTGTTCCACAAAATATTCTTCTTTTAAATGTTTGTAAGTAAACTAAGAGTCTTGAGTATTCCATTGCTATAATAAGTAGACACGGAAACGAAATCCAAGATCAGATCTCAGTGACTCCAGGGGCAGCCTGTCCTCCAAACCACGACTCTGTAAAATGCTGAAGTGGGAGCAGAACATCTCACAAGATCCGATCCTCATTCCTAATAACAATTCTCAAAGATACATACGTGTATGTAAGTGCACAAAATAATACTTCCTCAAGATTCAAAGTGTGTCTTAAGCTGAAGGCAAATTTCCTCATTAGAATAAAAATGCATTCTAATTATACAGGATAAGGGTGCCCCATTATCGCTATTACTATAGTATTCAGAAAAATTTCTGTGAAATTCAGACATTGACAAACATTGACCCTTGTTGAAACATTTTCTTCTCAAGGTCCCAGGTGGGATTGGTACTGTCTGGTCTTATGAAATTCCTACTCCACTTTTGTATTGTTGTTGTTGTTATTGTTATTATTATTATTTCCCTGTTAAGGCTCAGTCCTGTGTGTGCTTTCTTCCAATCTCTACACATACACTGTTACAGAAATAACTTACTCAGCCTCAGGCTTTTTAGCACCATATACATGCTAATGACTCTCAAACTATAACTCTAGTCTTCATTTCCTCCTGAGCTCTAGTCTTTGTTCAAATGTAAATTATCATCTTTACTTAGATGTCTAAAGGGAAATCAGAAGTGATATAAATTAACATACAAAGATTCTCTTGATCCCATCACCTCACCAAATAGACAAAAGGAACAAAAACAGTCAAACAAACAAAACAAACACACGTGAACACAATCCCCAACCAAACCAACCAACTCTAATTTGCTTATTTCCTCAACTCAGGAAAGGGACACCATTTTCTGCCCTGAACAGGACTGTTTTGACTCCATTCTTGCTTGTTATCACTATCCACATCTGACATCTAATTCATCAACAATTATGTCTCCAAAATCTGTGTTAACTCTACTTTCAAACTCCACTGATGTAATCCAAATTAAAACCGCTTTTCATCTCACATTTGGATTCCACAATAGCCATTTAAGTGGTCTCCCTATTTACATTCTTGACTCTTATAATCCATTTCATCACAGTGCACCGAGCCATTATTTTATTTGTATCATAAAATGCAAGTAAGATCACACCATCTTTTCTTTAATTTTTCTATCAATTACCTATTACATTAGAATAAAACCTAAACCTCTCCAGTGCATTTTATAAAGCCAGGCATGACCAGGGGCCCCTGCCTGCTGGGCCAGCCCACCCAAAATGTACTCAGCTCTAGTTCTACAGTCCTTCATTCTGTTTCCAGAAAATACTCCAAGCCTTTTTATGACTTCTTTTATCAGGTTGCCTTCTTATTTTTAAATCTGAGTTTGAATATTATTTTTTTCTTGTTTATTTGACAGACAGAGATCACAAGTAGGCAGAGAGGTAGACAGAGAGAGGGGGAAGCAGGCTCCCCACTTAACAGAGAGCCTGATGTGGAGCTTAATCCCAGGACCCTGGGATCATGACCTGAGCCAAAGGCAGAGGCTTTAACACACTGAGCCACCCAGGTGCCACCTGAGTATTTTTTTTAAAGATATTATTTCTTCATTTGACAGAGAAACAGAGAAAGCAAAGAGCAGGGGGAGAAGCAGGAGAGGGACAAGCAGACTTAGACTTCCCTCTGAGCAGGGAGCCCGCCACTGGGCTTTCCAACCCAGGACCCTGAGATCATGACCTGAGCCAAAGTCAGATGCTTAACCAACTGAGCCATGTAGGCACCTTTGAGCCTGAATATTTTTAAAAAGAGAATGTGTAAGTCACAGTATATATAAGTAATGAAATATAAGACGGCTATAAAACACTAATTAAATATGTTTAATGACAATACAATAAAATAAATGACATGAACAAAATAGAAAATATATTCCCCATTACATTAATATCACAAATATATTAGATTTTATTAATAAATATGTATAATATATACAGAATGATATGCCAAAATTTTCAGTTATTACTTTTATTTTGGAGAAAATAATAAAGATATTGGTTTTTTAAAAATATTTTATATTCAAATTTCCTTCAATAATTATGAATATTTAGAATGATGTTAAGCATAAAGTTTATTTCTTAAAATTATATCATATCTAAATTTCAATGTGAATTTCCAAATAATCTGCATTTGATTTTTTTATTTTTTAAAAAATTTATTTATTTATTTGAGAGAGAGAGAGAGAGAGAAAATGAGCAGGGGGAGGGGAAAGGGAGAGAGAGAGAGAAGCAGATTCCCCACTGAGCATGGAGCCCGACAGACATGGGGCTCAAACTCATAACCATGAGATCATAACCTGAGCTGAAATTAAGAGTCAGATGCTTAGCCGGCTGAGCCACCCAGGTGCCCCTGCATTTGATTTATTAAGTGCCTATTAATATGGAGGCTTTTACCTGCTGAGAAAAATGTCAAACATCAAGCACTTGCCTACTAACAAACAGCAGTTTTATAGCGTATATAATACCTCTTTTAATATAATTATAAACCATGGGGTGTTTGGAAAACAGTACTATATTGCAACATGAAATTTTTTTTAAACCTGTGCTTTGACACCCTGAAATGACCTTAAAAATGCCAGAATCTGACTCATAATGTTGATATTGTTTCCAAATTAAATTAGAAAAAAACCCAAAGGACTTTAATCTTGGGGAAATTATATGTTGATTTATAAACTATAAATTCTCTGACACTGAAATTAACATGTTATTTTTTTTTCCACATAAAATGTGGATCACTTCTGTGGTTTACCTATTGCATTGGAATAAAATTTAAGTCCATCTGTTCCACTCTACAAAGCCATGGCTTCCTTGTCCTAAATGTGGTTGCCCCTTAGCGATACACCCATTTAGTAGCACAGTACTCTACAATTTTACAGTGAAGATGGAAAAAGTAGGGCAGATTAAACATGGTTTCAAAGATGTTGCAACCAAATATTCACATTGTATGACACTGAAAACAACATATTAACTGAAGGCAAAATTTAGGCTAATGAGTACATATCATAAACATTAAAAAAAAAAAATTTGTGTAGGAATCCAATAGTCACATTTAAGTGACAGCTGTTGATCTATACCAGAGCATTTTATACAATAAACATTGGTGTGCACCCACTGGGTGATGTTATATAGAAGAAGTAACTGAAATAATAACTTTATAGATCTTGGTACTTTGTAAAACAAAGGTATCTAATTCTTCAGCTGGAATAGATTTTCAGAGTCATGCAAAGTTTCCTGAATATGACTTATCTGAAATTATCAGAATTTCAAAAGCAAGTATCTGAATTTAAAATTGTTTAAACTCTATTACAAAGGATTAATAATAACACTGAAGAGTCTAAGGAATCAATTACCTTTAAAAAAGGTAAAGTCGTCTCATTCATTTCCCAGTATTATTATACAGTTATGATACTTCTCAGCATTTACCAGGATAAAATTAGCAGAAAATATGTTGGAATAGTAAAGACAAATATAATATTAATAAATCTTTGGATTTAAATGAATAATTAATTTAGTGAAGCAAAGCTATGATATAATAGTTTTCCAAAAACAATTTCTAATTAAATGACTTGGTGTTAGTTCCCTTTTTTATTTAAGGTTCTGAATTCTGTTGAGTTTTCTTTATGTGGCAGGCATACATCTGAAAACAAAACCTACATTATCAGGTTAAGTTGGACTTTTGTTCTCTTAATGATTTTCCCTATGTGCTTGAACTGTTAACACCAAAAATAAAAGTAAATGATGATCCAGATATTTCAATTTGACTTCAGAGTGTCATAGATTATTTTAATGACGAACAGACTGCACCATTTTTATTACATAGTGGCTTTATATTAATAGGAAATGGCACGAAGGAATGAAGACGATAAAGTGATTATAACATTGTAGAATGTAAGAATTGGAAGAGACTTAGAATCAATCTATTCTTACCTCTTCATTTTATGCATGAAGGAATCCAGTGTTTTGCTCAAGATCCTAGTGCTAAATGGAAAGCTCAACTTGCATCTTTACCCTTTACCTCCCTTACTCTGCTTCCTAATGCAAAGAATCTGCTTCTCTTTCAAGCTAGATTAATACATCTCTTTAAAACTTGCTCTCCATATCCACAAAGAGCAGTTATACTTCCCTAATTTATATATGCATGTCCTAAAACTGTAATCTTTAAGACAAAAATAAAAACAAATTCAAAAGTGAATTGGGGTAAATCAGAGGGGAGACGAAGCATGAGAGACTGTGGACTCTGAGAAACAAACTGAGGGTTATGGAGGGGAGGGGGTGGAGGCATGGGTGAGCCTGGTGGTGGGTATCAAGGAGGACACGTATTGCATGGAGCACTGGGTGTGGTGCATAAACAATGAATCTTGGAACACTGAAAACATAAAATTAAATTAAAAAAAAAAAAGACCCTCCTTGTAATCACAGATGAAAAGCCGCACTGTTCAAAGCTGAAGACACCTTTGGGTTTAAAACTTGTCCTCACAAGTGATCTGTGAGACTCGCACAAAGAGCAGGTAGAAAATACTGTACCTTATGGTGTAAGTCATACAACTCAACCCCAGAAAATTAAGTGAAATATTTAGGTAATAGTTAAATGTTTGCTGTAGTTAATTAGCTTCCAATTTTGTAAAAAACATTGGAAGAAACTATATATATATATATATATATATATTTTACCTTTTACCTACATATATATACACACACACAAAAAGTTAATCTATATGATACTGTGCTTTATTATAAGAAATATACACAGAGTTCCTAAAAGCCTTGGAAGTTCCTAAATGCTGAGAACTCTAAAGGTCTTTTGTTATGTTAATGATGTGACTTTTGGAAGACACCTAAGGATGGGAGCTGGTTGCCATGGGGACGAACCCTATGATTAGAAGGTTGGAAATTTTTTAGTCCCATCTCTGACCTCCAGGGTAGGAGAAGGAGCTGAATGTTTAATCAATTATCAACGGCCAATGAGTCAATCAATAATGCCTTGTAATGAAGCCTCCATAAAATTCCAAAAGGGCCATGTTTGGAGAACTTCAGAGTTGGTGAACATGGGAGAGTCAGGGAGAGCGGCATGCTGGAGAGCGTGGTAGCTCTGGGTCCTTTTCTCCATACTTGGTCCTGTGCACCTCTTCCATCTGGATCTTCCCAGTTGTATCCTTTTACAATAATCTGGTAATCTAGTGAGAAAATGGGTTTCCTGAAGTTCTGCCAGTTGCTCTAGCAAATTTATTGAACCCAAGGAGGGGGTCTTTGGAACCACTTACTCATAGCCAATTTGTCGGTAGTATAAGTAATAACCTGAGTTTTCAACTGGTGTGGGAAGGAGGGGTGTATGTATGCAGTCTTATAGGACTGTACCCTTAACCTACAGAATCTGACACTAACTCCAGGTAAACTGAGTTAGAATTGAATTGAATTATAGGAAACTTAGTTGGTGTCTGAAGAATTGCTTGATGGTGGGGGCAAAATCCTCCCCCCAAATTATTGGGCAGAACACAAAAGAATACGTGTGTGTGTGTGTGTGTGTGTGTGTACACATAAAAATCCATATATATATATAATTTTATATATATATATATACATATATATATATATATATAGCACATGCCACCAAAAATAGAATCCTTCAATAAAATTATTCCTTACCAATATTGCTAGTCTGTATCCTATCTTACCAGTTTGCTCTCTTTTCATTACTAATTTCTGTTTCTGACCCTCTGTATGGCACAGCTTCAAATAACACAAATAATGAAAACAGTATCCATATTATTTGTGTGCATTTCACAAAGAAGATAATGTTTAAAGAGATCAAATTTAATGGTTTTTAATTTAACCTGAGTTTGTCACAGGAAAAGATGCTTCCACAAAAACCTAAATGACTGCTAGTTAACTCAGAGTCTGTGCAGAGAGAACAGGCTATAAATGTCCCTATGATGAGAAAGGCCATAGAGTGTTTAAAAAAACAAAACAAAAAAAGGCCAAAGGCTTGTATGGTTGAAGCATAAGGATCAACAGTAATGACGGCTTATCATCAGCCTGGAAAGGTGGCAAAGGTCAGATATTGAAGAGTCCTGGAAACCATGTTCAAGATTTTTAACCTTTTCCTTTTGAATTCACTGAGTAGTTTTAAGCATTGTAGTGATTATCAATTTTTTTTTAATTACTCTGATATAGTAGGCTAGAAGTTTGGAGCAGGACAAAAGTTGAGGTAGTGGGCAACGTATACTGCCATATGAGTTAGGAGGCTATGAGAATAACAGAGAGAAAATGATGAAGTAAGAAATATGGTAGTAGTGGAAGGAGGAGAAGAGTGAAAAAAATTGAGTCATTTTATATATAAAAGAAGCAGACTTTTTAGATAATGAGAGGGGAAACACAAAGGATGACTCTAAGGTTTCTGCCTATGGAAGTAAGTGGACAGAATACCATTTGCCACAATAGGGAACACAAGAAAGGGAGCAGGTCTGTGATGGAACATGGAAATTTTAAATGAGTTTTAAGTGCTACGAGTAACTTAAGAGAAGATGCTTGGCAATCAATCAGACTTACACTACATCCAGGTCTGAGAAGTGCAGGCTAGAAATACGAGTTGAAGTTTTACAACATGAGGGTCATTGTCTCATTAATAACAATGATATGATTGACACTATCATTTTCTTTATTACACTCAAAGGTTTAAATAGATTTCTCAATATCATATATTAAGTTCATAGTAGTGTCTCCCAGGAGCACAAATTCAGCTATCTGACTGCTGCAAAACAAACTATCCAAAATATTTAGTGACTTAATCCAAAATTTTGTTAGTATTAAATTTCATTACTTTGGAGTCAAGAATTTGGACAGGACACAATAGAGAACATCTATCTTTCCCTAAAATTTCCAGGGTATCAGCTGGGATAAACTGAGTGGCTGGGAGTTAGAGCAGGTGAGGGTTGGCTGAGTAGGTCTACTCCCTACACACGGCCTTTCCAAGTGGCTTTTCCAAAAGTCTTTGATTTTTTTTATAGTATGGGTGTTTCATGATAGTTAAATTTTTTACCAGGAGCTCAGGGCTTCAAGAGGAATAATGTATCAACTGCTAGTTCTCTTCTAAGCTAGACTTGGAAAGAGCATGGCCTTATTTCCACCATATTTCATTGGTCAAAATAGTAAAAAAATAAGATCAAATTCAAGTAGAGGGGACAAAACCCTCACCTTTCTATATGAAGAGCATATATTTGTGGCCATCTTTAATCCACCACACCTATAACCCTAACACCTGCAGTAACTCTATGCTACAATCAATTTCTACAAGGTACACCTATGGCAAATTGCCATCCATTTAGCAGGTGATCAAGAAGCGTCTGTCAATGTAATTCTAATGGAGAGATGATGTTTTGTTAATTATAAATCAAAAATAACCTTTGAGTCATTTCAGATGCTTCATCATTTTGGACAAAGAAATGAAGGCATCCCAGAACAGTTTTTCTGAATTCCTCCAAATTACAAATGTCTGTGAATTACTCAAGCTCAGTCTCCAAGGAAAGGTCTTTCATATTCTGCTTGAAGATTCTAATTTTGGATATGTCCTCTTGCAAATATTCTCATCCACAGAATGTATTAGAGTAGTGTGTAGCGCTCTACTTTAATGTAATTGATAGCTTGTTGCCCACTGAATGTTAAGAAACTCAGCAGTAAGATGACTCCAAAGAAAAGGTCACACCTTGCTTTTGGCAAAGAGGAAACTCCATACAGAGAAAAATACCATTCTAAGTTAACATCTTTCTCAGAACAATGTTCTGATTCATATGGATGAATAAACCAAATCAAAAAATGTTCCCTACTCATGTAATCACCAACATTATGTAAAATGATGAAATACCTTTGATTAGCAATCAGAAATATCAAACAATCAGGTATTGAGCTTTAATTTTCTTTTTATCCCTCAGAACTTTAAGAATGCCATTTTATAGTGTTTAAGTTCTTCATAAATTATTTTATAAAAATAAATATTAATGTTGAATCAGCAATATAGTATGCAATACCACTCAGCCAATTAAGAAAAAATGATATTACAGGAAGTGAATTATAACTGTTTCTTACAGAATTATAGTATACAGTTGCAAGTCATCAATAAGACATATAACTCAAAAAAGGGATTAATGGCTTAGTTATTCTAATGTAAATAATTTAATATATATTTCTAAATATTTCTAAATATTCCTAAATATTCTAATATAAATATTTATGATCGAGATGAGGAAGTACTGCACATGAAAAAAGCATGGGAATTGTAGCTGGACTGCTGGCTCTTCTGGTTTCTCACCATGTAACCTGGGCAAGTCACTCAACCTCTCTAGGGGTCAGTTTTATCAGCTATAAACTAAAGATACTGTCACTCGGACTAAAATCTTACTGTAAGGATTTACCCAAATTCTGTATTTAAATAGTATATTACAGTGTCAATAAATAGCTATTACTTTTTTAAAGATTTATTTATTGTAGAGAGAGAGCACAAGTGGGAGGGGCAGAGGGAGAGGAGAGAGAATCTCAAGCAGACTCCCTGCCTGGGCACAGGGAGTGGCTCCATCTCTCCACCCTGAGATCATGACCTGAGCCCAAACCAAGAGTCACGTCCTTAACTGACTGTCCTTAACTATGCCACCCAGGCACCCACTAGCTATTATTTTTATAATTATTATTATTAATCTCACAGTGACAGCTGAATCAGTAAGATATAGTTTTTCCCACTTAAATATCTATTTTTAAGTATGTAAAAGTTAGAAGTAGGGTATTATGTGATTAAAACTATATACATATATATATTTTTTCAGCATAAAAAAAAGGTCTGAGGAAATGAAATAAAAAATACAAGTGACAAAGAAAGGTGAATAAGATTCTTTGCAAGTTATGAAAGAGTAAAACTGAGAATAAATGAGAACAAATAAATAGATGAGAATATCTAAGAAAAATCTTCCCAGGAAAATGCCTTTAGTATCAATATAAAATATTTTCTAGGTGTTTAAGCTGTTCATTATTGATGTTATATAAAATATGTCCCTCACAAACAAGATTCCATAAGTGCAAAAATTATTAATGCCCTATTTTCTTTCTCTCTTTCATTTTGACTCTCAATGTGCCGCTGCTATGGTAAACCAGTCATCTTGGTGATTGAGGGATCCTGTCTGTTTCTGTTACAATGTTTCCCTCACAATATTAACTAAGTTACTATTTCACAGATAGATTTTATCCAAAAAATGGAAATTTTTGTTGATTTTTTTAACCAAATTTATATATAGTTTAAAATCCAAATTTGGATATATTCTATAACCCTGAAGTTGTCTTTCTTATAGCATGAATACACACCTAAATTAACTTCATCTTAATGAAATTACTTTGGGTTAAACTATGTTATAATGAGAGACAACCAAGCCATTTTTATAGAATGGGTTGTCCCTATGTTTCATCTCCTTATGGTACCACCAATTCCATATTTACCTTAATTTAATATATATTGACCTCACCTGCTCAAGCAGATCTTCTGCTTCCCTTTTCTTCTCTTCTGCATTTTGATCTGGGAGTCTCCAGGGGCTGTTCTCATGTCCCTGACTTCACTTGTCTCTCTTATAATATTTAGCTGCAGGACAGGTACTATCTTTATAGACTTCTGCTCCTATCCCACAACTGCCTCATGATTGCCCCCTTCTGGAAAAACTATTTGGCGATAGGCGCTTCCCCATTGTGACCATTCCCAATATACCCAAAGATTTAGGAAAAATGCACAAATATGTAACCCAATTGTCTACCCTTACCACTTGTTTCCTGGATACCAGAGAGTGCTATTTCTGTCTCATGTTTCAAGACTTCCCCATGAAAAAAGCTTCCCAGCTTCTGTCATTTTCTTTCTCTTCCCAGGCCACAGAAACTAAAATTACAATGTCTCAAAATGTAAAATAGATAATACTCTATCCTCCCCACTGAAAATTTGAGTTAAGTACAAAACCTCTCTACTTCTCTTAGAAACTGACTCCTGGTAGCCCTTTCAAACAGTTCACAGGATGTGTAAATAGTTTTAAATCTTGCTTGGAGCCACGGTAGACTTGTTTGTGATCTAGCCTTATAAAAGAGTTATCTTACAAAAGTATACATCTCGGGGCACCTGGGTGGCTCAGTGGGTTGAGCCTCTGCCTTCAGCTCAGGTCATGATCTCAGGGTCCTGGGATCGAGCCCCGCATAGGCTCTCTGCTCAGTGGGGAGGCCTGCTTCCCCCCCTCTCTCTGCCTGCATGTGATCTCTCTCTCTGTTAAATAAATAAATACAATCTTTAAAAAACAAAACAAAACAAACAAAAAAAAGTATAAATCTCTAAAGCTAGAATCTTATTTACTTTCTTAAATTAAAAAAAATAATTATTGTAAATTCTATGTATGTTTTGCTTCTATCTTAAAAGTTGAGTTACATATAATCAATTCTATGGCAATTCTATAGAAGTTCTATCTTTGGGAAAAGAACATCTCTTAGCAGTTAATACTGATGTTTTCTATAAGAAATTACAAAAAAAATGTGTTTCTGAATCAAACAAAACTACAGCTTTATGTTTGCTGATTCAATCTTGTTGTAAAATACTAAACTCCCAGATGATTATCCTTTTAGTAGTTTATTGTCTAAATTAAATGAGAAAAGATGGAATGCATATAAAAATCAACTATCTACTTATTGTGCACACAATCTAATGAAAAATTATTACTTTAAATAATTGTATGGTTTTACTTTATTTGTATAAAAGGAAGCTTAGCAATCATTTTTATGAAAGTATTTATAAAGCTAGAAAATAATAAAGGTAAAGAGAAGTACCAGAGTAACGCATTTATAGCCATAAGTATGCCTTTAATTATATTATAAGCAGAAAGCAACACATATTTAACAAATAATAAAAATATTCAGTTTCATGACTTAAATCAAAACCTTCTGTTCATTAGAAGCATGTATTAGTTGCACATCTTTATGTTAAGTTCATGTTTCCCTAAATTGGATTGATTACGTACTTATGGGATTTAGTAATTCAACCAATATTTATTAAATGACTTCTATGTGCCAGATAATGATGTCTAGTTGAATGTTAGAAATAAAATATGCTGGGGCACCTGGGTGACTCAATCGGTTAAGTGTTTATCTTTGGCTCAGGTCATGATCCTGGGGTCCTTGGGATGGAGCTCTGAGTAGGACTTCCTGCTCAATGGGGAGCCTGTTTCTCCCTCTTCTGTCCCTCCCCTCCTCATGCTCACTTGCTTTCTCTCTCTCTCTCTTTCTCTCAAATAAATAAATAAAATCTTTTTAAAAAAGAAGAAATAAAATATGCTTTGGAATCATTTATATGGGGTAGTTGAAAAAGCCTTGGGTTATTCAAAAAATATTCTGTTTTTAATTTCTTTTCAGTGTTCCAAAATTCATTGTTTATGCACCACACCCAGTGCTCCATGCAATATGTGCTTTCCATAATACCCAACACCAGGCTCACCCAACCACCCGCCCTTCTCCCCCCCAAAACCCTCAGTTTGTTTCTCAGAGTCCACAGTCTCTCATGGTTTGTATTCTTACAAAAATATTACCCATAAAAAAAGAGCTACAGGATAATTAGTAATCAGCCAAGCAAGGAGGAGTTCCAGGCAGAGAACAACCTACAGCAGAATTTTGAGACAAGAAAAAAAAAGAAATAACTGCAGATGAGTGAAGCACAGGTTGTAAGAATAGGAAGTTAAGAGATGAAGATTGACATTCAAAAATATAGACAATAGGAGATGTTCCTGGTTTTAGTAAGACCAAGTAAGCTAGTATTGACAGATAAAAACCATAAAATCTGTACAAAATACAATAAAAACAAAAGCAAACAACAACAAAACCTGTTGGGTACTGAAGAGTGATCAAAGGGAAAGACACTTGGTGATACCTGGTGACTCTTCTTTTATCAAAACTTCTATATCCTATGGGATGCCTGGGTGGCTCAGTTGGTTAAGCGGCTGCCTTCGGCTCAGGTCACGATCCCAGCATCCTGGGATCGAGTCCCACATCGGGCTCCTTGCTCAGCGGGGAGCCTGCTTCTCCCTCTGCCTCTGCCTACCACTCTGTCTGCCTGTGCTCGCTCGCTCTCTCTCTAACAAATAAATAAATTAAAAAACCAAAACAAAACAAAATAAAAAACTTCTATATCCTAGCCTGTACCATGTAGGAAGCTAAGATTCTGATAGAAAATCATAACCACTCTGTCCAGAAGAACCAGAGAACAGAGGAAACCATAAAGCTGCTCTGGGCAATCACAGTCACTGGATATTAAGGGAGTGCTGCCAAAAGACAGAGCAGAAGCTCCAAATTCCATGTATAAACTCCGCCTCTAAAGAAACACAGTTTTAAAGAAACACAGTTTAGGGGTGCCTGGGTGTCTCAGTGGGTTAAGCCTCTGCCTTCAGCTCAGGTCATGGTCTCAGGGTCCTGGGATTGAGCCCCACATCAGGTTCTCTGCTCAGCAGGGAGCCTGCTTCCCCCTCTCTCTCTGCATGCCTCTCTGCCTACTTGGGATCTCTCTCTGTCAAATAAATAAAATCTTTAAAAAAAAAAAAAAAAGAAACACAGTTTATGGTTTAAGCCCAACCCAATGAAACGCCAGCTAAAACACACAAAAACCAACACAACTGGAAAATATAATAGGATCTAAAACACCATTCACAACATCCAGGATATTAAAAAACAAAACAAAACAAAAGTTGATCTGCAAAGAACAGAAGAACAAAAGAAATATGACCCATGCTCAATAGAAAAACAATCAGCAGACCCTGACCATGAGATGATCAGGACTTAAAATGAGCAGAAAAGAATTATAAAGCAGCTTTTATAATGAAGCTCAATGGTATCAGGAAAATACGCCTGTCATGAATGAAAAGAAAAATATCTCAGCAGAAAAATATCAAGAGTTTCTAAAATTGTAGCAACTTCAATATTCTCTGGTCAGCTATTTCTTCTATAACTCTATCTTATGTTCCATTTAACTTTCAACTCAACATCAGCACTTTCTATTTCTTTCCTGCTTTCTCACATTTCTTAGCCAATTCTCTTCTAATTATCCTTTTTTTTTTTTTTTTTGGTAAAATATCACATGGATTTTTCACTGGGAGACAACATAACTACAGGCTTTACTGACTCTGTGTGTGAACAGAATCCACATGCATAGCAAACCACCACCAAGAAACTCTGAAAGAAATGATGCAATTGGTCACTAATCATAATGCATACATTATTATTTATGTAGAAATTTGTGCACTAAAGAGCTAGAAGCAACTTTGTACTTCATATAATTACACACAGTTAATATATGTCAATAACTGAAATTTGAATTGTGGTGTTGGGGATTTGGTATTATTTAACTAAGCTATGGTAACTGGAAGCCATGTATATAAGAACCACTGCTTGTAATATAGGGAAACTGAAGGAATCCATAAGAATCTGCTTTTTGCTCCTTTTCCTGCATCCTCACTTTACACATGCCTTACAATCCAAATAGTCTATGTTCTCCTTATAAGGGACAAGGAGTTAATGAATTCTTTAGAATAGACAACATCTAAGGAAGGACCAGGTGAGACTGACCAGGTGAAGCCATCATATGTGTATCCCAGACCACTGGAGCTAGATACCTCAATGTCAACATCCCTATGTCAAGACCACCTTGGCTTCACAGAATAACACCTGGGTCCTCGTCTTTGTTCTAACAGGTTCCTGGGTGCCTGAGATGACATGTACACTAGACCACAATCCTCAAGAAAATCCCAGACCCCAACAAAGATGAGACTCTCTCTTATTTCTTTCTCAGTCTCCCAGATTCTCTGTACCTGCTCTCTCTATCTTGAACTAAGAGCTTTCATCTCCTGCTGGCTCACGTTTGTTTGATTTCTGTCCTGCACACAGCCAAGGGCCCTCTTGGTTGGTCTTGCGGGACCTCCTCTTGGTTCTTGGATCTGGCCTGTTGGCATCACTTGTATACATTAAATCAAAAGACAGAAGATAAAAACTCTAGCAAATTGGCCATGGGTTGCAGAAAAGATGAGACAACCAAGAAGAAAAAAAGTACTTAAAATTAAACGCTGAGGAATACCAATATTAAGGGCTATAAAAAGAGGTAAGTCTAAAAGAGACTGGAATGAAAGGCAGAAAAAGTATGAGTGTGCATCACAAAACAAACAAAAACAACAACCCTCGCCCCCCCCACAAACACAAGAGAAAGGGTTTCAAGGAAGACAGTCAGAATTTGAAAATAAAGCTGAAAGGATGAGTAAAAGACAGAATGAGGAGTAACTGTAGAATTTTTTTTTTAAAGCAGCAAAGTCATTGGAGCCTTTTAGAATTACTGTCAGAAGCTGAAACTAATTTTAAGAATTGAGTGAGAAGTCCTAATGTGGATGTCGCATTGAAGCTCATGAGTTCAAGATGAGAGGTTTGTTTATTTCAGCATAGTTTACCCCATCCTAAATAGTATGGAAGTTGAAAATCTACAAGAGGACAAAATGAGAACTACAAGCATTGTCATTTTGACGCAGTGAGGGGACGTAGCCTTCAGTGCGGGGGAAGCGCTGTTAAGATTTTACATCCTAACAGTAGGAGAAGAGGAAGAGAGAAATGTGGGAGGCACATTTCATGTTTTCATATGAGCTTGCTGAAGGAGGTGTAGCCTCTTTGTTTCTCATTCTCCTGTGAAGTAGTAGGCATGGACATCTGCAGAAAGTAGTGGGAAGGAAGAGGATCAGATATTTTTAGGAAAGAATGTCCAAATGGATGCTCTGGAGAAAGAAAGGAAGAACTGATTTGGAAAATGTAGGAGGATTGCTGCAAAGTCATGAATTTCAGTAAAATTTCCGTTTGTTACAGTATGAGTTTGAGTTCTCTTTTAACCATCCTAAAAACCCATATATAAACACAGGGCAGATAAACTCTTCTACTGATCCATGTTAAGTCACAGCCCATATACTCAAAGGGAAAGTGAGGTGGTCTGGGGCCATTCTCTCAGCAAACTCTTAATAATTTATATTCTAGGCTTTTGTATTTTTAAACATACAGATTCAATAGCCAAATACTAGCTATTAGGAAATTCACAGCTCTCTAAATTCTCTATTGGAACTCAAACCATCATTCCATTTGCTGCATCCATTGCTCGTATTGCCCGTTTGAATGCATATAATTTATAGAATGAGAAAAAAATGAATAAAAAAAGACACTTAATTTCAAGAATTCATACAACCTTAGCATAATTTTCAGTGCTAACAAAATAACATCACAAAAAGAGATACTATTTCAAGGTCAAATTCAATGAAGTAAAGACACTTATCAATAAGGATGATCCTTGGAGTGCCTGGGTGGCTCAGCTGATTAAGCAACTGCCTTCGGCTTAGGTTATGATCCCAGGGTCCTGTGATGGAGCCCCGCATCAGACTCTTTGCTCAGTGGTGTCTGCTTCTCCCTCTGCGATCTCTCTTGCTCTCACTCACCCTCAAATAAATAAAATCTTAAAAAAAAAAATGATGATCCTTGAGTGAAGGGGGAAAAAAAATAATAACCCTAGAATGTCACCTGAGTTCTCATTTGTAGTTTAAATTCTGACCCTTTTAGGGTTTTGTTGGAGCCCACGCTCTGAGCCTCGTCTATCTCTTAATCATGATTCTACCACTTACTAACAATGAAACATGAAACAAATTACTTAAAATATCACATCTACAAAATGAGTTAATAATACTACCTAAATTAATTAAACTAATACATATAATGTGCTTAGAGGAGTGCCTGGAAGGCACTGAGTATTCAATAACTGTTAGAAATTATTACCAAACCAATGGTGGTTGCATGTTATTCGTTCTCCAAACTCATAAGATTTATTGGAGAATATGACATAATGGCATAATATATGCAATAAATTCTTGTAAAGTTTGTGTGTTTGTTTATAATTTATTCAATGTATTATTAACACCTGACATGTGAAAATTTCATAGAACTTTTAAGTTTAACAGCAATAAACTCTTCCATCAATAAATCTTAATTTTAATTTTAGTGTGTGAAGTGCTGAGAGATTTAAAAAAAACAAAATCTAAATCCTTGGGGCTAAAAAGAAATGCTATGATTTTTCCCTAAACTGAACTTTTTTTTTTAAATACACAAGGAAAAAGAAATATAAATTCTCTACTTATATGCGTGATTTATGCTGTGATAACTTGTGCTCTAGAGAACTTTCAGGATACTTACTGAGCTATGTCCTTTCAAAATAGCTCAATTATTATATGTCTGGGGTTAAAATTTTCTGGAATACTAGGTATATATCCAAATAAGATTTGAAAATGCCTTACTGTTACATAAAGGATTTTATATCTATATAATTTTCATAATATATAGCTATGCAAAAATACCTTTAAAATAGAATGCATATGTGAATGACTACATGATTTTATATGTGTGCCGGAAATCATAAGTCAGATTCTTTCCTGATGAAACCATTTCTCTAGTTGACAACTGTCAAAGCCATCTCAAAAACCCATGAATATTAAAGTACTGTTCACTGGCACATTTGGCATTTTGAAGTCAGGCAAATAGAACTCATGAAATATGAAAGGAGTGCTCCATGTCGCTTTGTAGAAAATGTTGCCATTAAGATGATGTATGAGGAAATTCACACCTTCATCTGCTGGGCGTGCTCAACTGTATTTTCAATCAACTGTATTACTTTGCTTTGATAGTGTTACCATTGGATTATACCTTCCTTTTCCCTGGCTTAAAGAGTTCCCAAAGCCAAGATTATGTGGAAATTTTTTAATTATTTGCATGTATAATACACATTTTAAACACAAGTGCATTATGTTATTAGTTATAATAATAGAGTATAAAGTCTTTCTATTTTAGCTCCTAGTATTAGGTCAGGAACATTCCTAGGCACACACCACTGCCAATTTTTATTCTTATATTACTGGTTTGTGGAATTCAAGTTTATTCGAAAATTGTGATATGTTTCCTTCATATTCTAACCTAAGAAAAACTTGTCCTGACTACATTTTCACATGCTTAGTGATATTATAGACTTGTCTATTAAATTTGAAACTATACTTTCAGGACATAAAGATTTTTATTTTGTAATTTTTGCAACAAAGCAATGCATTTTATTTTACCTAGTCTATACTATTAACGAAACAGGAAATGAAAAGAGTTCTCACTCCTTCTAACAAAAGGATGTGTGAATGTATCACAGACATATTAAAAGTCTTAAAAATTGTTTTTTGTTAAAATGGAAAATTACATATTTGTCCCTACAAATATCAATATAGGCAATCAGTACAAAAAAGGATTATGCATATTGCAATAATACAAATAAAGACATTTTTATCAATTTTCTATAGAAATTTATTCTGCATTTCTTTACATTTAACAGTGTGAAATCTTAAAATTACTTTTCCTTTAAAAGAGAACACATTCTTGACTGTTGGTGCAACAAAAGTTACCTAAGGCGGTACACACATGATCCAGAATCCATATCTTCAGTTCCATACTCTGCTTTTTGTGTAATTAAGTATGCATGATTAAGTTATGATTTTCTGAATGCAATATTTTATTGTAATTTTACCTATATAGATTCTTAAAATAAAAGTGATTTAGTAACCTCTTGCTTATTTGTAAATCTATGAATTTGTGAACTTGTACTGTTGGGCATATGTAAGACAGCTTCCTTTTTGTGTCTGTATCAAAACACAGAGTCTGACTTTAAAAAGAAAATTAAGCTCAATATACAGCCAAAGTGCCTGTGCTGAATATCCTCACTTAAATGTTGAGAAGGCATGCTTCCATTCATTTCCAAACTGCAAACTTCATTTGCAAACGTGCACAACCCCTGTTAAGAAAAAATGGGTATCCAGATATGTTCTAGAATTGCCCTTTATTTCCTGTGACCATGTCCTATAATAAAACACAGAAAAAGGAAATCGAGGCTGTGGCCAATTCTTCAAGGTGCCTTATTAGTAATTAGCTCAGAGAGGACAGCAGGATAAAGGGTACTCTGAGAGCTGTGACCTATCAGGCACAGAGGAGGTTAGCTGAGGAGAAAGTCAGGAATGTGACTTTATGTGATACCTTATATAAATTTATTACTTTACATATATGAGGAAATTAGATGGTCTGGAACAAAATCCCTTAAAAGAACTATGCTTCAATTGGAGAGTAAAACATCTTTCTTGGGTCCTGACAATTTACTGGAGACACTGCTTCGAGCAGCAGTATTAAGGTCATGCTGAAAAAGTAATTTCAGATAGTCCAACTGATAACTAGTATGTTTACAGTTATTCATAGAGTTGGCAGGCCTAAGCTGGCAGTAGTAAAATAAGGAGGATCTTAGGATACAGGAGAAAACAATTCAGGAGTCTCCATATCGCTCATTCGTCTCCCTGGGAAGACTTATTCTTGACCTATCTAGTGAGTCAGCAAACATTTTCTGTAAAGGGCCAGATAATAAAGTCTCTTGTCGCAACTAGTCAGCTCTGCCTTGTAGCGGGAAAACATTCATAGAAAACATAAGTGAATATGTGTGGCTCTGTTCCAGTGAAACTTTATTTATGGACAATTTAAGTTTCACGTAATGTTTTCATGTCATGTAGTGTTAATCTTTTAACTTTTTCCAACTATTTGAAAATGTAAAAATCATAGTTTCTTCATGGGACATATAGAAACAGGTGACAGGCCAGTTTGCCAACCTCTGGGCTAATTTAGGGCAATGTTTCCTGGGAAGTAACAGCTCCTTATGTCCTCCTGACTAATATAGCGGGTGACTTGGTCTGGTTTGGGAACCCAGACATTCTACTTTTTTGGTTACGGAATAGATGAGTTACAGAAACTCTGAATTATAACCTCTCTCCAGATACTTATGTAGAAGGTGCCCTGATATCCATCTATGTCCTCCAAACAATGGGAAAAATTTTAAAGTGTTTATATTTATAGAATATCTTGCTGTCATTAGGGAACACAAGCATTTTGACAAGTATGCTCTTGAAGGTCACATATAATGGATGTTCCTTCTAGAAACTGATAGTTTCTCTCAAAAATCACATTTGTCTGGTGTTGTGTGTGTGTGTGTGTGTGTGTATGTATGTGTACACACACTTATAGATAATAAAATTGTTTGGAACAACTACTTAAAGGAGACAAAATAAGCCATTAGAAGATAACTGGTTTTACAGATAAGATTATACGTTAAATGCAGATTGAAACAATTCTCATACTAGAGAAGCTACCTTGCAATACTCAGGTAGCCACTTTCTAGGAGGTCTAAGAGTTAATATCTACTTAGTATTAGGTAAATAGTATTTGGAATTGTTCACAATTTTGACATGATATGATGATGACGTCTTTTCCTAATTTCTTTGGTTTCCCCCAATCAGATTTTATTTTTTTATTTTTTTAATTTAAAAAAAATTAGATTTTTTTATAAACATATAATGAATTATTAGCCCCAGGGGAACAGGTCTGTGAATCGCCAGTCACAGCATTCACCATAGCATATACCCTCCCCAATGTCCATAACCCAACCACCCTCTCCCTACCCCCCACCCCCCGGCCACCCTCAGTTTGTTTTGTGACATTAAGAGTCTCTTATGGTTTGTCTCCCTCTCGATCCCATCCTGTTTCATTTATTCTTTTCCTACCCCCCAAAACCCCCACGTTGCATCTCTACTTTCTCATATCAGGGAGATCAAATGATAGTTGTCTTTCTCCCCACAATCAGATTTTAAAAAGATAATCTGAGGACAGTACAAGTTCTGAAAAAAATGGTGATTCAACAGCGATTAAAGCCCACTGTAAAATTAAAAGAAACAAGCAAAACCCTTTTCTGACAGAGGTAGACATTATCTGTTTTCTCCACAAATGATACCATGCTTGTCATAATTTAATCTATTTCTATTTTCCAGGAAAACAAAAACAAAAACCCTCAACTGCAACACTTCCAAAAGTTGTGATTCGAGGATGACACAGTAAGGACTGTGTCGACACCGCAATACACTATTGGCATCAAAAGACAGCATGCTGTTCATACCTAAAGAGGACTGACGGTAGACTTCAGGAGTGTGAAAAAGATCTGAAAGTTGTGTTTTTAGGCATGTTTATGTAGGGAAATTTTATACGCAATAACACAGGTAAGTACACGGATTAGTACTCACCTTTTACCCCAGTTAAATTATAATCAATGATACCATTCTCATTAGGGTCTGGGCATTAATTTCAAGATCCATCCTTTACTGTTATGTAACAAAATGTAACGGTTCCCCTTTTCATTATCTCCCCTCAAATAAGGAACCTGACATGACTTTAAATGACTCTTAATTTATTGTGAATAACATTCACAACTTTGATCTTCTGATACACTGATACGCTGATGATTATAAAATGTATTGTATTTTGTCCCTTTAAGATTTTAAATGAGAGGTTTGGGCACCTGGGTGGCTCAGTTGGTTAAGCCACTGCCTTCGACTCAGGTCATCATCCCGGAGTCCTGGGATCGAGTCCTGCCTCAGGCTCCCAGGTCCATGGGGAGTCTGTTTCTTCTCCCCTTGACCTTCTCCCCTCTCATGCTGTCTCTCTCTCAAATAAATAAATAAAATCTTTAAAAAAAAAGATTTTAAATGAGAGGTATATATTTTAACATTAACTTCAAATTTCAGTCACTAAATTGACTATTTTAGGGTGTTTTTGCTTAAGCTAATCTAATATAAAACACTGCATGAACCAAAATGCTTTCTACTATATTTGTTTTAATTAGTTCATTAGTAACAATATTTTATACTCACCCAGCCTTGTCTGTTTGCTAAATATTATGTTCATTTATTGGCTTTGTGACAGGAAAATCTTTTTGTGTGTGTGATTTCTTTTGAATAAGGAGTGATGCTGACTTAGATGTTCCACTGGAGAAAGATGGGGCTTCTACAGCATTGAAAGATGGGAGTATGACCTTAAATGATTTAGCTCTGTATGCTGGCATCAAGAAGCTCTAATTCCATTTTCAGATAAAATAAGTCTTCGAGTTATTATATCCAATATAAACATCCATCTGTGGTACTTTATATATAAATTATTACTTTGAAAAGAACTGGAATTAAGATTTCAACTTGCTTGAACAGAATCTCATTTCCTTGAAATACAGTAGTAGCTGTATTTCAAGGAAATGAGATTCATCTTCACACTGAGGCAGAGGACTTGAATGCCAGAGAACTTGGCTACCCACCGGATGGTGGAGATAGCTTGATATGTACAAAGTATTAAGGGAAGTCAGATAGTCTTACAGAAATAATGTTTTCTTACTACTTCGTTGCCACTCAATAAACATAACCTCAACCAACTCAATATGTTAGATTTTATCTGTCTAGACACAAAGCAGTGACAAAGGCCTTCATTAATTTTAAGCAGCTCATTTTTTTTTCAAGCAGCACATTCTTAAAATTTTATATGTATGGTTTACTTTTGCTCTGCACTATCAAAAATAGTGTTTTTTTTAAGAACCCATACAATTAATCTATGTGTTTTTAGAACTCATGATTAATCTAAAACCTTTCCATTTCATACGTCATTTGGAATTTGTTTTTAATTCCTCCCTATAAGCAACTTTAAAGACTATGGAAATATGTTTAGAGACCATACTGGTCCTTGGTAGAAAAAAAGTAAAAATGTTTCAAATCATTTTTGTTTGGCATTTCTCAGCGATTTCAGGCACAGAGAACTACATGTAGATCCCATTCCATCAGATTTAGAGTCCTTCATTTGTCATATTGACACATGGTTGGAACCATAAAATGAATCAGAGTCTTGGAGGTAAATCAGGAATTTCTCTGATGATCTCGGGCATGATTACAGCTCTTGCCTTCATCAGGCTTGAAAACAGAATGAGGGTCTAATCTGAGGATGCTCAGGTGGGTCCTCTCCTGAAAGCTGCTTTAACAAAATGATCCTCTGCCTGACATCTACAGGACACTTTCAGACTGTCAGTGTTTGTTTTACATAATCTTTATTTACATACAATTTATTTCCAGGTACTTAAAGGATAAAACACATTTAAGTGCATATATTTACACATATATGGATACACACCATTTTTTTTTTCATTTCCATGCTTTTAACTTCCTTACAATATTCTTTTAATCCCAGTCTAGGAAGACACCAGGTACCCTCATGCCATCCCTAATTGCTTGACTGTCCTCCACGATTCTATGCCAAGGATAACAAGCACCTTAAGATATTAAGTACTGTATTTATTTTTCAAACCAGAATTACTGTGTTTTCTCTAAACTGGAATGGAGTAGGATAGTGAAAGGTTTGCAGAAAGATTTGCATTTTCTAATATTTACCTGATTTCAGCCAACAAATTTCATCAATTCTTTGACTGCTGAGAGGAAATCTCTTATCAAATTCTCTTCATATTTGCTGAAGATAATTCTTAATACTGTCCACTTTATAATTTAAAAAACATTACACAACAGCTTTACATTTTGTACTGCCAAAGTAAATTGTTAATCATCATGGATTTTGTGCCATAACTATTCCCAATCTCTTTTTATCTTTATCATCATAGTAGCTTTTACCTTGTCACTCTATTCTGCATCAGTCATAAGTGTATTTTTTAAATTTAAAGAATCATATCCATATTTATTCTTTCAAACTAGAAAAATAATTTAAATATTATACAATTTAAATAACAATATTTCAATTTATTTGTTAATTATGATTTTTATTAAGTTCAATTAGCCAACATATAGTACATCATTAGTTTTTGATGTAGTGTTCAATGATTCTTTAGTTACATATAATACCCACTGCTCATCAGATCATGTCCCCTCCATAATGTCCATCACTGAGTTACCAACCCCCTCTCTTCTCCAACCCTCCATTTGTTTCCCAGAGTTCAGAGTCTCTCATGGTTTATCTCCCTCTCTGATTTCTTCACATTCAAGTTTCCCTCCCTTCCCCTATGATCCTCTGTCCCATTCCTTATACTCCACATATTAGTGAAACCATATGATAATTATCTTTCTCTACTTGACTTATTTCATTTAGCATAATCCCCTCCAGTTCCATCCATGTTGATGCAAATGGTAGGTATTCAGCCTTTCTGATGACTGAATAATATTCCATTGTATATATGAACCACATCTTTTTCCATTCATCTGTTGGAGGACATTTTATCTCCTTCCACAGTTTGGCTATTGCAGACATTGCTGCTATAAACATCAGGGTACATGTGCCCCTTCTTTTCACTACATCTGTATCTTTAGGGTAAATATCCAGTAATGCAATTGCTGGGTCATAGGTTAGTTCTATTTATAATCTCTTGAAGAAACTCCATATATTTTTCCAGAGTATCTATATGAGTTTGCATTCCCACCAACAGTGTAAGAGTGTTCCCCTTTTTCCATATCCTCGCCAACATTTGTTGTTCCATTTTGTTAATTTTGGCCAAGCTAACTGGTGTAAAGTGGTATCTCATTGTGGTTTTGATGTATACTTCCCCAATAGTAAGTGATGTGGAACACATTTTCATGTGTCTGTTAGCTATTTGTATGTCTTCTTTGGAGAAATGTCTGTTCACATCTTTTGCCCATTTCTTGACTGGATTATTTGTTTTCTGGGTGTTGAGTTTGAGAAGTTCTTTATGATCTTGGATATCAGCCCTTTAGCTGTTGTGTGATTTGCAGATATCTTCTTCCACTCTGAAGATTGCCTTTAGTTTCATTGACTGTTTCCTTTGCTGTGCAGAAATTTTTTATCTTGATGATGTCCCAATAGTTCATTTTTGCTTTTGTTTCTCTTGCCTTTAGAGATGTGTCTTGAAAGAAGTTGCTCTGGCTGGTGTCAAAAAAGTTACTCTCTATGTTCTCCTCTAGGAATTTGATGGATTCCTGTCTCACATTTAGGTCTTTCATCCATTTTGAGTTTATATTTGTGTATGGTGTAAGAGACTGGTCCAGTTTCATTCTTCTGCATGTGGCTGTCTAATTTGCCCAGCACTATTCATTGAAGTGACTGTCTCTTTTCCATTAGATAGTCTTTCCTGTTTTGTCACAAATTAGTTGATCAGATAGCTGAGAGTCCATTTCTGGGCTTTCTATTTGTTCTATCAATCTATGTGTCTGTTTTTATGTCAGTGCCATGCTGTCTTGGTGATCACAGCTTTGTAATATAGTTCAGTCAGACATTGTGATGCCCCCAACTTTGGTTTTCTTTCTGAACATTCCCCTGGTGATTCAGCGTCTTTTCTGGTTCAATACAAATTTTAGGATTGTTTGTTTCAGCTCCGTAAAAATGTTGATGGTATTTTGATAGGGATCGCATGGACTGTATTGAGATTGCTTTGGGAAACACAGACAATTTAACAATATTTTTCTATGAGCAAGAAATGCTTTTCCATCTCCTTGTATCTTCCTCAATTTCTTTCAGAACTGTTTTGTAGTTTCTAATGTACAGATCCTTTATCTCTTTGGTTAGGTATCCCAAGTATCTTATGGTTTTTATTGCAATTATAAAAGAGACTGATTCCTTAATTTCTCTTTCTTCAGACACATTGTTAGTGTACAGAATTCTAACTGATCGCTATGCATTGATTTTGTATCCTGCCACATTGCTGAATCACTGTGAGTTTCCAAATACACAAGCTAGCTTTACACCTAAAGGACCTGGAGAAAGAACAGCAAATAAAGCCTAAACCAAGCAGGGGAAGAGAAATAATAAATATTAGAGCAGAAACCAATAAAATAGAAACTAGAAGCATAGTAGAACAGAGCGACAAAATTAGAAGGTGCTTCTTTGAAAGAATTAATAAGATTGATAAACCTCTGGGGCACCTGGGTGGCTCAGTGGGTTAAAGCCTCTGCTTTCGGCTCAGGTCATGATCCCAGGGTCCTGGGATCGAGCCCCGCATCAGGTCTCTGCTCTACAGGGAGCCTGCTTCCTCCTCTCTCTCTCTGCCTGCCTCTCTGCCTACTTGTGATCTTTGTCTGTCGAATAAATAAATAAAATCTTTAAAAAAAAAAAAGATTGATAAACCTCTGGCCAGGTTTACCCAAAAGAAAAGAGAAAGGACACAAATTAATAAAATCATGAATGACAGGGGAGAGATCACATCCAATACTAAGGAAATACAGGCAATTGTTAGAACTTATTATGAGCAATTATATGCCAACAAATTAGGCAATCTGGAAGAAATGGATGCATTCCTGGAAACTTACAAACTTATGATCAAAAACCTCCCAAAGAGTCCAGGGGCAGATAGCTTCCCAGGCGAATTCTACCACACATTTAAAGAATAATACCTATTCTACTGAAGCTGTTTCAAAAAATAGAAGTGGAAGGAAAACTTCAAAACTTGTTCTATGAGGCCTACATTACCTTGATCCCCAAACCAGACAAAGACCCCCATCAACAAAAAGGAGAATTACAGACCAATATCCCTGAGGAACAAAGATGCCAAAACACTCGCAAAAATACTAGTCAATAGGGTCCAACAGTACATTGAAAGGATTATTCACCACGACCAGGTGGGATTTATTCCTGGGATGCAAGGGTGGTTCAACATTCATAAATCAGTGTGACAGAGCACATTAATAAAAGAAAATATAAGAACCATATGATCCTTTCAATTGATGCAGAAAAGGCATTTCACAAAATACAGCATTCTTTCTTGATTAAAGCTCTCCAAAATATAGGGATCGAGGGAACATACTTCAACATCTTAAAAGCCATCTATGAAAAGCCCACAGTGAATATCACTGTCAATCAGGAAAAACTGAGAGCGTTTCCCTTAAGGTCAGGAACATGACAGGGATGCCAACTCTCACCACTATTGTTTAACATAGTATGAGAAGTCCTAGCCTCAGCAATCAAACAACAAAATGGAAAAAAAAAAAAAAAAGGCATTCAAAATGGCAAAGAAGTTGTCTAACTCTCTCTCTTTGCAGATGACATGAAACTTTACATGGAAAAGCCAAAAGACTCCACACCAGTTATGATTTATAGAGGTATCAGTAACCTGTGCTGTTTACATAAAATATTCAAATAAACATATTGCAATGTTACATGGGTACATACAAAAGTCATTCAAATTGAGTCAATCCATTGACATCAAATGGATCAATGATGTGTATATATATAAAAACTGATGATGTATATATATGTAATAACTGAAATGAAGCAGGCCCAATGTGTACTACAATGCAACACCAGTATCTTGCATGATGTAATGAAATACAGTTTACCAAAATTATAGAATACTATATGTCTTATGTTTTTATTTTTATTTTTTAACTTTTTATTTAAATTCAGTTAGTTAACAAATAATGTATTATTGGTTTCAGAGGTACAAGCCTGTGATTCATCAGTCTTATATAATACCCAGTGCTCATTATGCCCTCCTTAATGTCCATCATCCAGTTACCCTATCACTCTTCCACCCTCCCCACCAGCAACCCTGTTTGTTTCTTATGATTAAGAGTCTATTACGGTTTGTCTCCCTCTCTGGTTTCATCTTGTTTTATGTTTTTAAATTTAACTTAAAGTAAAAATTCAATTACTCTGCTGAGCTAAACATATTTTTTGCTGTTCAGTTAGCTGCATGTCGCTACCAGCAATTGTACTGGGCAGTGCAGCTATAGATAATTTGAACCTGTATCGTCGTGACTCCCAAACCTGTAATCTTTCTACTATATCATGTTTAATATCTTTCAAAAGAGGATCCAGACATTATTGGCGGCATCAAAGTAAGAGACTGGGGAGGGTAGAGTTAACCATTCCAAAGGAAACTATATAGAGTACTTATTTTTTTGAAGAAGAAATGATGAACTTAAAGGTCGCAAATGTCCTGAATTTAGGAATCCCAGTATGAGGGGCTTAATTGTAACAAGTGCAGCATTGTGTGTAATAGATAACTATGGGATTCTATTCGGTCCATGAGCCAATGACATGAGTTATGTATGCTTTATTTAAAAGCATACTTTAAAAAATAAATGAAAAACACACTCTAGAAAAAGCATTACATAACTTCTTAAAATTTTCAATATGTGCTTTACTAAAGGCTAAGCAAGTGAATTGTTTTTCCTCTAATTTAATCTCATCTAAATTTAAGTCTAACAAAGTTCTCACTCCTTTGTGACTGTGAAACTTTTGCTCTTGGCCTGAATGATGGTTCCAAGTCAATATTCTACCTACAAGAAAGGATTTAATTAACAGAAGGCTAAATATTTGTTTCTTCATCTTACTTTCTCCTGAGAATTTTAAATGTCTTCCTGAAACCTCTGTAACTAGCCTAAAAAAATAAAACACAAGAAAAACCTGCTCACTTATTTAGGATAATCCTACTGTGATTCTGCATAAATCAAGGTTCTATAGCCCAATAAGAAAGTAATATTTTGAACCAATATTTAGCAGTTGGGTTACTGAGTTCTTATTGCTTGACTACTGTATTGATTTCAAGCTGACAGGAGATAAAAACAAAAAATTTTAAACTTCATCTTAAAAATAAATTTAAAAAGACCTTCACATGCTGGTTGGGTCTCTGTCATTCCCATTTTTTTTTTATGATAGAATAGTCCATAATAAATATTTTCACATTCTTCTATCCTTTAATATTTCCTTTTGAAAAGCCAACAATAGCTCCAGGCAGTCTACTGTGATTAATGGCGAAGGTGATGGCCTCTTTGCACTGCTACTAGACATTTTCAAGGTCGCTACTTCCTTCTGCAGAGTTCAAAATAAGTTAAATATTCATAAAACATGACCTGTTTTTTATGAGAGGTAACATATTTGCTTTATGAGAGCACCTTTTAATGAAAAAAAAATGCAAAGAGATTTTTCCTTTCAATACTTGATATCCTATTCAACTGGGAATGCTATTGGAAAGCTTTTTTATGACTGAGGAAAATAAGACGGATAATCTTTGGGAGCTCCTTATTATGGAAACATTATTTCCTTTACTAACATTACCTGCAAAATTCAGAAGTCGTTTAACCTATCTAAATGATAATCTATCGGTGTCTGATGTGCTAATAAAAATCAAGCTGTGAAGCATTGAGGGTCACCTTAATTGAGTGCTTTAGTTGCCATGCCAGGTAAATGAGTCATATTCATTGGAAAGATTTGTCTTGGATAGAGAATTTTGTTCCCAGACTTTACTTACTTAGCAACAATCTGATGGATATCAAGGGATGGGGGTCCTTTTGGGGGTGGGGCCCCACAAAAGCTAAAATCTGCTCACTTAGACAGAAAAGAAGGAATGAAAGGAGGAAGAGAGGAACGAAGGAAATGAAAGTAAAAAGACAACTGGCATCGCTATGCTTTTTATCATGATATCTCTATGGATGTTTCCCCTCTTTTATTTAATACTTTAGCTTACTTCTCATGTACTTCCATATATTTCTAACATTATATTATCATTTCAAATAACCATAGCTCACTACACTCTTTTGTGGTAAAATGGTCTCCTAAATAATATAATAAAAAAGTAATTGGTACTAATTACCCAGATTTTATTAGAATTCATTCAATGTAAATAAAATTTTCTTGAAAAGTTCTACAAGCCAACTATTTTTCTTTTGTCATATCCTGAAATTTGAGAGATGTTTTATCTATATGCCTAATTCCACTTTTATATCTCTTTAATAGGCAACATTTGTCAGTTTCTCCATCATATAATCTTCCTTCTACCTCTGTCAAACTATTACTATTCCACAATGAATAACTTAAATATAATTGGAAGACTTACTAGTTAAATCAAGCTGAGAAACAAGCCTCTGAAAACAGTAATACTTCCTTCAGTCCAACAGAAATATATGTATGTATTGAAAAATCTAAGCATCACAGGAAAAATAAAATATGGCTCTTACCTTCAAGAAAAATATAAGTTGAATACGTATATATGTAAACAATTACAGAACAAGAAAGTATTTTTTCAGTGTTACAATCAATAACAACAAAGTTCAGCAGAAGCATAGAGAAAGAAGAAAATTAATTTTCTAATGAAATAAAGAATCTATGCATTCCTTGACATTTACTATTGGCATGAAAGTCTAAGCAGAATGGTATGGGGTACTTAGAATAGTGGAAAAATGATAGGCATATCAGGGGTTGAGGTGAGCTCAATAGTTTAATTATAATTTTTGTGATTGGATTGTACTAGGGAAGGGTTTTAGGAGTTTCTTAGAAAAACAAATGCTTTGGAATTTTGACCACCATTCTAAGGGATTTGATCTTTATTATTTTAAGCAATTGGAAGTCACCAAGGATTCTGAGCAGAGTGCTGTAAGTATACTTGCATTATAATACAAAAATTCCAGCCATAGAAAATGAGGAAAATCCTGCCATTTGCCACAACATGGAGGGAACTTGAGGACATTTTGCTAAGTGAAACAATTCAGGCAAAGACAAATACTGTATGATCTCATTTATATGTGGAATCTAAAATAAAAACAAAAACAAAAATCTCATTGAAAAGGAGATTAGATTTGTGGTCATGAGGGGTGATAGGGGTGGGTGGGATGGAGCAAAGTGGTGAAAGGTACAAACATCAAGTTACAAGATTAATAAGTATTAAGGATGCAATGAACAACACGATGACTCTAGTTAACACTGCTATATGATATATAGGAAAAGTTAATAGAGTAGATCCTAAGAGTTTTCATTATGAGGAGAAATTTTTTTCTATCTTTTTCTCCATTGTTTTTTGTTGAGTCTATAGGAGATGATGTCATCTAAATTTATTGTGGTAATTATTTCACAATATATGTAAGTCAAACCTTTATGCTGTACACCTGGAACTCATACAGTGATGTATGCCAATTACATCTCAACAAAACTGGAAGTAAGGGGAGAAGAAAAGTTCCAAAGGTTTATGTGTTGCTCTAAAGAACATAGGGTAGGACTACACAAATTACCAAAATGTAAAAAATGGTCAAAACCATGTTTAAAAACATTCATTGTCAAATATGAAGCTCAACATTATTTATATCCAGCATATGTATGAGTATGATTTTGCCCACAAAAATAATTGATTGCAAGGGGTAAATTTTAAAAACCTGTAGGTAGGCTACAGTAAAGAAAAGAAAAATGTACTGAATGAGTGAATGAGACATCTAAAGATTAATACATGGGAGAGTTGAAATAGGAGAAGTCATTAATAATTTACTTTATAATAAGAAACATCATACAGAAGTAGGGAAATGAGGTTTGATTTTTTTTTTCAGTTCTTTCTGTTTGGCAGAAAAAAAGAGAAGATACCCAACTTATGAAAAAATGTGTTTTTTTTCCTTTATTATCTTTGGTGATTGCTTAGCAATTATGGAAAAAGTAAATACAAATATAGATGAAAAGTGCTTCGAGTTAAATATGGTAGGAGCATAACCTTATGTTAGCCTATGTAAGACAATCAACAATTATCAACTAAAAAATGCAGATATATATTTAATATAACGTATCAAAAGGCATGAATAATGGTGAAGCCATTTTCTTGGGTGTTTTGGTATTGACTATGCTGATGTATGTTAGAGAGATGAAAAGTAAACTACTATTTAATGATTGCTTATTATGTGACAGTCACACTTTACATATGTGACTTTTTAAAAACTATAAAATACTTGTAGGAAATCCATGAGCCTCATTAAAAAAGTTATCTTTTTTGGGGGGGGGGGTGTTAACATTGCATTGATTGCTTTTAGTAGAGCAGTAAGGAGGGTAGATATGGTTGTTGTGTCATGGAGCTTACACTTAGCAGGGGAAAGGAAATATTACAGAAGTCATTATAGTAAAGTATATAATGTATCTTAAGGATATTATGGGAGCAGAAAGTCATAATCTAGAGTAAGGCTCAAAAATCCTGAAGAAGTGCTGTTCAAGCTGAAAAGTAAAAGATGAGTAGGAAAACTTTTGGCCAAGGGGCAAAGGAAGAAAAGAAAGGGAAAATGATTTGAGTAGTAAGGCACGGAGTTTAAGAAATAGCATGCTTCAAAGCCTAAAGAAGTATGAAACTGTAGTTCCTGATGGAAAGACCTCAAAGTAGTAAGTGGCTGAGATAGAGGATAAAGAGGTTGGGTTGGGGAAGAATCTTGGAGATGTGACCTATGCCATGTCAAAGGTTCTGAACATCAACACAAATTTTAGACATCATTTCAAAAAGTTGACTGTAGGTACAGTGTGGAAATGGATTGGATGAAGATAATACATGGTAGGAGAAAAGTTCAAAGTCTATGGACTAATCTACAAAAGAATGAGATTATCATAGCGTGTTGGCAGTAGAATTAAAGTGAATTGAATGATATGGCTCTAAAGTAAATTTAATTATAGATAGATAGATAGATATAGATCAGATGCAGGAAATTAAAAAAAAAGAAGAAGTAAAGCACAATAACCAATTTTTTAGCTTGAAAAACTAGTCCTGTATTGACAATAGATTCTGAGATGTGGAAGAGTGGAAAAGAAGTAGATGTGGGCTTTGGTGAGAAGATGGGAGATAACAAGGATGTTTTATGTATATTGAGTTAGTTGTGACATTGAACGTACATCATAGAGTTTTCACAAGCCAATTATATACAGGAATCTGGTACTCAAGAATGAAAATGAGGTAGGAAATAAAAAGATATAGTTGTCATAACATAGATGGCTGTTGCAGCCAATGGGTTAGATAAAATCTTCTAATGAAAGTGTGTAGTCAGAGTAGAGGAGAGACCTCAAAATATGGTCCTTGTTTTGGAAAATCTACATTTGTGATACGGGTATAGGAAAATGGATAGATGGACAGAAAATGGTAGGGTTAAAATGAGGAAATATGGTTTTACAGAAATCAACAGAAGAAAATTTTCCTTTTAGGAAGGAGTGGTTACTATTGTCAAATGCTGTTGGAAGACTAAACAAATAAAAAGCTAAAATACCCATCTGAACTAGAAACACGAAGGACAGAGGAAAGAACAGTAGAACTTTGGAAGCAGAAAAAAATATTAGAATAGTTTCAAAACCCAGTGACAGACAAGCAAATGTGGTGAAAAACTGATAGTAAAGAGATAAGAGATATGCCAAGTATAGCAAAGTAAATAAAAAACCTATTTTTTTTACTTGTTTTTAGATTGATTAGCTGCCTAGTTAGTTAGTTTGTTGGTTTTTAAGTTGGAGGAGAACTGACGAAATTGAAATCCTCTTTTGGTCTTTGGCAAGGGATTATAGTAAGTGATCCAAATATAAGTGAGAGAAATATCCTTAAATAAAATAAGATAAGCAACATCTCTTCAATTGCATCAATTGCACCAACTACAGAAAGGTAGTCAGAAGAAAGGAAGATTGAAAAGAATGTAGGTTGTTGCTTTTGGTCATAGGAAGTTGAGTGTGTATAAAGATTACTTTGTTCCCTGTAAGGTAAGGTTTTTTAAAAATCAATGAGTGAAACAGGGAGTCAATTGTTTGAAAAGTTTAGAGTAGATTTAGAATAGAATTGTGAAAAAAGGGTAATTAAAGTAGTTCAGTGGATTATTGGTCATTGTGAATAACTTAATTAAGGCTTCCAGTTATGAATTTATAGCGATGTCAGGTTGTCTGATTTTTTTCAACAGTACTCAGCAGTCTATGACTAGACATGAGAGTGGTCAGACTCCTGGATTCACCAAGAAACAGAGTGTTTTTGTTGTTGCTTTCTGGTTTTGTTTTGTTTTGTTTTGTTTTTTTGCCAAACAGCTTCAGACAGCACATTCTTGGATATTGGCAAGTTATCAGATGATACGATGAACAAGAAAATCAAGGATGACTAGGGATCAAAATGAGAGATCAATGGTAGGAAAAACATAGAGGCACAATAGGTACCAGAGGTGAAAGACAAAGAATTGACAGGATAGTGTTACTGAGACAGACGCACGAATGGTTGGAATCAGAAAGTGGACTGGCCGCATTTGTAACTTCAAGTGATGTATTCTGGGGAGAAGACACATATGGTCACACCAGCGCTTGACAGAGATGTTAGGGAGTAATAATCACTAAAAATGGGGAAGCCGGAGATTATTGATGCAATGTCAGAAAGTTCAATGTGGAGAAAGGCTCTAGCCCATAAGCTAAAGCTGTCAATTACTGTAGGAACTGATTTGAAATGCTATCAGTGATGGCAGAAGAGAAACAAGACAAATAGCATCACACTCAAATGGCACAAATCTCAATTTAGAAAAAAAAAGAAAGAAAGAAAAAAGAAAAAAAAGAAAGAGGGATGCCTGGGTGGCTCAGTCGGTTAGGTGGGTGCCTTCAGCTCAAGTTATGATCCCGGATTCTGGGATTGAGTCCCGTTCCTTGTTCGGCGCCCTCTGCCTCTGCCTGCCACTCTGCCTGCTTGTGCTCTGTCTGTCTCTGACAAATAAATAAATAAGATCTTAAAAAAAGAAAGAAGAAAATACAAGAGATTATAGGAGAGCAGAGGGACAATGAGCCAATTACAGCAGTGCCCAGTGAAGAAGACAAAGAACTGTCCCTATCCACACCAGAGGCTCAATATTTGAGAGCAGGCAGCATCCACACGAGATATACACAGTTTTCAGTTCCTTCCCAAAGGTATTGGGAAATTTCACTAAAGAAACTGAAAACTTGGAGTTGTTCTTTTATCACATAATAGAAATTCCTAAGGATACAAGTGGATAGCATTAAGATACAGAGTATTAAGGGTGTGAGATTACAAAAGAAAGTAGAAAGCAGGGGAGGGATGTGGCTCACCCTAGAAGAATAGTGGTATGGGACATGGTCTAGATAGCAGCCAGTTGAGAACAGGGTGTACCTGAGCTGCTCAATATTCAATGAGAGTAAAAAGGGAACTCTCAGGTTGTGGCCAGTGGTAGGCTGTTATTGTTCTTCCTATGGTGACAGTGTGTGGGTGACGACAAATGTGTTTTTTGTTGTATCTCATCCACGCAGCAGAACACAGGTGAGCAAGTCCCTATGCTGGGGGTCCATGGCGGGTTTCAGAGAACAGCAACTCTTACGGCCCCAAATAGGTGGCAGTTTTACAGTTTAGGGATCTGGGAATTACCGAGTTTATGTAATTTAATGAACTCAACATAGCTACCAAGGATGCTCTTTTTATCTTTATTATCCACCTGCCATTGCATGTCAGTAAACAGAGGCTGAATATACAAAGCCCTTCCATTTTTTTAAAGCTACTTAGGAAGGCTTCACTTCACAATTAAATGAGCTTCACAAATACATCATCTCCTTACTCTATTGCATTGTGGAAAATTCATTTACTTTTTAAAATTCAAATTAAATTTATCTCTCTCCTTGATGCTTTCTCTGTCCCTAAAGGAAGATTTTTTTTTTTGTATTCTACTTTTATTTTTTGTTACTTCAAATTTCTGTTTAAATTCTAGTTAGTGAACATATAGTGTTTATTAGGTTTTTCTTGTATTTTTTTTTAAGATTTTATTCATTTATTTGACAGAGATCACAAGTAGACAGAGAGGCAGGCAGAGAGAGAGGAAGGGAAGCCGGCTCCCCGCTGAGCAGAGAGCCCGATGCGGGGCTCGATTCCAGGACCCTGGGATCATGACCTGAGCCGAAGGCAGAGGCTTTAACCCACTGAGCCACCCAGGCGCCCCGGTTTTTCTTGTATTTTAAATAATTTTCTTACAGCTCTTTGTAGATCGTATTTTATTCCTTATAATGACCTTACACCCTAAATGCTAATAAAGACACCATTATAGGATATAACACTGATTTTTGTGACTAGTTGTTTTAGAGAATAATATATATAGGGAAATGATTTTATCACTTGTAAGTTTTCTCACATTTCAGGAATGACAAGATTTGAAAACTAAAAGTACCCTATAATCCATGCCCATCACAACATAGTAGGTCTGAGTCTATTTGAAGTTATCCCGTGTTAAGTATAAAGCTTATTCTCAAGGATCATTGAAATAAAAACTAAGTCAGTCTTTTTAATTGTCCTTCTGTTAAAAGAAACAGAAAGCAAATAAAAAAGGCATGGATTTTCAGGACATGTCTATACTTCCTTACAAATCCCTTGGCTACCTGTTATCTATTATTAAACCTTGATTATTTGAAGCTAGGGTTTAAAGGCCTCTCAGGCTTCATCCCATACAGCTTGCTTCCTCTACAAACTTCATTTTCCAGACCAGTTCTTCAGTTTTATTTTCAAGGCAGCACATCATTTTACATTATGTTTGGAATCAGAAAGTTCTGGTTCAGAGTCTTGAATACGCAGTTCTTGCATATGTGACCTTGTCAAGGAGGCTATCCTCTATCTTTAGACCAGAGATATTAATAGTACATATCCCACATATTTGTCATGTGGATTAAAGTGTCATACTGTAGTATATATTCAACAAATATTTGAGTTCTGATGAGGTGTTAGGCTCTGGGTTGCAATTTCTCTACTAATCAAAACTTACATAATTTTCTTCACTGTATAGCAAATTAATGTCCTCATTTTTTTTAAAACATTTATTTATTTACTTGAAGAGAGAGAATGGAGGGAGGTGGAGAGGGAGAGAATTCCAAGCAAACTCTCTGCCGAACTTAGAGCACAGTGTGGGGCTGGATCCCATGACTCATGAAATCATGATCTGGGTCAAAACCAAGAGCCGGTCATTTAACTAAATGTGCTCATATTCCCCGAAATAATGTCCTCATCTTATAAGAACCACCTCAAATCTTAGTTCCTCTGTAAAAAGTGACCATTATAACCCCTGTCAAATTACCTCAGAAACTCCTGGAAGGTGCTGTGTCAACAGATTATATTCATCATTTGTCTGATATTGCTAAGTATCATTTCACACTCATGAATTTCACCTGTTCTCATTAAAATATCGATGAGTAGAAGGCATTGATAATGTTTCCCTTTCCTTGTATACATACTCTTAGGAACTTAACCTGGAGATAGCCTTAGTAAAGACTTGTCGATAAATAGAGGAGTTAATTGATTTCGGAGATTTTCTTAAAAGAAAAAGTGCTACTTTCTTTTCGGTAGTTCAGAAATTTTTTTACAAGGCAGTTTGTTTTTATGGACAAGAAATTCATTCGTATAAAATCCATTCCACCATTTAGTAAATGCATTTCTGCCAAGACTCTTTATTTCATATCTGTTAGTTGGAAATGTAACATTTTTGGACAAGTGAAAGAAGAATGTATGTAGCTGCTGCAGAACATAAAGGTACTCCTCCCACATAACATTCCCCTCCCATTTCTTCTCTATTCTATTCATTTTATGGTGGAGACAGTCAAAAGTACTACCTAATGTGGCTTTCTTCTAACCTGTTTAAGGTAGCTGTCTGTAGATACGTATAGTCCCAGTAGTATTGGGGGTTAGGAGAAAACCTATGTTTTAATGAACACTTTTCTTAGAAAATACAACAAATGTACCCAGAGTACTCATTGCCTAGCTTTAGCTGTCTCAAATGGCAGCTGGTGCTTTTATTACTGTATAAAATATCTGACTGCTTTTGTAATAAAGAAGCTAAAGATCCCACTGCTCTCTTCGTAGGCAAAGGGAGCAATAAAAGTGCCATTTAGTAAACTCTATCCTTTCTAGTTAATAAAATATGCCATGTAGGAAGTGAGAGAATCAGAGTTGATTTGGTCCTCAGAGTCTCCTAAAAAAAAAAGAAAAACAGTATTGTTTCCCTAATTGTTTGATTGTTCTGTATGCCTTCCAGAAGAGGAAATGATTCATCCATAGCTCTCATCTTTAACACACAAGACACATGTGGTCCTCCTGCTGTTTACTAGCAGTGAACAGCCACATGGGTCTGTGAAGTTGTCCAGGTTGTAGGAGGTCTTGAACTGTGAAATATCTGAGTCAATGGAATGGTTATTTAACTCCCTATTTAAATTCTGAAGAATCTGTACCAAAAAAGCCACCAAGACTGAGAGAATAATCTGCATATCAACCTGCTCTGGGCTTAATAGATATCATGACAAAGCAAAAAATCAGTAGTAATTTTAATTAAAACAGGAAGTAAAACAATTTAGTATACCAAAAAACCACATTTGTCCACTATCTGGAATTCATGATCATTTATATGGGGCTTAAAGTGAGGTTTCTTTGCACTCTCTTTGAAAAGGGTTTGCTAAGTAAATGAGAAGCATAATCAGGGTCTCAGTGAGCTTTCACATGTCGAAGTGTCAATTTTTGCAAAACAAAAGCGAATTGCCAGTGACAGACACAAAGATGGTACCACTTAGAATCTTCGTTACCTAAGTTGTATGTCAGGAGTTGGGAATTTCTGTTCAGCATCAGGCCAGGCTTGGAGAGACATCCCACAAGTCGTTTAAGCTACAGCAAAGTAGTGATACGAGCATCCGCTCTGGAGTCAAACTATCTGGGTGCTCATCACAGCTACACCCTTACCAGTGAGGTAAGGATGGACAATTTCCTTAATTACTCCATCTGTAAGATGGGAATAATAATAGAATCTATCTCATACATTTGAATGGAGATTAAAGAAAATAAGGCATCAATATATGTGACTTAGTTTTACAAGAACTTGGGGATTTAAGAAATGCACACAGGTGCACATACCCACACACAACATCTTCCTTGACTTCAATGAAGTTATGTCCCAATAAGCCCACTGTAAGTTGAAAATACCCTAAAGTGAAAATGCATTTAACACACCTAAGCTACTGAACATCACAGCTTAGCCTAGTCTACTTTGAACGTCCTCAGAACACTTATATTAGCCTACAATTGGGCAGAATCATCTAACGCAAAGGGTATTTTAAAATAGATACTCTATTTAAAATAGAGTATCACATGTAATTTATTCAATACTGTAACAAAGTGAAAAACAGAATGGTTGTACAGGTACATAATGGTTGTAGACCGCAGGTATGCTGGTTCTTTATCTTCATGATTGTGGGACTCTCTGGGAACTGCAGCTTGTCAGGGCTGCCCATCATTGCTATAGAGTATCATACTGCCTATCACTAGCTCCATAAAATTTCCAAATTCAAAATTCAAGTATGGTTTCTACTGAATGCATATCACTTTCACACTATCATGACGTTGAAAAATTGTTAAGTCAAACCATCGTAAGTTGGGGACTGTCTGTATGTGTGTATGCATATGTATGTATATGTATATGTGTATACACACATGCATGTATATATGTATATACACACATGCATATATGTGTGTAAATGCATACATGTGTATTTATTCACTTAAATACATAGAAAATGTATTGGATTGTTTCTGCATTCCAATCATTCAAATAAAGGTCCTAATAGAAAAAACATATATACACACATACACGCAAGCACATACATATATGTGTATGTATATATGTACATATATGTGTATGTATATTTATATATATATTTATATATATATGTTTTATGTATATATTTATATATATTATATATACTTATATATATTATATATATTATATGTGTGTGTATGTGAATATATATTTAAATATGTATATCAATATATGCGTGCATATGTACATATTTTTTCTATTAGGACTTTTAATTAATAGCTGGAATGTAGGAACAATTCAATACAATTTGTTATATATTTAAATAATTGTGTTTTTCCATTAGTGAAGAAATAGTCATGATATTTTGCCGTATCGTCTCTCACTTCCTCCTACATGTGGTGCTCATCCAAATATCACTCAAATTCAAAGGGAAACTAAAAGATGGTCTAGTAGATAAAATCTTGTGCTCCTTAACACAAATGAACTCACGAAAATATCAGAAAATGGCAGGATTTAGTAGATACAGAAAGTGTACAAAATTGAGGAGTCATAAATACTTTGAAAATATGCGTAAGATTGAATATCTCTAATGTGTTTGAGCATTTGTGACATTTAATATTGCAGGCAAAGATAGAAATACCAGAAACATACTCAATTCTTTCTCCTCTCCACCTTTTTTCTCCTTTCTTTCTTTCCTTCTTCCTTCCTCCTTCCTTTTTGGTGTGTAATTAAAGTATATTATTAATATTCATGTAACTGTTGTTCATCTTTTATAATTTACCACCTTCCTATCTCTCCTACCATCAGACCCACTGTACAACTTCCTTTAAAGGGTGGGTATAGACTTGCAAGATTAAAGCTCGGACTAGGCTGAAATGGCTCTGCGTAATATAGAAAATTTCCCAAGACCAGTGGAGGGATGGAAGGAAAAATTAAAAGAAGTCCAGAGCCTGAGGAACAAAACAATGAGAGGGGGAAGTGCTGGAAAAGATCCCTGCCTGTGTCTTATGGGAAGAAGAGACTCTGTAGAAAGAATGTATTTTGAGGATGGTTATTGGATTGCCCCTGGCAGTTCGATGGAAAGTCCTCCCCCTCCACCCCTCTGAATTATACAGGAAAATCCATATGGCTCAGTAATATTTTTGGAGTGAGCATCTAATCTTTTTTAAATCAAAAGAGGTGAGCATACTATAACATATAAAGATCTTTAATCACTATGTTGTACACCTGAATCTAATGTAACAATGTATGTCAACTGTACTGAAATGGAAACAGATTGATTAATTAATTAATTAATTTTGAAAGGAAAAGAGGGGCTGAATTGAGGTAAGGCAGAAGTCAGCCTTTAAATTAAAATGAACAAAAAATGTGTGCAGAAACAAATCAAACCAGTCATTAGAGATCTAATGTGGATGGAGACCCAGAAATCACAGTTTTCTCTTCAGAAATAGTGAAACTTTTGCAGTCCTTACATTTTAAAGGTACTGGTTAGAGGTTGAAACAGTTCATAGGAGCTGCTACACACTCATATACAAACACACATGTGTAATTTGAAAACTGGGGACTAGTTCAAAATTGTTCAGAAAACGTGATTATGTTTCAGTTAGCATTTTAAATGTAATAGTTTGGATTCATTAGAACGTTTAAATTATTTTTGTCTGTGATTTTTATGTGTAAGACATTGCAGTACATTCATCTAACATATATTTTAAATTACCAAACCAAAATACACTTTGATTCTTTTTAGTTGAAACAGCAGACAATTGGTCACAAAATGTAATTATTCTGTTTTATAGAGCCTAATTTCATGACCACATGGAAGAGAATGATTAAAAAAGGTCTAGACGCAGCAGAAAAAAGAAATCTTAGTTCAGGTATAAGAAAATGGCAGGAGTCCAAAGCTCTAGCATTTGAAAAGAAGCTAATAAAAAGATCACAAAGTTACAATTTGACCTTATTTTATTAAAAAGCTGATCCACCTGGAAAGGGGGTGCTATTTAATTTAAAGACAGGAAAGGTGAGAGATATCCTAAAATGATCAAAGGGATGCCAATGCTTTGCCAGATGGGCTCTGTGTTCATTAAGAATATTTAATAGTCTACATTTAAATGCCTAGAATAGAGGTTTTATAAGGTCGATGTTTCACTGAAATTTTAATTGAATAATTAGTCTAAATTCTAAACTAGGAACTAAAATGATCTTATTTAAACAGAATAACTGAGGGCACGTGATGATTTTTAATTAGATTGTTGATTGATTTTCTCTTTAATTTTTTTCAGTGATTGATTATATCCTTTCAATTGCAATGGATGTTAATTCCTGCTATGACTTGGTTCCATATATCGAAGTTCATGTTTTTTTCTTTTCTGTTTTCTTACTCACTGTCATTGCTGCTGACAGTTTTTATAATACTACATTCCTCAGTCATGTTGGTCCTAACAGTTGCTACATCGAAACTAAATATGTTTCTTTATGTTAGTTATACTTTATGATATTCTTAAATCCCATAGAGTCCTTAATAGCTAATTTAACAAATTTTACAAACATGAAATATTTTTGATTATTCTTGTTAGCAAAAAAAAAAGAATCTACATGAATATTATGAAAAGAGTATAATGCAAAACTTAACAGTTAATATCAATGAGTTAATTACATGTTCTCAGGCTTTCTCAATGGGGTGTTCTTATCTCCAGCCAAACAGACACAAAATATGATTTTGTTTAAGGAAGTGAAAATAACTATACTGGCAGTTTATTTATCCTCTATCATTGGAAAATGAAAGGTTTTCCTTAATAAAGTTTTTTGCACATAGATGGATTTTCTAGAAAACTGAATTTTATGCCTTTAAATACTAACTTTAAAGTTTATAGCTGTTTTTATGGGTATTTAAATAACATGTTCCATCTAGTTTCTTGCCTTTTTAACCAGGGAATAGTGAACATAATTTAAACTTTTCTTGATGACTGAGGGTCAAAAAATGAATACAAATTATTTTGACCTTCTACAATTAAAGGGCCTCAGAGGCTAGAAAGTCCTGGATGGTTTATGCTGTGACGAACTTGGCCATAAAGCTAAGGAGCTTATGAGAAATGGCTACACCAAGGATAAAGCACTGGAAAGTCAGATTTTTCCCCCCATGGACTTTAGTTTTTAACTCAACCATTGCAGCAAGTTTGATCGTGGAAATTCTTAAAGTTCAAAGCTTATCAGAGGAATGGGCATATTTACAAGTAGGGAAAATATTTCTTATCTACCCTAAAGAAATGGATACTTGCAAAGTCCAGCTCAGAGCAACAACTGCAAGAAATATTCAGACAGGTTTGAATTCCGGTAGAGCATCCTTCACAGAATCCGTACTTCATGGATTAAAGAAACAAGAAAAGATACAACACATTTAATAGGCATGCTGATGCTGAATTCAAATTGTGGCAGAAAGCTTCTGCATCTTTAAAAAAAAAATGCAGCCAATAAGACTGTATTCTCTCTGAAATTCTAAAGTAAGATCTGATGCTAGAAAGTGAACCGGATTTGTGAAAACAAATCAGTATATTTCAGTGTGACTCTTATGGCAGATAGAACCATGATAAAAAAGAGAGAGACACTAGACAGTTGTGGGCACTTCAACGGTCATTTAAACCAAGGCTTTCACTAATTCCTTAGTTAAGAGAAATTCAAATGAACCACTAGGGATACAATATACATAATTTGGTTTTGATCATTCATCCTTCTTCAACAGTAATTACAGACAGTAATTCCATAGGGTACACCTCCTAGAAGAGTACAGATTTTACTGATTTTCACTATGCTGTAGAATCTCAAGTTAGAACATGTTCCTTGTTTAAGAATTTTTCAAATACTGTCAGATACATATGTGGGTATGTGTGTGTGTGTGTGTGTGTGTATCTCAAGTATATATAATGTGTGAGGGGGTGTATTATGAGTTGGTGAGCGTACCATGTGTTGGTAAATGTTACCTTGTTCATTCTGTAGTGAGGGGTTAGTTGAACTCATCTTATTCATTTCTTCTTTTTAGTATCTCTAAGGCTTAAAAGTAGAGTTTGCAAAATTTTTAAGGAAAACTATTTCTTAAAGCTTTTTTTTTTCTTAAAGTATTTCTTAAAGAAAGAATCCCATCCATATTAAATTAAAAGTATAATTTGTAGCTGGCATAATTATTTTGTAACACATTGATTAACTTTCAGACAAATGTCTGTTTCATATGTGAAAACATCTCTTTTCTTCTTCACTAACTTTCTTTATTAAATGATTTTCTCAGACTCTGTCATCTGCACCAGCCTTTAGGAATCTCTCTGCTTCATCAAACCCTAATTTCTTTCCAAATCCCATTTTAAAGGTGATCATTTCTCCTCTTCTTGGCAATCTGCATTTCTGTCTCCTTTGGTTACTTCCATAGCTAAATGTCTGACATGATTCATTTCAGCTCTGAAATATTCCTCTTACTGTAATCTGTCCCAGAAGCAGATGTACCCTGTAAGTAGGCGCATTGCATTGTGAAAAAAAAATATGTGGAGTTACACAAGATATATAACTGATTCAAATATAAATTATCTAGAAATGAGTTAAATCCAGGGTTCTATATTTCTTTTCTTTGTTATTATGGTCATTTTGTCCAAATAAATATATGTCAATGTGATAAAGAGGTTTAACTTAAAAATAATAATAATAAAAAATCCTTGGAAAAGAGAATGATTTCTAAAGGAGACAAAGCTTGTTTTAACACTATGTTAACAATTTCTTCTTGGACATTAAAATTCCTTTTTGTGTCTCCACAAATGATTGGTTATACTTCATTACTGCTAAAATTTAACTAGACATTTTTACTCTAAACTTTAATTATGACATGAAATCAGGGCAGATTTCATATATCAATCTGAATGCATCGTTCTCTTGCTTTATTTAATTTCCCACTCATGTTCTCATGTGTGCTGAATTTCATTAAAAGTATTTCCAACGTTTTTTTGCTTAAATAATATAATTAGTATGACTGAGGAGACGAGATAATTAAATAAAAAGTGCTTCATCCACTGGATCCAGAGTAGGTGATGGATGCAGAATTCGAGAGGACCCAGGAAAGTAGAAACAGACCAGTTCAATATTCCTCAAGGAAGAGCAAGGCAGTGACTAATAGACTTTTAGAATTCCTATCATTTTAATGCTATTTACCCGAACCGCATCCCATGTATTACCGTTGATTTTATCTCTGCATGGCCCATCTTTTCTCTTTCTGAAAGTCTTCCCATAAATGTCTTCCTTTAATATCATCCATCAGAAGAGGAAAATAAAAGGTAAGGCTTTTTTTGTTTTGTTTTGTTTTTTAAAGGTTTTATTTATTTATTTGACAGACAGAGATCACAAGTAGGCAGAGAGGCAGGCAGAGAGAGAGAGGGGTAAGCAGGCTCCCTGCTGAGCAGACAGTCCCATGCGGGGCTCGATCCCAGGACCCTGGGATCATGACCTGAGCCGAAGGCAGAGGCTTTAACGCACTGAGCCACCCAGGCGCCCCAAAAGGTAAGTTTATCAAGGATCATCTATCAAAGATCATCACGATAATCTTAATAACTTTTCATAATTAGGAACAAGAGGTTTAAATTGATACCAAAACACAAATAATTGTAAATTAGATGAAAACCAGAGCTTAAAATTTGCCGGCTTATGATTCTTACTAGTTACTGGGCATGCAAACAGTTTTAATCTATTAGGTCTGGAAAGAGTTTCACAAGAGATAGTAATCTGTTAAAACTTCATTCATATTCTCTGATCACTTGTAGTCACTACACTCAAGGGCTAGAATTTGACCAAGGATGGTTCTGTAAGTTCAGTGCTGGAGTCATTACCTTCAGAAGTGCTAATTTACACTGTCCTGGTTTGTATTTGTCTTTCAGTGAAGGTATTTATGACACTGAAGTTAGTGGGATGCTTAGATCTTCTCTAGGGCTTAAATATATAACCATAACAGTATGATGGGAATTGTACAAATCCCCTAAGTCCAGAAATGAGAGAGCTGAAGGTACCATGACTAAGGATATTAACTGAGGACATATGTAACCATTTTAGGATTGAATTCATCTTTCAAGGTGGGATACAATAAAGGCAACCAACTGTAAAATCTTAAAGAATTATCTGACATGGAAAATTGGATTAAAGATTGAGCAACTATAATTTTAGTGACAATGATAGCTTTTGAATATATGAAGCCTTAAGAAATAAAACTGCCCTTGACTAAAACCTAGAGAACATTAAAAATGCATGAAAATTATTTTTAGAAAACATAATTAAGAGGAAGATGTGAGGGGTGGCATTATGACTTAGAGCAATACTTGAAATGGACAAAAATTATATAGCTAAATTGATGAACAAATCAAAATTATCATTTTATTATAACTGTACTTTGAAGTTTATTTAAAATAATCATGTGATGCTCCCTTTTTCTTGAAGATCCTAGAAAGATACAGAACATCCTGAAGAAATGAGACCTTGATAGATGTATGTAATGATTCAATTATGCTAATAATGCCAAATATAAATATTAGGAAAGTTTTCAAACAGATAAGGAAAAGTGCAAAATTGCGTGTACTCTTAAACAATGAGACATACATCCTAATAACAAGACGAAAGTTGCCAGAAGTCACCAGTAAGGCAAAAACTGTGGAACAAGCCTCAAGGAGCCTTTGAAGATAAAGGGGAGAAATAGCCCTACTGTCACCTCACCTTCTCACCCTTTTCTATTTCGTTCACATGCCCAAGAAAACAACAATTGGTGGACTAGCCAAATGATACCGGTTTTAAGATACTTTCAGTTCTGTGACTTCTAGCCTAACAAGACCCTCAATTGCCTCCCTCACTTCCTACTTCCTAGTACATGTTTATGAGATGGAGTCTATTTTTTTTTAACCGATTATTTTTGCCACTAGACTTTTTACCAGAAAAACCACTCACTCTGTACAGCTCATATCATGTGTTCTGAAGAAGCTGTACCTCCCAGACCAGATGGGAAGTCAATAAAAGTAGCATGGTAGGGACACTTGGGTGGCACAGCATTAAGCATCTGCCTTCGGCTCAGGTCAGGATCCTGGGGTCCTGGGATCGAGTCCTGAGTTGGGCTCCCTGCTTGGTGGGAGGCCTGCTTCTCCCTCTCCCACTCCCCCTGCTTGTGTTCCCTCTCTCACTGTGTCTCTCTCTGTCACATAAATAAATAAAATCCTTAAAAAAAAAAAGAGGCATGGTTTTTATTGGGATGGGCACATGACTCAATTAGGATCAGTGAGAATTTCTCTCAGACACTGGGCCAAGAATCCTCACTCTTTCTAACTCGATTTGAACCAAAAGTCTTGTAGGCTTTCTTTTTTTTTTAATTTTTAAAAAGATTTTATTTATTTATTTGACAGAGAGAGAGAGATCACAAGTAGGCAGAGAGGCAGGTAGAGAGAGGGGGGAAGCAGGCTCCCTGCTGAGCAGGGAGCCCGATGCGGGACTCGATCCCAGGACCCTGTGATCATGACCTGAGCCGAAGGCAGAGGCTTAACTGACTGAGCCACCCAGGTACCCCTGTAGGCTTTCTTAAAATAACAGTTTTCTCTGAGATCCAAAGGCAAAACAGATTAATGAAATATAATACTTCATAAAATTCAAATACAATAAGAAGCCTAAATTACTATCTAACTACTCTACCCTCTTGGTAGCACGAGAAGAGCTATTTATTAAAATTTGCAGGATGATTTGTGGTGAGGTTTTCTTTGTAAAGTTCTGCAAGCAGTGCACCTTCCCAGAGAGAGTTAAAGTGTCCATTAGGGGCAAAGCAAGAAGCTTATAGTCCCTGCAAGCAAGCATTATCTTAGAATAGTCCCAGTCAAGTAAACACTGAACTCTGTGTCTTCTTACCTCTCCTACATGTGCTTTTGAACCTACCCTCCCCTACTGGCCCCACCCCAAGTCCATCATGGGAAAGAACCTTTCTGATTATTTGAGAAGGTGGCCATCCAAATGACAGAACCATACATTAGGATTAACTCACAGTATTCGTAGCTCTGCATCAAACTATGTTGCTATCTAATTTTACTCTAGACTTTTTCAGGCCTGGGAATAGTGCTTACATTGTTTTGAGATAAGATCTCCTCCATTTTACACTCAAATCTGGGTGATAACTTTTTTTCTCCTTTATGTTGAACACTTATGTTTATGAAAATGACATCTTTTTGGAAAGATGTCAGGTGTCCCAATTCTCATTTCTGCAGATTTTCTATAACATCAAAAAATATTGGGGCACCTGGGTGGCTCAGCTGGTTAAGCAGCTGGCTCAGGTATGATCCCTCCGTCCTGAGATCAAGCCCCATGTCAGGCTCCCTGCTCAGCAGGGGAGCCTGCTTCTCCCTCTCCCTTTGCCCCTCCCTCTGCTTGTGCTCCGTCTCTGTCTTACTCCCTCTCTCTCTTAAATAAATATATAAAATCTTAAAAAAAAAAACCCAAACATTACAATGACTACAACTATGACTACATATTACTACAACTACTATTAACACTAGTAATGCTACTACTACTATTTCTACAGTCATCAGAATGATGAAATATATCAGACAGTAATGTTTACTGGGTATGCCATTGATTCTCAACAAGCCCAGCCTTTCAGAAGTAAAGGCATATGTAACTAGCTCTAGATAGTTCTTGGCTGGGATGGGGTGTGCCACTTTCACACTGAGATAGTAAAACTCTTCTACCCAATTTTCCAGCTTCTCTGCTTAAGCTATGAGGTAGAGAAGACCATGAGCGCTAAAAAATGAAGGTGAAAGATGGCAGCTCTTCCATTAGTCTGGGTCTTTTACTGACTGTGCAAAGAAGAGACCATTTCCAATCTGTTTTAGATATGTTTAGAAGTAAATCATTAGGTCTTTGTGGATTTTTTTTTTCTTACCATTACATAGCTTACAATAACAGAAACTATCAATGCTCTATTCACATCCTTTCATTTTATCCTACGGTTCATTTGTAGACAGTTCCCTTACACACAAGAAGTTTCCCACTTTTCTCTGCTTTCACAAATTCTGAAGCTACAGGGAGTTGGAGGTGGTCGTGGTTGGCCTACGCTGCACGTTCAGGGGAATGAATACACCACGGGCAATTCTTAACTTGCAAGGAATGACAACTGTTGGATAAGCATCCCAGATATTTTTTGTTGAGGTGTGTCTACAGTTCCTGAAGGTTTCCCATGGGACTGATCTGAGTTGTTCCACGTGGTAACCCACACACTAAAATAAACTTTATTGGCTTTCCTTTATCTCCTGTCTTAATGCCGTACTCCCTTATCATGCTTCCTGGAAATCATATCTTAAATAAACTACTTATAACAAATCTTTATATCAAGGTTCTCTCTTACAAGAACCCAGACTAAGAACAATTTTGATAGACAGAGATATGAAACCGGTAAGGCACAATGTTGGCACTCAAAAACTCAGGTCTGTCTTACTCAATTTCTAATTAAGGTTCCAATTCTAATTGATATAACATCTGGTTCCTATTTCATGTATCAATATAGTACATTTATTAATATACAGTATTCACTTGTGTGAAGAAGGAATTTTATTTCATTTTTTCTTAGTGGGAATTTAGTGTATTAATTTTATTAGAAGTGTAAATACACTTTGCAATCATATTGGCACAGTAGATGGAAATCTTTGTGAGGAGTTGTGGTGAGAACTCCTGACACCATGGACATAAATAGATCCCAGATGCACTCAGAGTCTATGATTTGTTCACATATATTAAAAAATAATAAGTACCCCAGAGAGTCAGGAAAACTGTTTTATTCTATAAGTTAAGAGCACTTATCTCACAGGAAGGTCAAAAGAAATATTGGTGTTGGAATCCTGAAGTGCAAATGAGAGGACAAGATAGGGAAGCACATTACTTATCTATGTGGTCACATTCAAGAGTTGGACTTGCAGAATTCAGAGCAGCAGCAAGGTTATAGAACAGAGGAGTGAGGAAAAAATGAAGCATCTGTACTTAAAAGAAAGCTTTGGGAATTATACTGTCAGGGATCCGTCAAACTTGGTGGTAATAAGAATGTGTGAGGGATATTTAATAAAGAGACTGAGCGTGTAACAGAATCTGTTGGCCCTGGAACACAAACATCCATAGGTAAAATAGAAGGGTTTGGATGGTAGGAGAGAGATGGGTAATCAGGTGCTATTGGAGAATATGTCGATTGAAAAGGTTTGAATGTTGAATGTTGACCAAGACCGTACAGATATGAGACACAATAGGTACTGTACAAATTGTTCCTTGGAGGATGGTACACACTTGTGATTACAAACAAGAACAAAAACAAAAAGCACTGCTACGACATACAACTCTCTCTACATTTCTTCTGGGTCAGCAAAGAGACGAGGAGGAGGAAAGGCCGTGAAGGTCTAGTCAGCTACCATTCTCCCTCTGGGCAGGTGCCTCACCAGAGCAAGAGCCTAAATGGAAGCTGGAAGTCAAGTAATTGGCTGGGGGGAAGCATGGCACATTTCTTTTTTTTAAACCAGATCTAGTGTGAGGGTTTTGCTGAGTCTGTTCCATGGAAGTTCTTTGGGCAAATTCATTTATCTGTGTACAATAAGATTCTGACCAAGAGTAACTCATTTTCTATATTGCCAGACCTAATTAGCCATAATTGTTAAATTAGTGCTCATTTTTTTATGTATTATTAAAAGTTCAACAAAACTGTTTTCCCATTCTGTGGCTCTGCAAGGGATACACTGAAGACCCTAAGAGTTCAGGTTAAATCACTGAAAACTGGAACATCCTCCTGGTTCCTGTTTTCTGTTTTCTTTCTAAGGTCATAAATTATTTATAGATTTTAGATAATATATAATTACTAGATTTTAGATAATATACACATTATCATAGATTCATGAATCTAAACACTCACATTTTATACTTATAGATGCTACCATTGGAGGAGGGCCATAATGGCAAAAATAATTCTCCCAAAGTAAATTTTTTCATTCTTACCATGTTCCATAAACAAATAGGAAGATCGTTTATATTATTGTGAAAACAAAATCCTATTACATATTAAAAATTTCAGTGTTATGGTATATTACTAATTTAAGACCTTTAAGGATATAATGATATACTCACATGTAAAATTAAGAGCTATAACTTTTTGCTCCAAACTACAAAAATATTTGCAAACTTATGACAGTTTATAGCACAATAAAAGAGGACCTAAACATTGTTTCTAAACAATTTTCAGTTTTCTTAGAATCTGTCATGTTTTTATCAAACATGTGAGAACCTGTAAAGTGAAAATAAAGCTAATATAAATATTGTCAGAAATGGGAGTCAATGCTTCTTGATTTACAATGCTAGCAGGGAGATGAATGTTTTAGATATTTTCAAGACACTGGAAATGAAATTAAACTATCATTGCTCTCAGTTAAAATGCAACACTATACCCACTAAACAAATACTCCACGTCCAAGGAGCCAATATTAAACCAACTTATTTTTTCGTGGTTTAAAGACATTATAGTCACTGGACCATAATCTAATATAGAAGGCAAAACAAATATTAGCCCTTCAATGCCAGTCTCTTAATCTCTCCAGAAACACCACACATTTACAGAAAACAGTTTGCTACTCGCTCCATACAAAATATTCATTTAAGTCTTCTTGTGTTTAAATTGAAGCTGTGGGTTACATTTCCTTTCATCAGCAATTATAGAGGTCATCATGGTATTATCCCCTAAAACTATTCCACCTCCCCACCATTGCATTTCTACAAATTTGGGAGATTGAACATGGTTGGACCTTAAAACTCATCACTCATGAGTACCTTATTTCTTTTCCCAGCAATTAATGCAGACATCTAGTTAAGTTTATTGATGGATATGAAGGTTGCTTCAGGAATGGGAATATGATCTAAATTAGACAAATGAAATACCAAGATATTTAGGGATTCTGGCACAAATTTCCTCACTAAGAGAAAGCCTTAGAGAAATACAATTTCTTTCTCTTCTGGACATTAGCACTTGAAGGTGTAACAGTGTAGCTATGCTGTCTTAGAAATCAGCCCTAGGACGAAGGGTGCACAGGATGAAGGGCAGATCTGGCAGAACTACTGGGAATGAAAGCCAGGACCACTGGATTGCATCAACCCTAAAACCTCCCTAACCACCGGTCTTCCAATTTTGTGAACCTGTACATGATTTTGCTTTAAAAAGTTTGTGAGTCTTTTGTTTGTTTCCATGTTTGTTTTTCTAGCTTAAGGTTAAAAGTATCTTCAATAATACTTCAATAATAACAATAACAATAACACTTCAATAATAAATAACTTAAAATAGAGAAATATAATTTTACTACTGGACTGTTAGGAGTTGAATTGTGTCTGCACTGTAATATGCAGGTAAAATGGACCCATAAGTTCAGAGAACAAACTCAACGGTTGCTAGAGGAGGTGAGGGGACGATGGGCAAAATGTGTGAAGGGGAGTGGAAGGTACAGACTTCTAGTTATAAAGTCAATAAGTCACAGGAATGAAAAGCACAGCATAAAGAATACAGTCGATGGTATTAAATAGTATTGTATGGTGAAAGATGGTAGCTACATTTCGGGTTAGCACAGCAGAACATATAGAGTTGTTGAATAACTATGTTGTACACCTGAAACCAATATAACATTGTATGTCAACTCTACTTTGATTAAAAAAAAAAAAAGAAGAAGGATAATCTGCAGATATACACAATTTTGTTTTAAGATTTTATTTATTTATTTGAGAGAGAGAGAGAAAACCAGCAGGGTAGGGGGCAAAAGGAGAGGCAGAAGCAGACTCCCCGCTAAGCAAGGAGCCCAAGGCTCCCAGGACCCTGGGATCATGACCCGAGCTGAAGGCAGATGCTTAACTGAGCCAACCAGGAGCCCAGTACACACAACTTTGTTTCGGTTTCTGTCCCTCCCATCCTAGCACTTGGACAACCAAATAACTGCAGTCATCTAGAGCCAGCCAAGCAGTGATGCTAATTATGTTTCTGTCTAACAGAGACAAGTTTGTAAATCAAGTTATAGCTCTACAAACCTTGCCAGTAATCATTCCAGAGAAATGTATCCAGATGTTCATTAAACACACTGAAGAATAAAAAATAATAAAACCATAACATAATAATAGACAGTAACAATAATCTCTCTTAACATTCTTTTCTTGCACACACTTGTAAAGTCTTGTTTTTAATTACAATTTTAGTACCTCTACTAGGAAACTATTATAAACATATTGCATATATTATGAAAATTGAGCAGTAGTTGAGTGAAGGCACTAACATAACTTAGGTTCTACATATGTTAGGAATCTGGCTTATAAAATAACGGCCCCTGAAATACCACACTGATACAAAGGAAAGCAGATGAAGGGCAAACAAAATTGTTATTGCTCAGGTTTAAAACTCTGAAAATGGACCTTCTTGTTTTTGAAATGCTCACTAGATAATAATTTATGCATTTAGAAATTACTCCCACTTTACAGAATTTTCCGTATGTCAAATAAAGCATACCATTAAATGATAAATATATTCTTAATAAAGATGCGTATCACTATTGCAGAGAATTACCCACTTAATGTTAAAAGTACTGATTCAAGAACACGGGCTATTAATTTTCTGTTTGTGGAAGCAAGCTGGGCAGGAATGAGCTTGTAGGAGGCCATTTAAAGGACCCATATAAAATGAATCTTAATAGAAATGGAAATTTCATGCCCCAATTGCAGGTAATAAGACTTTATTGGTTGCATAAACTTTTTCTTTCTACAATGGTCATAAGTGCTATATTATCAATTCTTTTCACCATCGTTAAAGGTATTTTAAAAAAAATGTAAAGTATAGTACATGATACATAACTTTCCTAAACTGGTATCTTAATACATTAAATAAGTTCATTAGCTTCTATTTTTATGTCTCCATTTTTTTCTGGTTGTTAAGAATATAAATGTTATTCCATATTAAAATACTTAAAATCAATAAGAGGCGGTTCCTGAGCCAGGCAGTCGGTTAAGCATTCAACTAAGCATTCAAGTTGGTTAAGCATTCAACCACGCAGTCGGTTAAGCATTCATGACCACGCAGTTGGCCCTGGTCATAATCTCAGGTCATGAGATCAAGCCCCATATCAGGCTCAGCGCTCAGCAGGGAGTCTACCTGAGATTCTCTCTCCCTCTGTCCTCCCCCCTGCTTGCATGCACTCTCTCTAAAATAAATAAATAAATCTTTAAAAAATAAATAAGACCAGAAAGAAATTTAAATTCCATCATAATCACACCTACCAAAGGAAACTGCTCTAAAATTTATATATTCTCATATTTCTTCCCTCATATATTCTTTTTGAAAGTGGGAGACTGCACATGCTCTTTTCCACTGACTTTTGCCACACACTGGGATATATATCTGTCAGAACATTTAAAAACACATTATATTGCAAGGATATATCGATATATTACGTGACTAAATTTCTGCAGATAACCTATTTTAGGTTTTCTTCAGCTTTTGGTAAAGTGAACAATGCTGCATTGAACCTAATTAGACATTTTCTTTTTTCATGGGTAGGTATGTTTTTAATTCCTAGGAATGGAAATGCCAGATCAAAGTAAATGAATATTTAAACTTTTACACTGCAAAATTTCCATCTTGAAGTAGTAAATATTATAATCTGACATCAGGTCCAAGCAGTCTCTCTTCTCAGTTGGTATTCTGGTATACTCCTTCTCATTACTTACCTTTTGATCCTTAAAAACAAGATGTCTCAAAAACAAGTTTTCTTAATCACACTGGTATGAGCACATATAAAAGGGAGACTTCTGCCATATCTTTGACCAATAATGGGGATTATCTTTTGCTAAAATTTTACTAATTTGGCAACACATTTTATTAATCTTTTAATTTTTTAAATCTCAGGATTCTCTAGATAGTGGATTTATTTTTATCTTTTTTGGCTATTCATAATTTTAGTTAAATAACTGTTTAGCTTGTTACTTTTCTTATATTTGGTTGTTATTTTGGAAATATTTTTTTTCCGAGTAAATTTTCAGTTACACTACTGGTGCTATTATCCCCTATTGCAATTTTGTTCACCCTAATTCTAATTTATTGGCTTCCACTTATTTATTTTGTTTCTTCCTTCACTCCTGAGTCCTTGGGTTATGAATGAAAACATTTTCATTACTGATTTAAATATCCCCATTTCCTTTTCCTATTCTATTGTTGCAATAGCAACAAAACAATAATAGATCCTTTTTAATATGCTTGTGGACCACCCAAGTGCATTAAGATGCAGCTCTAATCTAGTCAGTGAATGGAACACCTCAGCGCTCAGGAATAAACAGCTGCTTAAATATTTAACTGGCCAATGAGTTTTGAGTGGACTTGATTCATGTCATTTCGGAGCTGGCTCATTTACTTGCTGATTAAGACCACTCACAACCTTCTGCTCTAGCGCCTAGCCATATTTGAGCAGACACTCCATCAGCCTGAGTGTGGTTTAAAAGCCGTGGTGTGTTGCAGAATATCCAAGCCTATTCTGGTGATACAGGTAATTCCAATCGTTACACATTTTTAATCTATAGAGGAAAATAAAGGAATAATACACTTTTCATCCTCTATTCAAAGAAAGAGCAGTATAAAGGGGGAAAATGGTGTTTTTTTCTTCTTGATCATGTCACTTCACTACCTTCAAACTACCAAAATTTCTTTTTTTTAATTTAATTTTATTTATTTATTTGTCAGAGAGAGAGAGAGAGAGAGAGACACCAAGCAGGCAAGCAGAACAGGTAGAATAAGCAGAGGGGGAAGCAGGCTCCCCACTGAGCAAGGAGCCTGAAGTGAGACTCAATCCCTGGACCCGGGATCATGACCTAAGATGAAGGCAATCGCTTAACAGACTGAGCCACCCAGGGGTCCCACTACCAAAATTTCATGAGGACTAAATTACACAATTTATTAAATTAAATATTATTGTATTATTGTAATAATATTTTATTTAATGCTATGTTTTACTCCTTCTCTCCTTTATATTTATATATGTAGCATTTATATAAAGTACTTTATATATATATACTATAAATATATAGTATTTATATATAAAGTACTTTATATATAAAATATTTATATAGATTTATACTATAAAGTACTTTATATATATAGTACTTCTAATATATTAAAGTATATACTTTATATATACTTTATATATAAATATTTTATATATAGTATAAACATATATTCATATATATACATACATAGAATGTACATAAAAAGTATTCCCATTCTCTCATCACTTCCCTTTATGGCTTCTTCCATTTTGTAAGAGCCCATTTACTTTTCCCTTCCATAATATTAGGTTATCAACCTCATATGGATGATACCCACATAACACATTTCTAGCTCAAATAACCTTTCTTAATCTAAAAATGTCTATTTTAAAATCATGTTCTATTAACCCTAAATGAATGCTCAATTAACCATTTGGCTAGATAAGACAAGGACTGCATAGATATTATTAATCTATTATTATTGGGTTACTCATCTGCTTCTTAGCTGCCCAATGACAATATAATACATTTCACACTACTCATGATTCATTAGCACTACACAGTTCCCTTGTACTCAATACACTCATTCCAGTGCCTGACATTTCTGTTTGGAAGTTCTTTGTGCAGCTGAGCTAAAATTTGCCAACATACTCTAAATCTGTCTCTTGACCCACAGAAAGGATTAATCTCTTTCTCACATGACAAACTATCAGGTATAGGGGGAAGATCTTTGCTTTCTGCACTCTGAGGAACAAAATATGCAACTATTCTCTCCTAATACGTATATATACCTATTCTAGCTTTCATCATCCCAAAGGCTTCCACTGTTTGGGTCCTGCAGTCTAAAGCTAATTATGCCTCCTCAAGTGTCAAATATTCTATATTGGAGGTGGTTGGGGGGACCAAAAAAAAAATTGTTCCTTTCAGGGGAATTTAGAGGGAATGTATAAAAAAAGGATTAACCAGGAAATAACAAAGTAGTAAAGAACAGACTGTAATTAAATTAGCACAAGCTTGAAGGACAATCCATGTCAGACTGAAAATTAAAAGAAATGAGGGTCTGAACGTATACTTTGGTACTGTTAGCTCCCCATTATTTTTTAAAGATGCTCCTGCAAACACAGGTAGTCACTGATACAAGCTATTAGGAAAGATCATTTATATTTACATAAATTAATTTCAACTAGTACTCTATGAAACCTTAGGCTATACTAAATGATACACTTGCTAGTTTCTAAAACAATGAATTATTTTCTCAAAAGTTTGATGTGAACTCCTTTGGAAAACTTACTTTATTGCAAGACTTATTTGGAAAAGAAAAGTTGTCTCTTAAAAAATAATTTTAGTAGCTTCCAAGGAGCACAAATCTGCATCACAAACTGAATCAGAATTCTGATTTCCCTTCCAACAAATGTCAATTGCATCAGCCCCATGTTTGAGTAAGAGGTTTTCTAAAAGGGACTATGTAATTACACACATATTTATTCAAATATACTATTACCTGCTCTGCTCTGGTCCCCTAAGAAGTTTATGGAGTTGGGACTTAAAAAGAAAGTTACTTCCATTTACATAAGTATACATTATATGGATAACATGAAGATAATTAACTGAATAGCCTCTGCATTTTAGGACTGAATCAGTCTTAATCTATGCCTCATCAAAAAATCTACCCAGGATTAGGGAACACAATTTAGAATGAATAAAAAGAAAAAAAAAGCCAACATTATGGATTGGATTCTTTGTTAGCAAGTTGAATTGGAGCCTTTTAGGATTATTTCGGGAACATGCGTGCAGATTGAAATAGCATCAGTTTAATTGGCAGCCAATTCACTGCTTTCCATTAGATAGATATCCAAGTCATGAATTGCAATGAGAATTTAATTTGCTTTCAGAGCCAGTAATATCTGATCTAAAAAGCTATAGTAAGAAACATAGAAATTTTGTCCACGAAAGAGAAATACTTTGTCATAATTGTTGATTATTCACATTTCCTCGACTACGGAAGAGGTAGCCTTCTACTGGCTGATAATAATAAGTGTTTATTTTTTATAGACAGTTTTTTTCCTCTGCCAATTAAGGTATTCATCAATACAAGATTATACTACTATTTTCTTGATTTTTATCCCTTACTGCATCAACTATTTACCAAAAACATTAAGTAGGGTAGAAAGTTTTGCTCAAATATGAAATAACAATTTAAGAAATAAGAGACCAAATCCAACTTCTGGTCCAGAGGTAGATTACAAATAACTGGGCACTGATGCCCAGTCCCTTCAGATACAAAATTCTCACCCATTCTTCGGCCTCCTTCTGTACTTTTAAATAATGACACACTGATACAATGGCTTCTTTAAACACCCATCCTGTACTTTCTTAATTAGGATAACTTTATGAAGAGTCTTGATATTTTCTAGGTCGAGAATCCTGATAAGATTTTGGCTGACACTGTATGGAACAGTGGGATCTGGGGATACTTAAGAAATCATTTGGGAACAAATGTTGGAAAATTGACATTTTGGGGGCACCTGGGTGGCTCAGTCATTAAGCGTCTGCTTTTCATTTAGGTCATGATCCCAGAGTCCTGGATTCAGCCCCACATCAGGCTCCCTGCTCAGCAGGAAGCCTGCTTCTCCCACTCCCCCTGCTTATGTTCCCTCTCTCGCTCGCGCTCTCTCTCTCTCTCTGTGTCAAATAAGCAAAATCATTAAAAAAAATAGAAAAATGACATCTTTGGTTCAATATTTTCTCATTTATACCTCGCCTTTATTTGGGTCTTCCTTTAAAATTTCTAGTAATCCACAATGTGGAACTAGCAATCTAGTTCTTGCACATTTAGACACTCTTAAATGGCTATGAGTATCTACTCGTTCTTGTTACTTTGTTATGAGACAAATTTTTCTTGTTACTACATATCTTAATCTTTTTTGTGTTCCCTTTAGGAAGTTTATTCGTTTTTGCATATGACTCATAAGTAGCAATGTTGCTAAAGTCTCTTCGTTCTCTGAGTGATAATGACAGTGGCCTGGTTTTCTACATAGGTAATCACATGGGTTGGCAAATAAAAATTGCGCTGCTTCCTTTCCAATCTTTGTCTCTTACTTCTTTTTTATTCTTGTACTGCATAGGATAAGACAACCAGTGCATGCTGAACAGAAGCTATTTCATTGGTACCCTTTTTGACCTTTACTATAATATCTGCCTTAAGATTTTCAGCAGATACCATTTCCGAAGTTCGGTGAATTCGATTTTTTTATTAGAGCTGACACATAATGTCACATTAGCTTCCAGTCCACAACTGAGTGACTCAACATCTCTATATGTTATGTTATGCTCACCACAAGTGTAGGTACCATCTGTCACCATACAATGCTATTACTGTGCCTTTTACTCCTGTGATATTCATTCCATAACTGGAAGCCTGTACCTCCCACTCGCCTTCACCCATTTTGCCCATCCTTCCACACGCCTTCCCTCTAGCAACTGCCAGTCTGTTCTCTGTATTTATAGGTCTGTTTCTGATTTTGTTTGTTTATTCAATCTGTTTTGTTTTTTAGGTCTACATATGAGTGAAATCATATGGTATTTGTCTTTCTCAGTCTGAGTTAGCAATTTCTATTCTATTCCTCCTTCCTCAAGTTTGTGTAATGTTGAATGCTTTATAAAATATATACTGTTTTCTCCTTTTAATTGTTACTTCTATGAACTTGATCTTCAGTGTGTATATGATAATTGCATTCCATCTTTTTACCTGGAATTTATGTACTCATGTTTATAATTAAAATAAGTTCTTAATTTTCATTCTTTTTTACTAAATTTCTATAATATAGGATTCTAGGCCAAATTAAACACACAAACAATTAGGATAGGTTTTTCTTTTCCTCCATTCTCTGATAAGCCATCAATGTGATTACAAAGTGGTAGAATAACAGATTGGTTCAGAATATAGCTCTGAAACCCATTCTTTGAGCTCAAATCCTGGTTCTGTCTCATATTAGCTCTATGACAGTATAGATTACTTAATTTCTCTGGAGCACAGTTTCTTCAACTGTAAAGTTAAGATAATAAAAGTTTCAATCTCAGTAGGTGGTGTAATGATTCAAAGAATATATGTAAAATACTCAGAAGAGTGTCAAGCACATGGTACATATTCACTACATTTTCGCTAACTACAAAATAAATGTTGGTTAACAAACGTAAGAAGGCAAATCAGTGTGCAGTGAGGGTACAGGGTTTAAATTCTTTGTACATATGTTAAAAAAAGAAAAGTTGTATCAGAATGAAACAAACAGTGAGTGATGTAAAGTTTCCTCTAAGGATAAGAATGGGTTATTACTACTCCTGGTAACCTGTAAAGTGACACAGATGCCAGAAACAACTCAACTCATTCATGGACCTTGCCTATGTGAGGGACAGATATATAAATTGATCCATACATAAAAGGAATGGACAGTCCACAAAGGTATGTGTATGTATATATATTTTTTAATTTTAAAATGGGAGCTATTGATCATAAATGTGTTGGTGAAAAACTTTTAGACTGAAAGATGGAAAATGCAGGACAGAACATGGGTAAGGCAAAGACTCTGAAAAGGCAGCTGAGCATATGATCCAGAGAAAAAGGAAATAACTTTTTTTTTTTTAAGTAATCTCTACACCCAACATGGGGCTCAAACTCATACCCTGAGATCAAGTGGCATGTGCTACCAACTAAGCCAGCCAGGTGCTCCTAAGAGAATAACCTATAAATTATAGGAAAGGGGAAAAATGATTGAAGAAGATTAGAGAAGCTTACAGATTTGGTGGCAGACTTTATTTACCCCATCCTACTGATGTCCTGTCCTTTTAAAATTGTGAAGTATCAGATAATATCAATTTTCAAGGTGAGAGGAAGGATTGGGACCTATGTATGGGTTTGATGAAAAATGAAGATATATGGAATATTTGTTGCTTTGTTTTTTATAGTTCATTAAACAAGTTTTGAAAATGGAAGTCCATGGTCACTTGTGACACCAGCCATACAGTAGACATAAGTAAGATACCACATTAAAATGACACATCAAGTGTGATTGTTTTAAAGAATTAATTTTAGCATGGTCATTAAAGCTGAGCACATGGCTTCAAATTCTTCGTTTCTTCTAAGATAACTACTTTTTCCCCTTAAATCTAGAGCTACAGATGTTAAGACAACAGGTCAATCAGATTAATCAGCTGAAGTTCAGCCAGGAAAACAGAACCCAGAAGGGTTCTTTAAACAGGGAGTTTAATAGGCATCTGCCACATAAGCAGGTAAGGGATAGGGAAAGCAGCCCAGAGGTTAGCAGGAAGTCACTCTCCCTCAGGTGTGGAAAACAAAGACAGTGGTGAGTATTAACTGAGTCCAGCCCTTGGAACTGCCAAGTTGGGAATGGGAATGCAGAGGGTAGAGGGACTAAAATCAGGGAAGAACACACAGTGGCTGACAATACAGATGCTGTCTGATGCAGAGAGAGCCAGGAAGAAATAGTCTAGTCTTTAGCCTCCTCCTTCTTTCCAGTCTCTATCAGTGCCCCTAGATGGCCAAAACCAGCCCACAGCAACTGACGGCGGAGCCTAGAAAGACTAGTTTTCTGGCATACAGAGACCAACAGAGAAAAGGCCAAGAGTGAATCTGATAGCAAAGAGGCAAATGGCCAACACAATAGGAAGATACTGTTATGAAATAAAAGCAGAATGGATTTTTATTGTTTAGCAGATATTTGCATTTCTTCCTATGGGAAATAATGGTTTAAGTCATAAAAGTAAGGGTAGAATCCTTTTTTTTTTTTTTCCTTGTTCATTGTTTGACACCTCACAAAATGTCATTATGAGTACTAATATATCTATCATTAAAGTTACTGAAAATTACTTTTTATCACTACATCCTGTTATCTATCAATTTAGTTGATGCCTATAAAGATTTGTTTGTCAAAAGGATAATATAAACCAATAAGCCAAAACAATATTTGGATATATTCATTTAAAAATAATTAGGTGAAAATCTATAATGGATTTGATTTATAATGGATCAATGGTTTTAGCAAATACATATATAGATAAAGAGTTACTTTTTAAACCACACATCCAACTTTCTGAAAAACACATCTTCCAGGGTTTTTATGGAAATCATAATAGAATCAATTATTTTTCTCTTACATTCTATAATATTAATATATGAAGTATAAATCATTAAGATTATTTATGAAATAGTTATTTGTTATTGAGACTATTAGCTGGTATAGAAATTCAATTCTCTTCCTATTGTTTTTATTCAAATTAAAAATGAATTAAATGGTGCTTATATTTTCATCTTATTCCAAGACTAGTTTTAAAGCAAGGTAAATCTGGGGAATTATTTCTACATGCTAATACATTACTTCTACACTAGTACCTCTAAACCTCCTATTACACTACAATCACAGATACCTTGAATGAACAATTTTGATTCATTTACATCTGATGCATTTTCAGTTCAAAAAATTAATCTTTTTGATGCTGCCTTGTCTGAATGCATACTTGTCCATTATAAAGTATCTAGCTGAATCATAGAATTATATTGCATCTCATTGTGAAAGTCAGAAAAAAAAACGTAGTGCTGCGATCCTTGACGTTAAAAAATAACTACAGCTATTGTGTTTGCTATAATAATTTGATGGCCAGACATCAATATTTTTAACTATTTGTAATTTGTTTCATATTACATATTATAACCTTCGGCTTATAACTGATGTAAGTATTTTCAAGATTATAAACCAGACAAAATATAGCAGGATTTTAAAAAATTTTCTTGTGCTTTTTGATATTTTTGCTCAAAAACAAGTCATTTGTGAATGTTATAAGGCAAGTTAGTCAATTGATATGTTACCAAAGTTTCAGCATATTCATTAATCTTATCGTTACTATAAATATTTCTGTTTTCAGGTATTTCATGTCAAAAAGAACTGAGTTTATGAACATTTGGAATAAGTTAAAATGTGTTTATATTTCTACAGTAAATTAGGTATTTTGTGGTTCAAAGATTCAGACATAGCCTTTATAACTTTATTTTATTTTAAAGATTTTATTTATTTATTTATTTATTTATTTATTTATTTATTTGACAGAGAGAGAGAGAGAGAGAGAGATCACAAATAGAGAGGCAGGCAGAGAGAGAGGAGGAAGCAGGCTCCCTGCAGAGCAGAGAGCCCGATGTGGGGCTCGATCCCAGGACCCTGGGATCATGACCTGAGCCGAAGGCAGAGGCTTTAACCCACTGAGCCACCCAGGCGCCCCAGACATAGCCTTTTATATGTGGCAAAGACACCAATTTCCCAATCCGCCAGCAGTGACTAATGTTTCTAACTTCCTTTAAAAAGTGCATATACTTCCTGGGGCACTTGGGTGGCTCAGTGGGTTAAAGCCTCTGCCTTCGGCTCAGGTCATGGTCCTGGGATAGAGCCCTGCATCTGGCTCTCTGCTCAGCGGGGAGCCTGCTTCCCCCTCTCTCTGCTTGCTTCTCTGCCTACTTATGATCTCTCTCTCTCAAATAAATAAATAAAATCTTTTTTTAAAAAAAGTGCATATACTTCTTTATAGAGTTACCAAATTTACCAAGTTTTCGATGACAGTTCCAGTTTTTAATAGTCTATTCATTCTTCCCAAGAAAACATCAAAATGTCCTGGAATTCAAATATGTGGTGGGCTTTACCAAGTCAAACATCTTGTAAATACTGTGTAAAAAACAATAATCTATCGCAGTAGTAAATTAAAGGTGACTAAGTAATTATGATCACATTTTTAGGGACATCACTGTAAAATAAGCTTTGAACCCAAAGGCGGGTTTGTAATTAAGTCAGCTATTAAAATATGCTTTACTGGGTGGGGGCACTCAGAAATGGAGCAAAACACATGCCTCAGAATTGTCTCACCTCAAGACAAGAAAGTTGGGTTATTTTAAAATGATTCTTTCAGTCACTTCCAGCCAGTAAGCGATGTTGTACTCACTGCAGAAAGCACTAGTAATATAATTTGGGGAGCCCCGGACATAATGAAAAAGTGGAGAGCTGGTCAAGGACAGGGAAATCAGGCTCCCCTTCCCATGGACCTATGCCCCTAACCCACGGTGGGCAGGAGACTCCCAAAGGACTGAATTCCCTGGCTGGCTGGAACATGTTCTACACCTGGATGGGGGAGGCAATATGCCTTGGCTAAAAGGGCCACTGAATTGGCAGCTCAAACTGGGACTTGCCACTGCCCCATCCCCAAGATGCTGCTGGGCATACATCCAAATCTCCAGGCACCTATGCTAAGGCCTACACTGGGGTGTCGAAGGTGAAGGTGAAGTTGAAATGCATATATGTATGTCCTCCCAAAGTCCCTCCGTCATTTCTCAGAGAACTGGTTTTCTCCGCAGGGAGGGGAGCAACAACTGCTAGGTAGAATTGAAGAAACAGCAGCCAAGAATCAATCCAATAGAAACAGGATCTTTCCTGTTTGGGAGGAGGGTTTGGTGAGACTGTGTGAGCTAAGATTCGAAGCAACCCCATCCCCACCTCCTTCACTGCACTCTCCATTATCACAGTGACTTCATTTACAAAACGCAAATTCAAAGAATGCATTAAGGATTTCAAGATGGCAACAAAGGGCATTTCACCCCAAGGGTTCTGAGTAGTGGGGTTCTGTGCAAATGCATTGGTCCCAGGCTGCTGAAACGGCTCTGACTGCCAGGCATCTATCCACGGTTCTGAAAAAGCTTTCAGGCAGGATATGTAGACACTGGAAGTTTTCTGGAGCACAAGGGATACAGCAGCATTTGCTATAGGAGAACATATCAGCTTTGGAAGTCTCATGTAAATATTTTTACTCATCAGAATTTAGAAAGAAAAACACTTAGAAAGGTTTGCTCTTCAAAATAAGAGAATTATAAGACAAATATTCATTATGATTCAGAATTTGCAGATCAATTACAGAGAAAAATGTATGTTTATTGTATGACTCACCCAAAATTTTCAGAGCAAATTTTAAGGCCTATCTCAATTTTCCCTTGATTTACTGAGGAGTTGATGTGGGGACTGTGGCTGAATACTTGACTGAGCTCTTCCTGAAGAGGCACGGGACCTTTCAAAAGTGTTATTTTTTTAAAATGGTCATTTTTATGACTATTCTGAACTGAAATTACACCTTAATAAGTACTTATTAAGTACTTATTAGTCAAAATAAGAGTGGAAGAAAAATTTGAAAATGAAAAATGGTTAAAGAGATTCAAATATGCTCATCACAATACTAGCAGTCTAAAAGTGAGAACATACATAGTTTCAGAAAATTCAATATGGAAATAAGAAAACAGCATATAAAGCAATTTGCGATGAGGAGTAGTTTTTACTCCTCAAAAGACTGACCAGAAGAGTATATTGTTCCTTTTTGTAATTCATGGGCCTCTTCTCTCAGGTAGCTTATCACTTTTATTTTGTTTGATATACTATAATTTTTTCACAGTGATGCAAGTAGCTATGGATTTGCTTTATGCATTTTACTTGGAGCCTCTGTACATTTCAACCTGAAGACCCCAGAGTAACAGTGGTATAAAAACTTCAGCACATTATCAATTTTGGGTTGCTTTATTTCTTCATTTCCTCTTTTATTTTGTTCTCAATTTTACTTTCAACATATTCAAGTCTTATGGGTCTTAACTTCTCTTTCATATTACATCTCTACAGGCTGCTTTCTGAGCAAATTTCTTATTGATGTCTTAAACACACACAAATTTCTTATTGATGTCTCTTAAACTGTGTTCTCTATATATTTATCTAATCAGTAAGGGTTTTATTCCTTCTTTTTTTCCTGTTTATTAATTGAATAATTTTAATTTGTTTTTATTTCTAGTAATTCTTTGGTGTTTTTTTTCCTATATCTAACTGCTTCTGTTTCATAATGCATGCTTCTTTTTCATGCTTATGATTACTTTAACCATTTTCAGAAAATGAACATATTAATTTTTAAAAATTCATTATGTTTTAAAAATTTTACTTGGTTGGGTTATGGACATTGGGGAGGATATGTGATATGGAGAGTACTGTGAAGTGTGTAAACCTGTCAATTCACAGACCTGTATCCCTGGGGCAAATAATCCATAATATGTTAAATAAAATAATTAATAAAAAAATGAAAACATTCAAGCAAACATGCAAATACCAAAGGTAAAAAAAAAATGTGTACACCATTCTCTGCATGAGCGATCAATAGTATTTTAAAAATAAAGAATATTAAAAGATGAAAAAAATTTACTTGGAATTAATAAACCAACTAATTATCTACTTGCCTCATTTGTTTTAGAATTTTGTTTTGCAAAATTCTCCCTGTCCTTCTCTCTCCCCTTCCTTTTCTTTGTCCCTCTCTCTAGATGTTCTGTCATCACTTCCAACACTTTTTCCCTCAAATCTAAAATTAGTATTCATCCTACAGATTGAGGATTCTATCCAACAATGATTTTAGAAATATGGTTGATCTAGATGCTCTCCAGAGGGAGGCTTGGCCAGGAACCTGGCCTGGAGTCTTTGCTAGTCCCCGTTTTAGGCTGCAGCCTCTGAGGGCTCCGGGTAAGTGCTAAGGCTTCCCAGTTTTCCTGGGACAGCTGCAGCCTCCCCGTGCAGGGACCTCATCCACACTGACAGCAACATTTGGAGTAGCAACATTTGCACGCTCCTTTCAGGTCAGGCAAACTCTGCCTCAAGCTTTATTTTCTAGCAGTAAACCTGACTTTGTTCTCCAAATTGAGAGGAATTGCCTCTCAGTCCTGTTACCTTGAGTTCCCAGGTGCCTGAAACTTTCTTTCCTGAGCCCAGCAGGCTCCTACCTTTAACTCTTGTGCCTTTTTTCCAATTTCTGATCCTTGGAGATGTCTATCTTGTATCTGGCTGGGCCGTATAAATATTTTTTTTAAATTTTTTCTATCATTGCGATGTATTTTGAAAGAAGCAGGAGTGATGTAAGTATCCTTAAAGTATGAATTTATAATACTTTCTATGTCAAACCCTTAATGATTACAAAGTAGGAAAACACTGAAGTTGAATTATTTGATATCATGTTAAGGATGTTAATGATGGTTAAACAAAACACTGTTTATGTGGCTGGCCATGCTATAATGCCCATAGACCTCGGTACAGTTCAGATATCTTAACATTTGAATCACATATGAGCCTAGTAATGTTCTTACACTATCTCCATCTTATAGTTGAGGAAGCCTAGCAAAGTAAGCTTAAGTGACCTTCCTGCCAAAGAACTGAGAAGTAAGAGCAGTAATTTAAAGACTTACTTTCTGACACTGACATTTTATATCATACCACACCCTCTTCCTGCTAATTAAAAATTAAAAGATGCATATCATGACTATAGTTCAATGAAAATCTTTTAAATTTTGATTTCATATGTAATCCAGAAGTTGTTTTCTGAGCCAAGAAACTGCCCACCATTTTGCAACATGAAACAGCTGGGACACACTTTGGGTTTTATGTCTTTTTCTTAAATATCGATGCTACAGAAGTCATGATTATTAAAATCAAGTTATAATTAAAATTATCCTTCACTGTTGGAATGACTGGAGACTCTAAAGTTTGGTTTTGTTTTCTCTTTTGTTTTGTACTGGTTTCCTGGCTTAGAATAATTAAGATAATATTATAATTAATAGTTTTTAGAGTTTGGCTAACTCTCAACTGTGAACCCATCTCTGGCAGAGACCAAGTAAATGCTCATGAAACTTGTCTCCTTCTCTTCGATGCACAGCTGAACTACTATAATGAGCCCCTTACAAGAAGATGTGACTCTGTCTTGTACTTGGAATGTGAGCTGAGCAGATGGGTTACTACTGAGACAGTTTAGAGAGGATATGCCTTCCTCACACATTCTCTTTTCCTGCTCTCTGAATGCTTGATGGTATCTGGGCCACAGAATGAATGGAGCTGCATCTTTGAGACAATTCCTGAAGAGGAACCACAACCAGTGGTATTCAACCAGAATACCACTGCATTTTCTTTGATGGAAATAAACTTTTTAACCACAGTAATTTTTAAGGATGTTGTAGCAGTGAATATTAATAATTAGCATATATGACTAATTGCATATTCCTAGAGACTTTTAAAATGGTATGTAATCATTTTTCAATGTTTTATGTTAGCTATTTAAGTTTAAATGCAAATTTTTCTATGAAAGTGATGCACTTCTTTGTAGGTTTTCTTATTTGTCCCCGCAGATTTGCCAGCATAATATGGACTACAAACCTTAATAAATATACTCAAAACATAAAACAATAGACTATGTAATCATCTGTCTTAAAAATAAATATTTTTAAAAACTGTATAAAATCCAGGAATATATCATAAGAGTTATATTCAATGGCCAAGCTGAGTTTACTCCAAGACATCAAGTCATGTAATATCTGAAAATTTACCGATATGAAACAGATGCACTGAATATGATAAAACTGCAACTTTTTTCCCTGTTATGGGCTGAATTGTGTGTCCTCAAAATTCACGTGTTGAAGTTTTAACTCCGGTACCACAGAATGTGGCTGTACTTAGAGACAAGGTCTTTAAAGAGGTAATTAAGTTAAAGTGAGTTTGTTACGGTAGGCTCTAACGCAATATGATGGGTGTTTTCATAGGAAAAGGAAATTACAACACATAAAGACACAAGCAGAGGGAAGAGTATCTGAAGACACGGGGAGAAGATAGCCATCTATAAACCAGAGAGACCTCAGAAGAAATCAGCCCTGCTGACATTCTGATCTCGGACTTAAAACTTCCACAGTTGTGAAAACACCTAATTTTTGTTGTTTAATAAGCCATCCAGTCTGTGGCACTTTGTTTTGGCAACTCTTGCAACTAATACACTCACTCCCCTTCCTTTAATATTTACACATTCAGGGTAATAATCCCATGAAAAATGGGGCACATAATTAACTTTTCCGTTCATTCTTGGGTAATAAATTGTTCTACAATCACTTTAAGTCACAACACAAAGTCTGGACTAAATAATAAATCCAACATATTAATCAACCTGCTTCCACAGTCATCTGAGGTTTAGACTTCCCCTCCCTCTTTTGAATGCCCAGACTCATAATTGGCAGATGTCTTAATTAGGGAAAGGAAATGGAATTAGCTTCCGCTCTCTGTCCAACTCACCTATTTCCTTTGTTTCTAGCTGTGGATTTGAGCATTACGGGAAGAGGAGGAGTGGTGAGGTCATAGAGTACTTCTGACTTGGTTAGGTAGGTTTCATGCTCTTTGGGTCTAAGGGGTAGTTTAAAGTGATTTTTGTCTCCTAAGTATTTCTTTGTGTGTGTTCATTGGAGATTTTTGTTCCTGGAGACCTTTCACCTACAACTTTCATGTTATGGATGAAACATTCCATTTCCTAAGCCCTTGATTTATCTATGGTCCACATTGCATGAATTTGTACTGTTGTAGTCTTTCCTAAATGACCCACATCTACTTAACAGACAATGTTCCCATATCTCCTGCCTCTCAAATACCCTAAGAATACAGTTATCCCAGTACACTGTATCCTGCTACCAAAACAGTGCGCAGTAAGTTTGAGAAATGCTGCACGTTATATGCTTTCTTGTCAACACTGCCAATGTTTGTTAGCATATTAAAAGTGTTGAATAGAGTCAACATACAGAAATGTACTTAATTTTTAAACATCTACCCCAAATACATTTTTGCATGGGAGATACCATGCGCTGATCCTTTGTTAACGTCCTGCAGAAATAGCATTCTATGATGCAGCAGAGGCAGTCACTGACACTTTCATAGTCATGTACCCTCCCGTTCATCAGGCCCCTTAGAGTTAGGTAGGGCCAGTTTAGTCACTAGTTAGTTTTGGTGAAATGGCTTAGAGCAGTCGCGATATGAATCACTTCTGAGCTAAGTCACTTAATAGTGGATTGCACAAATCCTCTTCCCCTCCTAAAAACAGTGGAGCCACTTATAGAAATGGTAATGCCATAAGCAAGAAACAATCTGGATCTGTGAGTCATTGTTTGGAGGTGTGTGAATGAGAAATTAATTTACATTTACAAAGAAACTAATTTGTATTTACAAAAAAACTGAGGTTTTGACTCCAGCAAAATCTAGCCCTATTCATCAATACATATATATATATGTGTGTGTGTATATATATATATACATATATATATATATATGTATATATATATATATTTAGGAAAATATACTGGCTAATAAATTCTGACTTCACTCCATATGCTCTGGCCTCTATTTTACATCTTCCATAGGCAGCCCATAAAAGAGAATTACATAAAGATACTAATTTTTTCCTAAGCCCATTTTACAGCTGTTTGTTAAAAATCTGTTATTTGTATTCCCCAGGTAAATTCCTTTCATAAGTCAACTGATAACTTACTAACCGCCTTCAGTCTCCAGAGGATTCAACATTTTGATAATCTGAATTGTTTTCAAAAAACACCTGAGGGACGCCTGGGTGGCTCAGTTGGTTAAGCAGCTGCCTTCGGCTCAGGTCATGATCCCAGAGTCCTGGGATCAAGTCCCACATCGTGCTCCTTGCTCGGCAGGGAGCCTGCTTCTCTCTCTGTCTCTGCCTGCCACTCTGTCTGCCTGTGCTTGCTCTCGCACGCTCTCTCTCTCTGACAAATAAATAAATAAAATCTTTTTAAAAAAAAAAAACTGAGGCCTCAAAATTATAGTTACCACTACTTATTTTCTGTTGGTCTTCCTATACTTCAAAACTGATGAGTCACAAATGCATTACTTAAAAATAGAGTCAATCCTCTTTAAAAGAACACCTTTTATTCAGTGAAATTTTCAACTCCTTGTCCTCATTCTTTTCAGGTCTAGCCTGTCCTTCTGCCCATCTAAAATGCTTTTTTTTTTTTTTTTTTGCATGTTCTTTCAAGTTCCAACTCAATGAAAACTGAGCTCCTATTCAGCTTTCTTTCCTAAATATGTTTTCAGGATAAAATTTAACATATTTTCTAATATACCGCTAATATAATTAATTTTAATACTTTCACTTATAGATGTCATCTTTTCCCTTGAGGAAAAAGCAACAGCTTTCACTTCTTTATTAAGTTACCCACTAATAGTCTCAGAGATGAATATACAGTAGCCACATAATAATTATTTGGGGGCAGAACCACTATGATTGGTACAGGATACCATAATATTTAAGAGGACATATTCTGGAATCAGATATCCTAGGCGTTAATTCCAGCTCCACCATCTATTTGTGGTATAACTTAGGAAATTATTTACTGTGTCTCATTGTCTCCAAGAAGAAAAGAGTAATACCTACAGGCTTACTGAGAAGGGTAAATGGAATAATGTAAGCATACTACTTGTTATTATCACTTTACATTACAGTCAGAATCAGTGATGCTACTAGCATTTCCCACTCAGTATTCCATTTCCATAGACTCTAAACAAGCTAAGTCACTAAGAAAATGTCATTGGTAGTAATGAACCGGTACGATACTATAAAGCCTACAAAAAAAACATACAGCAATCCTGCAGTAAAAGACTACTAATGCAACTATTAAAGTATCATTAAAGAAGCGTTACTGAGAAAGTCATTACTATGGTGATAATATTTTATAGAATTAACATTGCTACTAAAAATAATGAATGAATAATTGTTGCAAAAATTAATAATTTTTATTCTTTCCTGAGGATGTTACAAAATTCAAAGGTAATTTATCTCTAACACACCTATTACAGAAAATATCTTAATAATTACATTACCTAAATGTACATTTAAATCATTGTTTCTTATAATTGGGTACTAATATATACTTTTAGTTTTATGAGTAAAATTGAAAGACTTGTTTATAATTTAGTGTTTTAATCTCTTTTGTCAAAAGGCAAAAATCAACTCAGAAATAACTGGCATATGTCTAATATGCAGTGAATTATTCTTTATATGTATCTCATTTCTAAACAACCTTATAATTACCTTGGAATGTATTTTTCACTTTTGTGTTTATGCTACAGTGAATTAGGGGAAATGTGACAAGGGACCAGTTGTGGTAATGTGGTAATTAAGACTTAAACAGATGTCACCATTAATAAGAGACTCAAATGAAGTGTATGTAATAAATGGTTGCCTTCAGCTACTATGGCAGGCCTAGTTTCATTGGTAATGGTACCTGGAACTGGCTCAATCCCTAATAATGAACAAACAAAAAAAGTTTAAATAAACCTAATGAGAAATTTGTAAACTACCAGTACGTTTTGCAGGTCAAAACTTCATAGGCATTGAAAACTTTAAGGATGCATGACATAATTAAAATAAAAAGGATAAAGTTACAAAAACAAAATGCTAATTTTAAGAATGTCTTTTTAAAATCTAAAACAGAATTTGCTTATCAATATATTATCACTTCAGGGTAAGACTCTTGGATTCTCATTTAAGTGCAACCAATGAGTTAATACTTGCAATGCATGTAAAGTAGGGCCTGGTATATCATAAGTGCTATATATGTGTTTTCCATAATATTAATAATAATAATGTCTATTATTACTATTTATTGAGTATCTATAATAACTAATGAAAGCAAAAGCACTGACATCTTTAGTACTTAGGTCCTGCCATGGGTTGAGTGGAGCCTTCCCATCACCCACTTAAAAGATATGGTGATGGGGCACCTGGGTGGCTCAGTGGGTTAAGCCTCTGCATTTGGATCGGGTCATGATCTCAGGGTCCTGGGATTGAGCCCCACATGGGGCTCTCTGCTCAGCAGGGAGCCTGCTTCCCCTCTCTCTCTGCCTGCCTCTCTGCCTACTTGTGATCTCTCTCTCTCCTTCAAATAAATAAATAAAATCTTAAAAAAAAAAAAAAAAGATATGGTGAGGTTCCAACACCTGGTACCTGTGAATGTGACCTTATTTGGAAATAGTGTCTTTGCAGATATAATAAGGTTAAGATGAGATCACTCTAGACGATTAAAGTAGACCTAATCCAATATGACAGTGTCCTTATAAGAAGAATATTTGGACACAGAATCAGGGATTGATGGCCATGGAAGGATGGAGGCAGAAATTAGAAAATAAGTTGTCCCAACCAAGGAACTCCTGGGCCCACCAGAAGCTGGAAGAGGCAAAGGAGGATCTTTCTCTATAGGTCTGGCCCTGTCAACATTTTAATTTCAGACTTCTAGCCTCTAGAGCTGGGAGAGAATACATGTCTGTTGTTTTAAGCCTTCCAGTCTATGGTACTTTATTATGGCAGTCCTCATCTCTCCTCCAAAAGGAGACATCTCAGGAGATACAAGGACTATCCTTCCAAAAATAAGATCTTATTGTACATTTTGTGTTCATTTTTGCAATTCTTACTGGATCCAAAATAATCCATCATATTTAAAAGTTTTTTTAAAAGATTTTATTTATTTATTTATTTGAGAGAGTGAGTGAGAGAGAAATAGAGAGAGAACGAGTGAGCGCGCAAGTTGGAGGAACAGAGGGAGAGCGAGAAGCAGGATCCCTGCTGAGCAGGAAGCAGGACTTTGAGCTTGATCCCAGATCCCTGGGATCATGACCTGAGCTGAAGGCAGACGCTTAACCAACTGAGGCACTAAGCCCCCTTAAAGTTTTTTTTTTTTTTAATATCGTTATTTATAAGCATATTCTAAACAATTGTGAAAGACACAAAAGCTTGATTAGCTCATTCAAAACATTTGAGCGATGGACTTATCCAATTCCCTAGGATCAAAATGGAAAAATCACACATTTTTACCTTGTTTTAACTAAAACAAAATTTTATTTTTATTTATTTTTTATTTTTTTATTGTTGTTAAAGATTTTATTCATGTATTTGACAGACAGAGATCACCAGTAGGCAGAGAGGCAGGCAGAGAGAGGAAGGGAAGCAGGCTCCCCACAAAGCAGAGGGCCCAATGTGGGGCTCAATCCCAGGACCCTGAGATCATGACCTGAGCAGAAGGCAGAGGCTTTAACCCATTGAGCTACCCAGGCACCCCTAAAAAAATTGTAAATGAAGCTTTCAACTTGAATACTGATATAAAATTCATCAAATATAGGAGACACTATGCCCATAGCACCCAGATTTCTAATATATGTGTTATTTAAGTGAAATTGAAGTATATTCAAAGATCCATCACCAGTAGTCCTTTAAATCTCTGTGATGTCATCACTAAAGTACAAAGCATGTATTTCTGATAAATGATTAAGGAAAAGTTTTCACAAACTGCTTGGCTGAACCTCAAATATGAGAATACTGATGGACAAGTCAATTTCAAATTTATACTAAGGATTACTCAAACTTAGAATTTCTCTAGTTTCTCTAGTTTATAAGATTTTCAAATCTGCTGACCATTGCAAGGGTTGATCTGGTGATTTGGGGTCATCCAACGGAAATGGGGAATATGTTGGGTTAAATAAAATTCTTCCACTCCATTTATATAAAAAATCAAGTTGGATTAGTAATTTCCACTGCTTCTTTAAAGGTGACTACCAATTATTGCATATAGCCCATGTTTGTCATCATTTACGTTTATAAGGTTAAAGCTTACGTTAAGCTGTATTAATATTTGTAAGGCAAGGACAATGCGAGTCTGTAGTAGGCCTGATTTTGTAAGGGTAATTCTTGAAATTATAGTGCTAATTATGTATAAATAAAATGTTCTCCAAAAGACTAAAGACATCAAACAAGTATTTCAATGTAGGATTACTACAGCAACTGCTCTTCAATAACCATGCACAAATAAATCAGTAAAAATTTCCCATGCCATCTATAAAGGACAACGAAAACTAACTAGCATTAATTAGTTAATTAGCTAATTAGCACAGGACATGGTAATGATCTATAGACACATGGTGATATAATCTTTGCCGTGGACCTTGTGGAATCAAATCCAATTCATTTGCTATTGTATCCCAGTGCTTGATAGAGTGCCAGGAATGGCAGGCTCTGAGATATGCATCCTGGAAATATAACAGAGGGACAAATGCTCTAAACAGAGTCTTACAGAATCACTAAACAAGCGATTTTTAACCTGAGACCAGATGTGATTTTTTAATTTGAGATCTCAGTTCTGGAAGGGGAATAGCATAACTGAAGGAAGTCTGACCAGTGCTTAGAGTCCAGTGACTAAGACAGGAGACTGGTAAGACATAAAATCTGAAAAAGCAAAGCAGTTCCTGATCATGTCAGGCCTTCTAAACCATGAGAACTGTGGGCTTAAAAACAACAGGTGCTTTAGTGAGTTGAATACTGTCCCCCCAAATTCATGCCCTCCTGGAACTTCAGAATGTGACCTTATTTGAATACAGGGCCTTTATAGATTTAATTAATGTAAAGAACAAGATGAGAGCACACTGGATTAGGGTGGATACTAAATCTTGTGAGACTGTCCTGATAAAAGAGATAAAGACAGAGAAGGCGGCATTGTGAAGATGCAGGCAGAGACGGGAGTGATGTGTCTATAAACCAAGGAATGCCAGGGATTGTTGGCAATCACCAGAAACTAGGGGAAAGGTATAGGGTGGCTTTTCCCTTGGAGCACCTGGAAGGAACTGACCCTACCAAGTCCTCAGTTTTGGATTTGGGGCATCCAGAATTATGAGGGAATGAATTACTGTTGTTTAAAGTCACCAAGTCTGTGATAATTTGTTGTGGCAGCCCTAGAAAATTAATACAGATATCCCTGAAAGATTTTGAGCATAGGAGTTCTATCACTTCTATCGCTGTTTTGGCGCACCTGGGTGGCTCAGTCATGATCCCAGGGTCCTGGGATGGAGTCTCTCCTAGGACTCCCTGCTCAGCGGGAAGCCTGCTTCTCCCTCCCCCACTCCCCCTGCTTGTGTTCCCTCTCTTGCTGTGTCTCTCTGTCAAATAAATTAATAAAACCTTAACAAAAAGAGTGGAAAGTTGAGGGGAACACAAGAAGCAGAAGAGATTGCTATACTACCTTTGCTATAACCAGTAATAAAAATTAGAATCAGAAGCAGAGTAAGAAAATGGAGCAGTGCTATTCCCCTGGGAGATGGCTGGAACTATGTGGAGACACTTCTGGTTGTCATAATGACTAGGGGATGCTTCAGGCATATACCGCCTAGGGCTCAGGATGCAAACAGCCTACAACTTGCTGAGCTATTCTGTGCAACCAAGAGTTCATGCAACCATAATTCCAACAGTACCTACAATGAGAAGTGGAAAAAAAAAAAAAAAACAGCAAAGAATCAAGTATCATATACTTGTTTAGAGTACCTAAGAGTCTCATTTTGCTACTGGGGTCATGTTCTTACATTATGTTTTGGCTACTTATAATAGGCAGGAAGGCAAATGCAAATATCAGATGGTGCAAGAAAGAAATATTACATTATAAGTGAAGAAATTTTGTTCAAACTTAAATATTAATTTTGTTCTCATATTATGAAATAAACATAACGAAAGTGTGAGAAGAGCCATACAATATTACCACATAATAAATTAGTGTCTAACAAATAATAAATTAGATATGAAAGAGAAAAGATAATAATTAGTCAATAACCATTTCAAATAATTGTGACTTTTTTTTCAAAATATTTTCTCTAGGGATGACATTTCAAGAGAAAAAATAATAGCTGGAAAAAGAACACTTGGGGAAAAAAAGAACTATATCAAACTCACAAAGCTGTTTTCTGGATGTTAAAGGCCAATGACTTAAAGACTCAGCTGGGAAAACAGATGATACATAAACTGAAAGATTACGGATTCTTTGTAATGGAAGGCCATGATCCATCATTTACTGTAAAGCCCAAACAAGAAATAAGTACACCTGTTGACATTCAACAAACATTCAATATGCCCAAGAGCACACACTTGTTTATAATCTAGTAGCTTTTTATCAAAGTGAAAACACATTTTACAATACAGCATCAGTTATCTGAAGCTTTCCAGTGTTTGAAAGAGTAATGAGAAACTCTAAGTGGGTGGGTGGTGGTTACTGTTGGAATATACTTAGAGCTTTTGCTACAACTGGTTATTTATTCTATTTGTAGCTTATTTTTCAATTCCTACCGGCACATTACTGCCAAAACATCTATTTTCTTGGAGCTATTTGGGATATCTTAGGTTAAGCTACTGTTTTTAAATTTTTTTTTTTAATTTCAAGAGTAAGTTTTCAAGATTGTTTTTTAAGAAGAAGCTTACAGTACTCTTGACCAATATGAAATACTGGAAACATTCTTAGTTGGCTTTATATGTATAAATGCTACCACTCAGTTTGGCTCTTGAAACCATTAGTCTCACTCATAAAAGTAAAAGTGATAGTGAGTAAATACTTCTCTCCCTTTCTCTGAATTTATTTCTGCATTACTTTCCCTTAATTTATTCTAGACAAATACAACCTTATTTCCTTTTAGATAGGAAAGATAAGATTTGTTAGATAATCAACCAACTTTTTCTAGATTCAATTCAAATGGTAATATTCCTTTGACTCTTTTGAGTAATAGCATCTTTTTAATTGATTCTGGATTCTGTACATATTTATCACTTCATATTTAACACTTGGTTAGGGTGATCCTCCTAGTATCATATTCTACATTCATCTTGGATGCTGATGATAAAAATGCAATGTAAGCTTCTCCAGTCCATCAGTTCAATTTGATTCAATAAATACTTACTGAATAACTATTAACAAGGGTGCCTGATACAGGTACAACAATAAGAAAGAAAGAAAGAAATAAGGAAGAGACAGGCCCTTTCTTAAGATTACCTTCTATGCATGATGGCAACTTGTGCTACCCAGGAAGCAGAGCCTAACACTGAGATTTGCGTACAGGAAGTGTATTAACAAGAAAGAGAAAGAAAAGCAGGATTGTGATGTGGTCACAACAAAACATCACCCAAAATAATGGGGAAGTCTGAAGCTGGGGCAGCCTTTAGAGCTGTCCCAGTTTTGACTGAGCCTTAATTTCCCTTCATTGGCCAGTCATTAGATATAAGCTGCCCATGGGAAGGAGGCAAGATCTTGGGCACGGAAGCTTTGCATGTCTAAGGGCAACTGTTGTAACAGAAATAAGCTGAGGGCTGTCCGCTGACACCAGCCCCAGAACTCTGAGAATAAATCGCACCTTCCTCAGGGAGGATCTGGTTGGTGCCACATTGCACCACCACAACAGTTCAAGTTTATATAAGTTAGAGTGTTTATGAAAGGTAACAGAAATGAGAGAAAGGACAGTATGATCATGTGATAGGAAATAACAGACGAAAGGCCATGGGGATGGGAGAAGGAGATATGATCAGGAGACAAGACACAAAATTACAAAGGTAAGTTGGAGCCACATATTGAAACACTTTTCATTCCTTGGTGAGATGCTATAGTTACCTGGACACAAAGTGAGCTTGGAACCATATAAAGGAAGGTTTTAAATTCCTTGGTGAGAATCTATACTTCACTGGAAAGCACTGGAGATTTCTGATAGACACATAATGAGATATGTACTTTATAAATATGAATCTGATAGGAGTATACAGAATAAACTGCAATGGTAATTTCAAGAACATTAGGGTCTGAGATTTTTTTTTTAATACTTTATTTATTTCTGCGAGTGAGACAGAGAAAGAGAGAGAGCAAGCACAAGCAGGAATGGGGGGAAGGGCAGAGGGAGAAGCAGACTTCTCATTGAGCAGGGAACCTGATGCAGAACTTGATCCCAGGACTCTGGGATCATGACCTGCCCAAGGCAGATGCTTAACTGACTGAGCCATGCCTGTGCCCTGAGATTTTTCTTTGCTTGCAAATTTACAAATTGGTCTGCTAGTTTCTCAGTCACTGGCAGGAAACCTGAGACTCTGGGTCAGAGGAGATAATTTTTGTTGCTCACAGTCATTATTATTATTTTTATTTTTATTATTTATGCTTGTTTCCTGAACTCAGATTCCCACTGGGTGATGAGAAGTGCCAGGTGACACCAGAACATGCAGTGGATTACATCAATAAAGAAGAAACCAGAGATTAGGAAACCTGACTCTTAAAATGGGCATAAACCTGCTTGCCTTTGCCTTGGAGGGAGATATCTTTATTATATTGGAACAGATATCAACGATATCCATTTGCTGTACACATTTCTGCAAAGATAGTCTAGAACAAGGGCATTCAGTGCCTCTGCTCTCAAGATGTGCAGAAGTACAAGAAATCCATGCAGAATTTCCTCTACACAGAAATACTATGGAATGTAGATCCTTATGTCCTTCTGTCAGTATGGATTTGAGTCTCATTGGTGCTAAAGTTGGCTCATCAAGCTGAAAACAGATTTCTGTTCAAATTAATACTGACTGACAATAATTTATAGTTAGGCTGTCAATACTTCTCTGAGGTGCTATCTTTAACTTTACATTTTTTTATAGACAAGTATATAATTATTTTAAAAATGACTTTATAAAGTTAACTGTGTGTATACATAAACAATTTACCCCATTCACAACTTTTTCTTCAACCTATTTTCCTTTTGGGATTAATCAAACTGCCACTATTCCAATGACTACATAAGTTTTTCTTTGTGCTCTGGAAGTATAAACAAGAAATGATCTTTTGTATCAGTATAAATATACAGACTTGTAAATTACTACTCTATATATATATATATAAAAAAAAAAGAGAGAGCGAGAACAGAAGTCCTATGCCCTGGATCTACTCTTAACTACATCATTTACTATGTGTAGGATATACTGCACACTTATATCATGATAAAATGAGAATTTTAGCCTTTTTGATATCTATAACTTTTCCCAAATTTAATACACTATCATTTTGTGAATATTGGCATAGTATGAAAGTGAGATATATCCTTGGTTGTATTTCCTGATTTTGCCTCTCTGAATAATTTCTTTATTGAAAATGGAAGGGACAAAATCCCCTGGGATTAACACTGCCAATTCAATGTATCAACACCCTAGGTGCTCTGTCTTTCACAATACTTGAACACATGTCCCAATTTCTGAAATTACTCTGTTATTTGCCTTCTGATGAGGTTCTAAATATCCTGCTATTATACAACACTTTTTCCACTTTGAAAAAGTAAAAAAGCTTCCATTTTTCTGAGTTTTCAATTTTTTATATCTGTTTTATTTTCAAACAGAAGCAGTTCAGTTAAATTTGTTCATTGAAAAGCTCTTCTAGTTTTCTTTTCCATAGCCTCTTATTTAAAAAAATATATATAAAAATTGATTCTCTGTTTGTTTCCTCAATGTTGTAGGCAGCGTTGTAATGAGTAACTAAATTCAAAAATAGAGGCTACAGTTTAGAAGGTTCTGACTCCCAAAGAAATACACCTACATAAAATCTGTGCTGGAGGTCTCCTTTACATACCAAATAATCAACTCCCATGTTCTTCAGTTGAACCTATCATAAGGAGGGTAAGAAGAAATATGAGACAAGGAAAAAGATAACCACAGCATTTCATTTTCGTGTTGTTCTTTTAAAACTACAACTAAGAGAAACAGATGAAAATGAAGATTTTCAAAAATGACCTTTGGCTTTTCTTTTATTTCACAGAGAGGCTTTTGGGAGGAGGTTGTTTTTTACCTTATTTCAGGAAAACAGGTGGTTTATTTCCACTTAAATGCTGGCATTATTACACAGGGCATCTGTTTTTGTTTTTTGTTTTTCATTTTTCAGAAAGAGATTTTGACCTCACATTGTTAATCAGTGTGGTGTCCATTCATTATCATAAGTAGATATCTAAAGAAAAAAATTTTCAGATAAAAAGACAGACAAAAATAATAGTTCTGAGAAGTTCTATCCATTAAAGTGAGTATAATTCTAATGGAACACTAAACAGCACAACAAATTAAAAAAAATATATTTAACAGAACTCTATCTTAAAATAGCTACAGAACTATTTTAAATAGTTCTAATTGCTTATAAATCTCTAAGACAGTGGTATCTTTTAAATTCTTTTAAATGGCTCGGGGTTATTATCTTACCTACATGCTATAAACATCTGGATGCATGTATCTCTTTGAATTAGAATTTTTGTATTTGAGTAAATACCTAGCAGCGTAATTGCTGGATTGTAGAGTAGTTCTATTTTTTAACTTTTGGAGGAATCTCCATACTGTTTTTTTTTTCCCCATATTGTTTTCTAGTGGCTGCACCAGGTTGCTTTCCCACCAAAAGTGCAAAAGAGTTCCCCGTTTTCCTGTTGTTTCTTGTGTTACTGATTTTAGCCACTCTGATGGGTGTGAGGTAATAGCTCATCGTTGTTTTGATTTGTATTTCCCGGATGATGAGTGATGCTGATCATCTTTTCATGTGTCTGTTGGCCATCTGTATGTCTTCATTGAAAAAAATGTCTATTCAGTCCTTCTGCCCATTTTTAATTGGATTATTAATTTTGGTGGTGTTGAGCTTTATAAGTTCTTTATATACTTTAGATACTAACTCTTTATGTCATTTTCAAATATCTTCTTTCATTCCGTAGGTTTTTAGTTTTGTTGATTACTTCCTTCACTGTGCAGAAGTTTTTTTATTTTAATGAAGTCCCAATAGCTTATTTTTGCTTTTGTTTCCCTTCCCCCAGGGGACAATCTAGAAGGAAGTTGTCAAAGAGGTTATTGCCTATGTTCTTCTCTAAGATTTTTATGGTTTCAGGTCTCACATGTAGGTTTTTCATTCATTTTGAATTTATTTTGGGGTCTGGTGTAAGAAAGTGGTCCCATTTCATTCTTTTGCATGATGCTGTCCAGTTTCTCAAACACCATTTGTTGAAATGACTATCATTTTCCCATTGGATCCTCTTTCACGCTTTGTTGAGGATTAACTGAACATAGAGTGGTGTGTTCATTTCTGGGTTTTCTCTTCTTACTTTTCTGTTCTGTATTTGGTGGCAGTATTGTACTACCTTGATCACTAAAGCTTTATTACATTTTTTTTTAAAAGACTTTATTTATTTATTTGACAGACAGAGATCACAAGTAGGCTGTAGAGAGGCAGGCAGAGAGAGGAGGAAGCAGACTCCCCACTGAGCAGAGAGCCCAATGCTGGGCTCGATCCCAGGACCCTAGGATCATGACCTGAGCCGAAGGCAGAGGCTTTAACCCCCTGAGCCACCCAGGTGCCCCTGATCACTAAAGCTTTATAATATACCTTGAAGTCTGGAATTGTGATGCCTCCAGCTTTGTTTTGCTTTTCCAATGTTGCTTTGGCTATTTAGGGTCTTTTGTGGTTCCATACAAAAGTTTAGGATTGTTTATTCTAACTCTGTGAAAAATGTTGGTGATATTTTGATAGGGATTGCATTAAATGTGTAGACTGAGAGGCACTTGGGTGGCTCCGTTTGTTAAGCATCTGCTTTCGGCTTGGTCATGATCAGGGTCCTGGGATAGAGCTGAGTCTGGCTCCCGGCTCAGAGGGGGCCTGTTTTTCACTCTCCCTCTGCCTGCTACTCTCTTGCTCATGTTTCCTCTCTTTCTGTCAAATACGTGAATAAAGTCTTTTAAAAAAATATGTAGCTTGCTTTGGATTATATAGACAGTTTAACAATATTATTTTTTCTGGGGCATAAACACAGGATGTTTTCCCCTTTCTTTGTGTCACCTTCAATTTCTTTCATTGGTGTTTAATAGTTTTCAGGGTACAGATCTTTCACCTCTTTGGTTAGGTTTATTCCTAAGTATCTTATTGTTTTTGGTGAAATTGCTAATGGGATTGATTGTTTAATTTTTTTTTCCTGCTGCTTCATTATTGGTGTATAGAAATGCAACAGGTTTCTTTTTTTTTTTTTTAGATTTTTTTATTTTTTTTAATTTTTTTTTTATGTGTAAATGCCAAGTACTCCTCTTGTTTTTTTTTTTTTTTTTTAATAAACATATAATGTATTTTTATCCCCAGGGGTACAGGTCTGTGAATCGCCAGGTTTACACATTTCACAGCACTCATCATAGCCCATACCCTCCCCAATGTCCATTTCCCCACCACCCTCTCCTGTCCCCCCACCCCCTCCGCAACCCTCATTCTGTTTCTTGAGATTGAGTCTTTTATGGTTTGTCTCCCTCCCAATCCCATCTTTTCATTTTTTCTTTTCCTACCCCCCCGCCTTGCATCTCCACTTCCTCATATCAAAGAGATCATATGATAGTTGTCTTTCTCCAATTGACTTAAGAAATGCAACAGGTTTCTATATGTTGATTTTGTATCCTACAACTTTACAGAATTCATTTAATCAGTTGTAGTTTTTTTGTTTGCTATATAGAGTATCATGTCATCTACAAATACTGAAAGTTTCATGTCTTCCTTGCTGATTTGGACATCATTTATTTATTTGTTTGTTTATTTATTATTTTTGCTGTCTGACTGCTGTGGCTAGAACTTCCAATGTTATGTTAAACAAGCATGGTGAGAGTAAACATCCCTGTCCTATTCCTGATTGTAGAGGAAAAACTCTCAGGTTTTCCCCATTGAGGATTGTATTAACTGTGGATTTTTCATATATGGACTTTATTATGTTGAGTTATAGTCCCTTCAAAGCTACCTGGTTGAGAGTTTTTACTGTGAATGGGTGTTCTTATTGTCAAAAGCTTTCTCTGCATCTACTGAAATAATCATAGTTCTTGTCCTTATTTTTATTAATCTGATGTATTACATTAATTGATTTGCAAATATCGAACCACCTTTGTAACTCAGGAATAAATCCCATTTGATTGTGGTGAATTATTTTTTTAAGTATTGTTGGATTCGGTTTGCTAGTAATTTATTAAGAATTTCTGCATCTATATTGATCAGGAATGTTGACCTGTAGTTCTCTTTTTTAGTAGAGTTTTTGTCTGCTTTTGGTATCAGGGTAACATTGATGTCATAGAACTAATTTGGAAGTCTTCCTTCCTTTTCTATTTTTTGGAATAGTTTGAGAAGAATAGGTATTAAATCCTCTTTAAATGGTTGGCAGAATTTGGGCATGAAGTCATCTGGCTCTGGACTTTCGTTGTTGGGAGTTTTTGATTACTGTTCAATTTCTTTGCTGGTTATTGGTCTGTTCAAGTTTTCTGTTTCCTCCTGTTTCAGTTTTGGTAGTTCATATGTTTCTAGGAATTTTTCCATTTCTTCCAAGTTATCTAATTTGTTGGCATATAGTTTTCATAATATTCTCTTATAATTGTATTTCTGTAGTGTATTTCTGTGGTTGTGTTCTAGCCTGTGGTGGTTTTTATTTCTCCTGTCTCATTTGTAATTTTATTTATTTGGGTCCTTTCTCTTTTCTTCTTGATAAGTCTGTCTAAAGGCTTATCAATTTTGTGGATTTTTTTTTTTTCAAAGCACCAACTCCTGGTTTCATCGATCTGTTCTTTTTTAAATTTCTGTATCATTTATTTCTGCTCTAATCTATTATTTTCTTCCTTCTTCTGGCTTCAAGCTTCAGTTGTTATTCTTTTCCTAGTTACTTCAGTCATAACGTTAGGTTGTTTATTTGAGATTTGTCTTGCTTCTTGAAGTAGGCCTGTATTTCTATATACTTCCCTCTTAAAACCAGTTTCCTGCATCCCAAAGGTTTTGGACCACTGTGTTTTTATTTTCATTTATTTCCATGTATTTTTTAATTTCTTTTTTTATTTCCCGGTTGACTCATTTGTTGTCTAGTAGCATGTTGTTTAACCTCCCTGTGTTTGTGGTCTTTCCAAATTTTTTCTTGTGGTTGACTTCTAGTTTCATAGACTTGCGGTCACAAAAGTTACACAGTATGACTTCCATCTTTTTTGTATTTGCTGAGGCCTAATTGGTGACTTAATATGTTGATCTATTCTGGAAAATGTCTCCCATGTGCACTTGAAAAGAATGTGTATTCTGCTGTTTTATGATAGAATGCTCTGTATATATCTGTTATTTTCATCTGGTCCACTGTGGCATTCAAACCCGCTGTTTCCTTTTTTTATTTTCTGTTTAGATGATCTGTCCACTAATTCAATTTCTTCGCGGGTTATTGGTATGCCCAAGTTTTCTGTTTCTTCAAGTGTTAAAATCCCCTATTATTATTGTGTTTTTATCAGTTAGTTCTTTATGTTTATTATTAATTGTTTTATATACTTGAGTACTCCCATGTTGGATGCATAAATATTTACAATTGTTATATCTTCTTGTTGGATTGTTCTCTTTTAGGAGTATATAATGCCCTTTCTTGTCTCTTTTTTACAGTCTTCGTTTAAAATTTTCATTTGTCCTATACGAGTATCGCTACTCAACTTTTTTTTTTTTTTTTAACATCCATTTGTGTAATCAATGATTCTCCTGCCTTCACTTTCAATCTACAGGTGTCATTAGGTCTAAAATGAGTCTCTAGTAGGAAGCATATACATGGGTCTTGGTTTTTTGTTTTGTTTTGTTTTGTTTTTTTATCCATTCTGACACCCTTTGTCTTTTGAAACATTTGGTCCATTTACATTCAGAGTGATTACTGATAGATACGTCTTTAGTACCATTTTATTATTTGTTTTATCATTGTTTTTGGAGACTTTCTCTGATCTTTTCATATCTTTATCACTTCTGGCCTCTCCTTTGCATTCAAAGAGTCTCCTTTAATATTTCTTGCAGGGCTGGTTTAGTGAACTCCTTTAATTTTTCTCCATCTGGGAAACTCTCTCTCTCCTTCTGTTTTGAATGATAGCTTTGCTGGATAGAATATTTTTGGCTGCAGATTTTTCCCATTCAGCACTTTGAATATATTATGCCTCTTTCTTCTGGTTTGCCAAGTTTCTGTTGAAAACTCTCCAGTTAGTCTTACGGGTTTTCCCTTATAAGTTAAGGACTTCTTTCGTCTTTCTGCTTTTAAGATTTTTTCTTTATCATTATATTTTGCAAATTTAGCTCCACTATGTCTTGGTGTTGCACTGTTTTTGTTGTTTTTGACAGGCGCTCCTTCTCTCCTGGATCTGGATGTCTGTTTCCTTCCCCAGATTAGGGATGTTTTTTGCTATTATTTCTTGAAGTAAATTTTTTGCTCATTTTCTCTCTTTTGCAAGGACTCCTATAATATGAATATTACTATGCTTGACAAAGTCACTGAGTTTCCTATGTCTATTCTTGTGTTGTGTAATTCTTCTTTCTTTCTTTTGTTCAGCTTCATTATTTTCCATTATTTTATCTCCTAGATGTTTACTTCATTCCTGTTTCTCTTCTAGTCTGCTGTTCACTGCATCAAGCCTGTTTCCAAAATAATCTATTGCCTTTTTCATCTCTGATTATGTTTTAACTGTCTTATCTCTGTGGTAAGGGTCACTGATGTCTTCTATGTTTCTCTCAAGCTCAGTGAGTATCCTTATGATTTTTGTGTTAAATTCTCTATCAGGTATGTTACTTATTATCTGTTGTGCTTAGATCTCTGACCATCCTTATCTTGCTCTTTATTTGGGATAAATTCCTCCATCTTGGCATTTTGTCTAAGTCTCTGACTCCCACGTGTTAGAAAAGGCAGTTATGTCTTCTGCTCCTGAAGGTAATGACCTTATGAAAAAGAGGCCATGTAGTGCCCAGGGCAAAATGCACTTTGCAATTGTGTTTTGGCTGCTCTATCTTTTAGGCCCATTGTCTGCAAAAGTTCTCCTTGTCTGCAGTGGGCAGTTTGGTCCCTGGCCTGACTGTGGCTTTGGTCTGCTTGTGAAATGAGACCTGACACCAACTCCACCAGAACTGAGGCCCGCAAAACTATCTGGTCAGGAGATATGGTGTGGACTGGGGTTTTTGCTGGTCTTCTGGGAGAGGGGCCTGTTGCACTGGTGTAGAGGCAAGCTTGACTGAGAAGGGAAGTCCTGCCAGAGAACAGGAAGGTGGGTCTTGGTGTAAAAAAAGTTAGGCAGCTAGTGTCCATGCTGTGTTGCTTCCAGCAAATGACTATGTTTACGCTGAAGCACAGGGGAAGGAATTGGCACTACCCAGCTCCTTTGTCCCTAGAGAGGCATTTCTGTGAATGCTACCTCTCAGAGAAGCACCAGGAGAAGAGTGAATAATCCCTCCTGCGTGCTCCAGACTTTCCTCAGATCACTGTTTCGGCATTGTCTACCCCAGGGGTTATTTGCCTGCCTTCTCTCCAGGAACAGGGCAGTTCTTTCAGTCTCTCTCCCAGCCAAGCATGCTAACCTTTAAAAATCCAGGCTTTAAGCCTCACTGATTACAAGAACACACAAAATTCAGCCCCTCTTGTTTCCCAAGCCAATGGTTTTGGGGAAACATTCTCCTTGTGCATTCCCCTGCATGTTCCTCTCTCTCTCTTACCCTTCTCTATGACCACGGCTCCATCCCCTCAAAAGCACCCTTGATCTGCCTCGCCCTAAACCATATCTCCGTATTTCCTACACTCTTAAATGTGGCCTCTTCTCTCCCTTTAGTTGGAGAGATTGTTCTGTCAAACTTAAGGCTGATTTCTGGGGTTTTAAGGATGATTTGCTAGTTATTTAGTTGTATTCCTGAGAGAAGATGAGCCTAGGGTCCTCCTACCCTGCAGCCATCTTGAAAATCCTATTTCCTTATATTTTAAATGTATTTCTAATACACATTAGGAAACACAAGATAATAACTCTTACACATAAAAATTTACTTTCATCGTTTTTCTAAAAGGATATCAATCTGAAAACATTAGCTTGGTTTTCAGAACATATTTTTCATGCATTTAAGACAGATAAAGTATCTTCTACATCTGTTTAATCTTTTGTACATTTCCACTGTGGTTTTATCTACACTATCTTTTTTTTTTTTTAATTCTCACAATCAACCTTTGATAGTGAACCAGAGATCTCAGACAGTTTTAAACTTCAGTAATAATTTCAAGGATGTCAGTAATCATTAGGGAGAAGTGAAGCAGGGAGAGGTGAAGCCAGGGGAGGCTCAGAGTCTCTAATATACCTCAACAGTTTCATTGTTGCAGCATGAGGATGTGCTCTGGCCCAGACTAATATATGTACAGAGGATTAATATATGGGATTTAAATAGATATTAATAACATATAAATTTATAATATTTATATAAATTTATATTTACTATAAAATTATTTTAATTTACTTAATAATTTGATTAAGAATTTATAATACATAAGTTTAAGCATATATATATTTATACTCATATGTTAATATATGAGTATAAAATCAACATTTTGTACTCAGTTTCAATAAACTCCTGCTTGGATTAGCATAAACAAACTAATGCAACTAAGTTCATCCTGCTAAACACATAACATAGGTAAAGATTCCCACTGGAAAATGCCATTGGTATTTGCCAATTATGTTAGCGTGCTTATAAGGATATGTGACTAGGGCACTACTTTCTTTCCCAAGGGCATTCCCACACTCAAAAGGAGAGAACTGACTGCAGAGCTGTTATTTAACAGTTGACCTTCCATGAGTCTGAAAAGCCACTTCAAGCTTAGCTGATGAAGGAAAAGACAGGGCAGACAGAGATTAAAACAAATTTGCTGAATTTGCTTTACACACAAATTTCACTTGTGTGTAAATTCTAAATTGTAAAACTCATAGAAACAAAAAATATTATGGTGGTTACCAGGGACTGGGAGTAGGGGGGAAATGAAAGATACTGGTCAAGGCATACAAAGATTCAGTTATATAAGATGAGTATCTTCTGGATATCTAATGTACCATGATGTGATAACAGCTAACAATATTGTATTGTATACTTGAAATTTTCTAAGAGGGTAGATCTTCAGTGTTCTCACCACAAAAACAGAAAAAAAAGAAAATGGTACCTATGTGAAAAGATAGTTGATATGCTGATTATCTTGCTTGTATATGTATATGTATATACATATATATATGTATACACAGTGCATATGTATATCAATACATCAAATTCTACATCTTAAAAATATCCAATTTTGAGTTGTTAACTATAACTAAATAAAACTAGGGAAAATAACAAATTTGTGAGTTGTAATTCCCAATTAACTTTAAGAGAAATGCAGAGATATCCTGATAATCAGATGAGATTTCTGGTTAGAGTGATGGAAATTAGAAAAGTAAACACATATTCTCCCAAGTTTTTAACCAAGATGACACTTTCTCCTCGTATTTTTGCTTCCTCCTTTTTCACAGTTGCCAGCAAGGCTGGCTGTCAAATTTTAGTTACTAAAGCACAGAGCATAGTATTTTTCAGAGACCAAGATGAATCCCATTGCCTTTGGTTTTAAACTTTTTGATTGGAGTACAGAATTTTGATATAAATATGACAACTGTTTTAACAAAAAATGTATACGGGAAAACACACATTGTAAAAGCAATAGTGTATTTCACTATTTACTCATTTATTAATTCAGCTGATATTTATTGAGTTCCTATATGGCTGTGACTACATTAAGCCCTGAGGTAACAGAGATTAAGGGGCAGATCTTACCCAGTTGATGGAGTTTTCATCTACTTTAAGAATTCTGAGAAAAGTGTGTTTGGCAGTAACCTAAGGATGAGCAGGAGATGTGCATATAAGAAAGTCGGGGAAAGAACATTCCAGTCCGTGGGACCATCATGTGCACAAACTTTGAGTCAAAAGGCAGGAAGATGTCTACTGTGTTTAAAGACCCAAAAAAAGCCAGGATGATTAAGCAGAGTGAGGTATGAGGAGACAGGAGGTAAAGCTTGGGAGTAGGTAAGTTCTTTTTTTTTTTTTTTTTTTAAGATTTTATTTATTTTATTATTTGATAGAGAGAGAGATCACAAGTAGGTGGAGAGGCAGGCAGAGAGACAGAGGGGGAAGCAGGCTCCCTGCTGAGCAGAGAGCCCGATGCGGGGCTCGATCCCAGGGCCCTGGGATCATGACCTGAGCCGAAGGCAGAGGCTTTAACCCACTGAGCCACACAGGCGCCCCGGGAGTAGGTAAGTTCTACAACTTAGAAGGCCTTCAAGTGATAACCACGGTTTTAGATCTTCTCCTAATGTCAATGTAAAAATGTCAGAAGGTTTTAAGTGTAAGATCTAAATAGAAATAACTGATGGGGTTGCATGTTGGTGGTTTGTAGGCTATCAGAAAGAATACTGCAATGGTCCATTCTAATGATTTGACTGTTTTATAAGGAGAAATAAGGAAAAAAATTTGAGATTTATCCAGAAAATGTAACTGAGATAGGATTTAATGACTGACTGATTATGGATGTGAGAGATGTCAGAGATGAAGTACAAGATAGTTTTTAGTTTCAACTAAAAGTAAACTAACCTAGCTGATTTATGCAGAAAATGAAGTATAAAACTATGATGAGAAGCTAACAGAATCAGAGAGAAATATGGTTCAAGCATTACCCAGCTAGAAACAGCACCCCAAACCAGAACTGTTTTTGTGAAGAAAGGACTCTGATGTAGCCACAGCAACCCAACCACAGAAACTTCTGGAACTGTCTTTTGCTCCAAATTTCTATCACTGCCATATATGCTTGTGCTTTTTTGCCTACTTCTTTACTAAAAATTCAGAGTGGTTCAAGCCTGAGTTATGTGCCCAAAATTTAGCTGTAAGGGATGCAAACAAAGTGAATATTTGATTTTGTTAAATTCAGAGAAAGATGGCACTTAACCTTTTCACCAAAGAGAAATACTTCCCAAACACTGGAAGGGGTTAAAATGCTGAACAACACCCACTGCTGCCAAGAAACAAAACAGAAACAAAAACAGTCATCCACAATTGCTGTGGTCAGCATCTTCAGCATCAACATAGAGATGATATGGAGTCTATTAAACAATGGTGCAATCAACTATGATTTTATCATAATAAGATGATAAAATTTCTGAAAACTGGAGACAAAGGGAAAACCTTTAAGCAAGAAGACAAAAAGGACATATTACCTTCATTGGTGCAGCAATAAGACAGAGATGATGTCTCACAGAAATGAGGAACAGCAGAAATCAATGGAATGGAATTTACTGAAAAACAACTGCCATGTAATCTTCTATTTCTACTTATAGAATCTTTAAAAATATTGAAAGATATGAAGAGGATGCTATAAATGCTAACAAATTGACAAAACTTGGGATGAAACAAAAAAATTAGTGAAAAAACCCAAAAAACAAAAAACCCACCAAACGGAGAGTAGAGGAGTTAGAAACCTGAAACTTTTATATGTATTAAATATTGAATCTATTATTACATATCTTTACATATAGATACAAACACACACACACACACACACACACACACAGTCCCTTCAATCCCAAATGATTTTGTGGTTAATTCCTCCAAATATTCAAGGGGGGGAAAAAACTGTAAACAAAATCTTCCAGATAATAGGATAAAAGGGAACATACTATAACATATTTTAAGAACTCAAACCTTAACAAAGACACTAAAAGAGAAAATATGCTCCAATCTCTATCATGAACACAAATGTATAAATCCCATAAAAATAACAGTAAATAGAATATATTTGTAGAGAAATCAAGGAATACTTAATGGCCATTAGGATTTATTATAGAAATGCAAGGTTGCTTTAACATTTAAAAATAAATCAATTTATTTTACCACATTAACATAAAAAAGGAAAAAATGATCATATTCTCACATGTGGAAAAATAATTTGATAAAATAGAACATACATTGAGATGAAAAAACTACCAATAGATCAAAATTAGGAATAAAATTAGGAATAAAAAGGAATTTCCTCTATGTGCTAAACCCTATAAAAGACTAAAAGTAAAAATGCCTTTTTAAAAAAATCCGGAGGACAATAATGAGATTAGATACCTACTACCACTACCACTACTGGACTCTGTACTGGAAGTTCATACCAGTGCATTAAGCAAGGGAAAAAAAGGCAGGATTGAAAAGCATCATAAAACTATCATAATTGTGGACAACGTGATTGCTTAGGAAAAAATCCAAACAGTTAGAGATATTGTATTAGAATTAATGAGTGAATTTACTGACTATAAGTCAATGTACAAAAATTAAAGCAGAAAATAAAAGTAGAAAATAAAACTGAAATATATAATACACACACACACACACCATTTTCAATACTACATATTACTACATGTAATTCTGTGGAATCCGACAAGCTTAAAATCATATAAAACAAATCTATGTTGTCAGAAGGGGAAGGGTTGCCCTTTAAAGAGGAGGTTGTGCCTGGAAGGGAGAGTGAAGAACAAAGTTACAGTTGCGATTTAGAGATGTGTTTTGTGATCTGGATGTTCTTCAGATGGTGAAAATTCATCATCTGTACTGTTAAAATACAGGAATTTTTCTGTATGTTCTTCATATTTCAATAAAAACTTTGAAAAATGCTGAGAATTATTTCCACACAGTTTTTAAATTATTATACGCCAAAGAATTCGTATGTAACATATAATAAATGAAAATAGAACACAATAATCCATACCTAGTCCCAGTTTAAGGGAATCAAATATTGCTGATAATTTTGGAGACCCTGTTTGTACCTCCACCATTGCCTCCCTATTCCTTCCAATCTCCCAGATGGCAAAATTAACGTGGATTATGTATTATTCATTTGCTTGCTTTTAAAGACTCTTCCACATATACACAAGTACTTGCCCATAATCTGTCTATCTTTCTCTGTCTCTCCATCTGTCTGTCTCTCTCTCTGGTATTGCTTAATTTTACATATTTATGACTTTGTATAAATTAAAATTTCTTTTTCTATTCTTATGTAATTTGTAGTACTTGCTCAATTAAGATTTGTGTAAACTAAACTTCATTTGTTTCTATTGCTACATAATTGTTTGTTGTATGAATACATACCACAAGTCATTACTCATTTTCTTATAAGTAAGATTCAGGACAAGTCCTTGGTATATATTAGAAAAACTTTTCTGTGAAATTTCTTCTGCACTTTTCCTATTACATAGGGCAAAAATTGCTCTAGGGATGTGTATTTCAACCCACAGATCACAACTTTCTAGTGGCACAAAATTATTCAGTGAGTCATGAAGAGAATTTTTAAAATATAATTGAGTGGATTAGGAAATGTCAAAATGCCATTGAGACTCTGAATACTTTTGTACTAACTCCATGTTATTTTTTTAATGTGTATGGTACTGCTGACATTATATTTGTAAGTGGGTTTTCTAGTTCATAAGATTTGCACATCACCAACTTTAGTCTTTTTGGGATACTGTTATATCAGTTTATACATACACCAGAAACCCCTGATATCATAAGATAAATTTTTCTAAATTTATGGCTCTTAGAAGGTATTTTTCTTTACCTTTTCTTACTGAGGTCGGGTATTTTCTTGACTATTGTCCATTTCTATTTCTTTTTCTTAGAAATAACTCTTATGCTTTTCATTCTATTGTGTTCTCTTTCTCAATGAGCTACAGAATAATTTTCTTAAGTTTAGTCTTGATATTAATTCTTGATCAGTTACACATGTTGAAAACCCATCATCAGATCTGTTGGCTTGATTTTCCCTTCAAACATTGTACTTTTTGATGGAATACATAATTCTAATCTATAACTGTTCACTTTATATAAATAAATTCTTTCCCAAACCAAGGTAAATTTCTTCTAGAGACTGAACATATCATATTTAGGCCTGTAATTTCCTTAAAATGATTTTAACATATGCTGTGAGGTGAAGATAAATTTCCATATGGATAACCAAAAACCCAGGATGGTTTCTTGAATGGTTCCATCCTTTTTCTCATCTATTTTCAATGCCAATTCTGATAAACAAATTTTCAACACAACAGAGGCTCTGTTTCCCAGCTGATTATTTCATTCTTTTGATCTGTTTTTTCTATTCCTGAGCCAATAGCATGTGGACTGAAAGATTATGGTTTCACAGGAACTCTTGATATCTGTCAGACAAGCCATTCTACTCCTACAATTTTTCCTTTTTCTGTATCTTGGCTCTTCTTGACCCTTTGTTCTTACACAGAAACACATACACACACACACAAACACACACACACACACACACACACACACACACACACAAAATCTGTTGGAATTTTGATTAGAATTATGTTGACTTTATAGATCAGTTTGGGGAAGCTGACCATGCTGAGTCTTCCTGCCTATGAATAAATGTTTTAGCTCTTTTTACCCCATTGTCTTTCATAAGTCTTACAGTTATTGAGAAAACGGTCATGTACCTCTTGGAATAATTTGGTTCCTAGTTATCTTGTTTTATTTTCATTATGAATAGTAAATTTCTAAAAAGTTAACTTTTTGTTTAATACTGTGATTGAAATAAAGCTACCTTACTAAATGGTCTTACTGATTCTAGCAATTAATAGAGATAATTTGTTGTTTCTTCTTTTTAGACAATTGTATCATTAATGAATAATGAAAGGTTTCCTTTCTATTCAAGATTTATATATTTATTCATTTTTAAGGTTAATTAGATGGCTATGACTCAGAAGTACAGATTTTTGAGGGGTTCCCAGGTGCACAGTTAGTTAAGCATCTTACTCTTGGGGTACCTGGGTGGCTAAGTTAGTTAAGCCTCTGCCTTCAGCTCAGGTTATCATCCCAGGGTTTTGGGATGGAGCCCCGCATTGGGCTCTCTGCTTAGCAGGGAGCCTGCTTCCCCCTCTCTCTCTGTCTGCCTCTCTGCCTACTTGTGATCTCTGTCTCCGTCAAATAAACAAATAAATAAATCATCTAAAATGAAAAGCATCCAACTCTTGGTTTCAGCTTAGGTCACGACATCAGACATCAGGGTCGTGATATCAAGCCCTGTGTCTGCCCAGCATGGACTCTGCTTGGAAATCTCTCTCCCTCTGCCCTTCTCACTTGTGCACTCTCTCTTTCTTTCTCTCTAAAATAAATGAAAATAAGTCTTTAACAAGAAAGTACAAAATTTTCAAAAAAGTGTGTATCACACATCATGAGTATCAAAGAATAATTTTTTTAAAGGAACAATTTTTATGTTTAGACATTGATACTCACTGTAGATTCAGTATACTATGTTCTATCAGATTATGAAAGTTACCTTATATTTTTAGTTTCCCAAAAAGCTGTTTTCATAATGGGTTTTGAAATTTATCAAGTGACTTTGTTGTTGTTCACTGAAATGATCATGTTTCAATCTGAATTTATTAATTGATTTTTAAATTTAAACAAATTTAGCATCACTGAAAAACTGAACTTGATTATGAAGTACTATATTTTTTACAGATTCCTGGATTCAGAAACATTAGTAAATATAATTTTATTTTTACATTTGACTTTGCAACTAATTCTGGTATAGAATTTTCTTTTCACATATTGCACCTGTCTTGCATTAGTGTGAGGCTATCCTACTAAAATTATAAAATAATTCATAGAATGTTTCTCTTTTTTCCCATTCTCTAGAAGAATTTGACTAAGAAGGGAACATCTGCTCCTTGAATATTTGGAAGAATTTGTAAAACATTATTTGGGAGAAATTCTGGATGTATAATTCCATTTGTTTTATGGCTTATGGGACAATTCCTATTTTCAAACTCTATTTAGTAATTTTAGGCAGTGATACCTTTATTAAAAATAATTTGTTGTAGAAGTTCTAACAACACTGACTTCCTCTTTGGCCGTTCATCTTGTTCATGTCCCAGAAATGACCTCCCTTGGGGCTATCATACCAGACCCCTTGGAGATTAATGTATGCCCTGACAAAATGCAATAAGGTGAATTGCTCTCATCTTCCCTACAGTTGTTTAGAAAACTAGTAGAGATAACATAGTTTCTTCCCCTTCCTCCCCTCTGGCACCCAGATAGAGCCACAAAGTCTGTTAGATACTAAACCTTTTTCCCTCACCACGATGACCTCTGCACCTTCCCTTGCTCCATAAAAACTCTATGGATTAAAGTCTGGACTTTAGGGAGAAGTGCTGTGTGGCAACTGGATCATTTGTCCACCTGATCCCCCTGTCAGTAATCTACCCTGAATAACATTCTGTAAATTGTATGGAGTGACTTGCTTAGTTTTTTAGTCTTAAAGTGATTTCTCAATCTGGAGGATACTTCACTGACCGACCCTCTTCTACATTCTAACATCTGTTTATCTTTTTTTATTTTTTTAAGATTATTTATTTATTTGACAGACAGAGATGACAAGTAGGCAGAGAGGCAGGCAGAGAGAGAGGAGGAAGCAGGCTCCCCGCTGAGCGGAGGGCCCGATGCAGGGCTCGATCCCAGGACCCTGGGAATCATGACCTGAGCCGAAGGCAAAGGCTTTAACCCACTGAGCCACCCAGGCGCCCCTACTTCTATTTTCTTAATTGCTATTCTTACATTTGTTATTTTTTCTCCAAATTTTTTCATTGTATTTTTCTATTTTATTTTTTCCTAGATTGAGTAAACAGCTATTAAGCACAGTGCTCACTGTCTTAATTACTTATATAAACATTTGAAGTTATAAACTAGCCTTAATTATTGCTATCATTTTATATTTCAAGTTTTGACATGATTTTTAAAAATCCATCATTATTATTACTATTCTAATGTTTAGTACAATTTCTTCTTTAACCCTGTAATAATTCAAAAATGTCAAAGTTTTTTAAAAGCTTTTTCCCCCACAAAACTCCAATTTAATTCCACTTTTGTTACTAAATGTATTCTGAAAGATATTACCCACTTGAAAATTTGAATTTAGTGTTCATCACTTAATACAAGGTCAACTTTTTAAAATGTTCATATTATTGCATATTATCTGTGTGTGTAAAATGCTCCAGTTCACTATCTCAAAGTGTTTTATTTTTTTGATATTTTATATCTTGACTAGTCCTTACATTTTATGATTTCTCAGTTGTTATTTCTTACAAACCCCCAATTTATTGTTGGATTTATCAATATAGTTATGTCTCCTAATAATTGTGTCACTATTGACAACATAATTGGAATTATTTTATTATCTTGAATGTTACATGACACACAACATTACAGCACATATATTTGTAGTTAGTTTACAGCTATATCATTATGCAATAAATGTTACTATTATGAGCAATTCTTTTTGTCCTTATATATATTTGTCAAATATTAATATTTATAGCATGATTTCAATTATTATTTGTTTAGTACCTCTTTTCCTTCTCTCTTCTTTCAAGCTTTTTATTTCCTATGTTTTACGGCATCCTTTACAAATATCATATACCTGTTATGTTTTCAAATCTAATATGACAATCTTCCTCTTAAAATAGAGTATTTTTTCCCAGTACTGTTAGGAAGTAGACTAACGCTTTGGATATGTTGCTATAACTTTATTTTATGCTTGCCACTGGTCCTGCCTTTTCTAGATTGCCTTTCTTTTTCTTCTTTCTTTATGACTTTTGGATTTTTCTTCCTTTTCCCCATTTTATTCCCTTCTCCTATTTGTTTGAAACTATACACTTCCTATCACTTACTGTGTCTTAGAAATGTTAACATACATAATCTTCTCAGCAAGTCTAAAGTAATTAATGCCATCTTCTCTTTACAATGATTTGATTTTCACCAACTACACTTTGATGTTTAATATTTCAGAAATTATGCTCATTTATTTATACTGTTATTTCCTTTTTAACACATGTTCACCAATTTCTTTGTCCACCATTCTTCTTTATGATTCAGGCCTTCCTCTCCCTATTTCTGTGAGTACATTCCTCATACATTTTAACACTGAAGTTCTCTTGTTTCTTTTAGATTTTCCTTTTTTTAAAAAAATTATCTTGAATTTGTACTTCGAAGAACTTTTGAAAAAAACAATTCTAAGTTATTAATAAAGTTATGGTGAAGAAAGTATTCCAAAAAATTCTAGCTCCCCGTTTTTAAAAATGTGAAATCAGCCACCAGTGTGACTGTTGTCTCCTTGCAAATGGTCCTTTCTCCCTGTTCTTCAGATTTTTGCTATTCTGCTCTGTCACTCTGATGGTCACAGTCAACTTCATTTTATTTTTCCAACTTGCTTTTTATTCTGAATCTGTAGATTCTTGCCTTGCAGCAGTTATGTTATAATATTGCCTGGCCTGGGCCCTCCTTTCTGTATTTTTCCTACTTACACTGATAACCCTCCTTACCTCTTAGCCTCTCTTTCCTGTACTCTACTTTTTCAGGTAATTTCTTTAGGTTTTTATTTCATTTTATGCAATGTCTCTCTAGCTGTTTTAGATCATTGTAATATTCATTCATTCTTATACTTTTTGCTGCCATTTTTACATATTTTTACTTATTCTTGCGTTCGGCACCTCTTTTTATTCCATAGGTGTATTAACCTATTTATATTGCAATTTTACCTAAGAATTTCAACATCTGAGATTGTTTCAGGGCTCAACCTAACTTCTGTCCCTCAATCTAGACATCCTCTCCTGCACCGTGCTTTTTATTTTCATGCACTTTGTGGTTTTCTTTTCATTGTTAGGCATGAACAAAGAGGTATATCCGTCAGAAATTTTTGAGGCCTGCATTACATTGCTTTGTTTCAGAGAGGATTTCTTTTTATTTCTTCCCCTAGCTTGAAAATCAAAACACTAAAATACAAATTTCTAAATTGAGTGTTTTGGGACCATTCAGTTAAGAGCCAAGGTTAAGAACAAGTACTATTCCTTGTTATCTCTATGTAAAATCTGTTGTTTTCTTAGTTTGCCTTGAAGGTAAACTAATGATGGGAGAAGGGCTTTAAGGGCTCTTGCACCGTGTTTGACAGCGCCTGGCTACTGTGCGATCACCCGCTCTCCCCAAGGCCACTGGACTGAAAAATCAAGTTCATTAGGAGTGAGCAGACAACTCGACCTCCCATCTGGTGGTGCTCACTGATCACTTTTCTAGATACCTGCTGTCTCTCTTGGGAATGAGCAGATTCCGTGTGTGTGTGTGTGTGTGTGTGTGTAGTCTTGCCAGTTAAGACAAATACTGCTGCTAACATATAATTTGATATTTTTATTTACTCCAAAATAAAGGATTGTCTAGTCTGCCATAGTGTTGGAAAAACTACTTTCCCTATGATTCTGCAATTGCATTTCTTCTCATATATGACATATGCCAAATGCAGAAATCATTTGCTGGAGATCATTTGCTTAAAGTAGATTGTATTGAAATACTGCCTATTTTCCAGAAACTGTGTTGACATTTTCTATCACTATGTCAAAAATAACCAAAGAGAAACAATCACTCATGGAAGAGAAAATACTTAGGATTTTGAAGGTGAGAGTGAAAAGTATAATATTAAGTTAAACAGCATAAATTCTTAAGAACAAATTATCATTTAATATATTCTATGTTCTGTAGATATGTGTGTAGCAAAAAAATAGTCATTTAAAATGTTACTAATTAAGGGAGACAGGGTGTAGTTATAGAATATCAAAATAAATACATACACACATACACACACACACACAACTCATATTCTAAAACCTCAAATAATTTAACTAAAGCCCAAGATCATACAGAAGTTTTACCACTGAAAAATCTACCCCAGCTTTATATACTCACACAGTGTGAATTTACACCCAGGGCCATAGCCACTGGCATATCTAAATTACTTTATAGGCCACTTACAGCAGTTTAGAATTGAAGTTTTCCCTATCATCTGAACTAATAAAACCTCAACATCAAGTCCTTTCACTCCCACGACAAGTACCCCAAAGTGGTTCTCTTTTCTGACTCTGACAGCTTCAAAAGAAATGAACAGACTCTGTGTCATTCACTGTCATTTTTTTCCCCAGAAACTGCATTTTCTTTTAAAATGGTTCTCTTTCTAAATCCTTCACAAATGAAACAGGGGAAGAAAATGATATGCCTTCACTGCTGTTGTGTACACATTATGTATTACTTTGTCCCTCCTGTGTTTCATTATTATACCACTGGAGCCTAGAGCTTCACTGAAATGGGCAGACAAGTCGCCATGTGAGAATATTTTAACATTAAATGAAAACTTTCCAAGAATCAGTTATTAGGAGCCTCTAATGTGGTTCAGCACTTAGAGAGTTGAGTATAAAATCAGAGTTAATCAATACAACTGAAATTCATAAGCAGCGACATCCATGGGCATTTCTTTAGTCTCAGGCTCTTTGATTGTATAGGGCGTCTGCATTCTGACAGGACAGAGTACACGACACAGGCCCTGGCACATATTAGCTGCCAGTGAAGGTGAGGTGTGAGTGACATGACATCTGTTCGCTCCGTCTCTACTCCCCAGATTGTAACTGAGGTGAACCTGGGTCACTGGATCAGAGGAGACTCTGAATCTCATATTAATCGTTCCCCAGCCATGCCAGGGGTTAGGTCTTTGTAGATAGGACTGAGGGGCTAGAGAGTGGATTAAACTATATCTAGTTCATTCTTTGTATGTTGTCCTTCAGATCATCTATACCTCTCAGCACCCTGACATGAATACAGGTGGTAAAAACACCATGTCGTTAGCTGACTGTATCGGAAAGAGAAACAAGCGAGGTTTTGGATGTGAGGAAGCAGCAGTTGCCTCTGCTCTGACCTCCGTATCTTATTAAGCAAGTTAAACCTAACCATATTCAATCCAAACGTTTATTTATTTACAACCTACATTTCATATGTTCTGTTCCAGAGCAAGTGTCTCAACTCTGTCAGGTACAAGGAGATGGTAATTGAGGTCAATCTTAAGTTTTCCTTCAAAAATATCATTAGCCCCATCAAGTGAAAAGGGGGGGGAGGGCAGAGCAGTCGTGCAATAAGTGGTAGTAAAGAAAAGAACATGATTTTGATGTACATGAAAATAGAGATAATGGATAAGCATTGAAAGGGGAAAAAGAGGAGGTAGGTTGCGTGTGTGTGTGTATAATAAGATATTTAATAATGAGAACAATTCTCAAGACCAGTGAGAGGACAACAGCCAGTTGTTATCCACAGACTGGTCAGAGCAGTTTTAAAGATATAACATACATCTCTTCACTCCTTTGGTTGGGATCTTTCATTTGTTCCCCCCATACTTGGTAAAATTCCCTGACTCTTTACAAGGACATCCCTGTCCCTGTCCAACACCCCAAAGTCATCCTGGACCAGCTCTCCAGGCCTCTCTTGTGTCCCTCAAACATGCCAAGTCCTCTCCCCGCAGCACTCTGCACTAACTCTTGACACTGTCATCGAAGTTCTTCTCATGACTCTACACATCTATTCCTTCCTTCTCCTGACACCGGAGAGGCCTTCTGACCATCCCATCCAGGGAGGTCATCTTATTTCTCTTATAACACGTAACATCACCTGCAGAGATTTCTCTCATTTGTCTACCAGGTTTCAGTCTGTCCCATGAGAACATGAGTTCTATGAGGTTTCCTGAGTGACTACTGCATAACAGGTTATTCTTAGTTTAGGACAGAAAATGAATAAAATATACCAAAATATTTATATCTCACAATATGCATGTATAGGGTTGGAAAGCTCTACCCTTAGAGTGCTTAAGAGAAAACAAAATGCTGAAATTATAATAAAAGCAGCAAGTAGACAATATTCTCAGAGCACCCAATCCTTTTTTATTTGTTACCACTTCTTCTTCTTTTTTTTTTAAGATTGTATTTATTTATTTGAGAGAGAAAGATAAGACAGCAGGAGCAGGGAGAGAGACAGAGAGGGAGGGGGAAGAAGATTCCCCACTGAGCAAGGAGCCCGATGCAGGACTCAATCCCAGGACCCTGGGATCATGACCTGAGCCTAAGGCTGATGCTTAACTGACTGAGCCACCCAGGCGCCCCTGTTAGCTAGCACTTCTTGTTTACATTATTTTCCCAGATATTTAACTTCAGTCTTATTTCTTAAACTTCTCATTGTAAGAGAATAAGACCTGTATCTCTTGCAACTGTTACATTTCGGTTTTATAAATAGGCATTGTTCAGGTATAGTGAGCATTCTGATTTCTAATGTTTAAAGCAAATAGTATATACTAGGTCAACCTTGAAATATTCTGAAATTCTATTTGAACTACACTGTTTTTCACTGACATTTCCCAAACTGCTAATTCTATTTTTAAAGCTCCTACACGTATCATAACCTTTTTATACTATTAGGTTAATGCAATGAAGCAAATTTGTTTTCTTCTCAATAAGGTCTTTATAAACATAATGCAACATTTATTAGTATGCCTTTCTCTCAGCATGATGTCAAATCACTTGTGATTGTTTCAAGACTTATTCCAAGTAATTTAGATGTTTGCTATAATAAAAAGCAAAAGTCCTTTAAATAAATACATGCCTTCAAAAACAAAATGATGCTTTTAAATACAGAAGCAAACTTTGACCCAGAAATAATATCAGACTCAGTAACAATTAAATGTGGGCCACTCTTTGTTTTCAGTGTATTTTTCATCCTGTTTATATTAGTATATTTATGTATTATGAGCTCTTCCCAAAGATCGAGGAGCAAATATCGCTTTCTGTATGTCCTGATATTATTTTAAGTTCTTTAAGAACAGAGAAAGCCTCAAGAGAGAAGAAAGTGTGTCTGTTATATATGCCAATAAAATATTAACATCTGTATCTACGCACTTTGTACAGACTGCATGGAAATGGATACATGGATCAATAGACATTGATTTTCAACTTTGGTATTAGTTGCAACTTGGGAGTCATATCAAATTTTTATATTTCATAATAGTCTTCACTGCATTGCTGTTCCTCTTTAGGTTCATCTAGCAACTATTAATCTTCCTCTCTTATACCTTAAAACCTTTGAGAAAAAAATAATAAATTCTAAGCAGATCGGAATATCCCCACAAGTAGCTCTTATTGGATATATGAATGCTTGAGTGGACACCCAAGAGTCATCTTTAATGCCAATTCTCAGCCAATTATATATAATCAGCATCTGTTTCAATGATGCTCTTTGATATAAATTTTAGAATCTAAATATCAACACACTAAGTGTCTGGAGAGCTGGTTGTAAAGAGGAGATTTTATGTTCTTTAAATATTCTGTTCACTTAGAGGAGTTCAGCTGGTTACTGAAATTTAACAGTCTGGATGAGAGAGCACATTCCAACCATCTTCTCAGGAGGCATTTATTCAGGTATTACTTTTGATTCAGTAAACATTGTCTTGCCATTAATATTTTCTAACTCTCCTTGTACTTCTGATTGAAAAAGAACTTTGAACAGGCTGTAGGAAAAAGAAAAATTAAACATTCAAAAGAAACAGCCAGGTACTTAACTGATATCATTTATCAATTAGTTTCAGCAAAAGATAAATTATTTCGCACAGGTGAGATTACAATTTTCCGAATCTCCTTGTATAGTGCAAAGCTAAATTCCATCTGAAGGCTAAAATTGATTATTAGTTAGACCTTAGTGGAAAGATGGATAAAGGATAGTTAGAAACCCATATGGTGATGCATTTTCCTTCTCATATCCAAAAGGAAACTTAAATGTAAATCTTATCTAACAAAGATTAGGAATGTATTTTCTGATTTATATTGAATCAATAAATATATTTATAAGTAGCTCAAGGTCACAAGCTTTTGCCCAAGACAAAGGATTAAAGAATAATAAAATTTTTTTCTCTGAAAATACCATTCGAAATCATTCTGCAACCCTCTCATTTTATTGTGAAAGGTACAGAGATTCAAAACCAAGTGTGTCAGTGTAGATCCACTAGGAAAACCTAAAATTAATCTTATTCAAGGATTTTAGATTTTGAGGCTCTGACATAAATCTTTTACCCTTCATATTGTTTAGCAAAACCCCAGGTATAGCAGGAATGTTTTTGTTGAATAAATTCCTTCTAATTCAAATAAAATATTGCATCTGACTGCTCTCCCTAAAAAGTTAAAAAGCTAAAATTAACAATGAGGCAGAATTACAAATCCTGAATATACATAGATATCTTCCATATTATAAATAAAAATTATATACCCTTGAGGATATGTATTTTGTATTTTGACACAACATATTTTTCATAATTAAAATACTTATTTTCCCTTGTCATTGATTGCCAGTCTAAGTTACACATCGACTCCAGAAAGCATTTCCACTTTATTAGTGTGAGTCTTATTGTAATTCATTTTAGATTATGATGTAAGATTATACAATTTCTAGTAGGACTGCGTTCAAATATGGAGTTGGAAAAGAAAGCTGATTCACTTAACAGGTCAATATAAAGAAGAGAAAATTGTACCAACTCTGCAATTTAGTTTTAATAAAAACAACAATGTATTATCAAAACAATCTTCTGAAGGACATAATCTCCTATCGTCTTAACTGGTCAGAAGTAGCCTATTAAAAAAGCTAACCCTCAGGAATAAATTTATAGACATCACGAAGGTCTATTTATGGATTTGAACTTAAAGTAAAATATTAACTCAGAAGTGATTCTCTTCCAAGTCTTTTTGCAATGGATTTTTTTTTTTTTTTCTGAGAAAGCAGAAAGAACATTAAAGATGGACAGCAAGGGGCACCTGGGTGGCTCAGTGGGTTAAGCCTCTGCCTTCAGTTCAGGTCATGATCCCGGGGTCCTGGGATCGAGCTCCGCATTGGACTCTGCTCAGCAGGGAGCCGGCTTCCTCCCCTCTCTCTGCCTGCCTCTCTGCCTGCTTGTGATCTCTCTCCCCGTCAAATAAATTAATAAAAAAAAATAAAAAAAAAAGATGGACAGCAAGAAGACCAAAGGATTCAGATGAAATAAAGAAGAAAGTCATTACAGAGGATTTCCAAAAGTTCCTTTTATAATTATGTCACTTTGAGGATAATAAACTGAGAATTAGTTGATCTAATGTAGGAAGTAAAACTGCACTTCTGACTTGGGAATCGTAGAAGTAAATAAACTCATATAAAGTCAGCCCCCATGTCTGTTCTGCAGAACGACTCAAACGAAATCTAACATGAAAAAGAAAAGTGTTTTAAGACCAAGGTAAAATAAGGATTATTAGATTGATGACAAAAATGAAAAAAATAACAAAACATCATGACCATACAGCATACAGCGGGCCAGTCAAGATTCTGACAGCAAGCTTCCTATTCTGCATCTAGTATAGCTTCTTCTCTCATTCCCTCTGTCTTAACAGTTCTACAAGTTATTTAAAAATTTCTGCAATATTGCTTTGTTAAAATTGCTATCTCATAAGCTGAGAAATGAAATGATACTAAAGAGTTCAAATATTCCATGAACAGCTTGAGCACGAGAGATAATGACTACGAGAGACTAGAATATAGACTGTATATATGGGATAATGCATAAGTTTAAATCCACACTAATTTACTTTTTCTAACTCTATTCCGTAGATGTTTGTCTTCCCATCTTCTCCCTTTTCTTCCTTGCTTAAGTGTCACCTTCTTTTTAAATGTTTACTGAATATTGTCCATATAAAAGTGAAAGAATTTTCACAACTTTCTTAAGAACTCACGAAACCAGAGGCACCTGGGTGGCTCAGTCATTAAGCGTCTGCCTTTGGCTCAGGCCATGATCTCAGCGTCCTGGGATCAAGCCCGGCATCAGGTCCCCTGCTCTGCGGGAAGCCTGCTTCTCTCTCTCCTGCTTCTCCTGCTTGTATTCCTTCTCTCACTGTCTCTCTCTCTGTCAAATAAATAAATAAAATCTTTTTAAAAAGAAAGAAAGAAAAACAACTCACAAAACCATACACATCTCTTTATGGACTTTTGCTTAGAATGGTCTCCAGTGAAAAAAAGTTCTTCCAGTTTGAAGCAAGAACGTCAATGAATTCTTTCTAGAGAGTGAAGAGTCATAAAAGTAGCTGGGGAGGCTATTAAATTGGGTTCTTTTCTCAAAGGTGGGAAAACCTGCCAAGCTACAACCAAAGTAGCCTGGCCAACTGAAGGATCAATGGTATAAAAAACTTCCTCAAAGCTGTCGTGGAGATTCCAACTGTGGTGACTACAATTGGCATTCCCCCAAAAAATGAAAATATAAAGGCTTGGCTTTCAAGTTCTTCCCTACCGTCAAAGGTACAAAAAGGACTTTTTTCCCCCTATGTCTGGCATCTTATAGAAAATTAAAACTCACTGAGCATAAAGGGGGAAAATAGATCATATTTCAAGGGGAAAATGTCTGGAAAGAATTGGCTTTATTGCAAGGTTAATGGTTTTCTAGTTTCACATATGCTAAATTTTCCAGACAGAATGATCAAATAGTACTTGTGGGGAAACAAAATGCAGCACCTGTTTGGCCAAGAGTTCTACCATGAACTCTCTCAACAAAGAGCCAAGCTTCATTCATGATTCAGATAGATTGCTATGCCTGCCAGTTCCTCGTAACCACCCATGTTCGTTCTAGCCAAATCCGTATTTGTTTCTTAGTTTATACGTATGTGAACCTATTATTAATTCTCTTATTACAGCGAGGTAAATATAGATCCCATTTATCTTGAAGAGACTGTAGATTATTAACTCGTGATACTCCACTTTTAAAAATTTTAAATTTTCTGTTCTCATCAATTACTTAAAATTTTCGTGATTCTTTAGGTTATTTTTTTAAAAGTTTTTATTTATTTATTAGAAAGAGAGAGCGAAAGAGAAAGCACTAGTAGGGGGAATAGCAGGCAGAGGGAAAAGCTGGCTCCCCGCTGAGCAGGGAGCCCCATGTGGAGCTCAACGCCAGGACCTTGAGATCATGACCTGAGCCAAAGGCAGACCTTAACCAACTGAGCCACCCAGGTGCTCCTCTTCAGGTTATTTTTTAAAAATTTTTTTTTAAATTTTTTTTATTTTTTTTTAATTTTTTAAAAAATCCATTATATGCTACAAGATCATATTCTTATGAAGCAATTATAAAATTTCTTATATGGCATAAGAAAATTAGACCAGATTAGAAAATCTAATGGCTATTAGACCAGTTTCCTCCCTAGTCTGGTATCGTCTGTCAGCCCATCAGATCCTACTTTTCCTTCCACCTGTATAGAGCTTCTAGGGCTCTTTGGTATCTATACTGCTTTGCCTCTGAAGATTAAATTATATAGGCAAACTATCTTCCCAGTACTTTCCTAATTCAGTTGTTTTTATTAGTCATTCATTTAACAGCTGCAATATCTACCATGTGGTAATGTGAGAATCCAGAGATGAGTCGGCATATCATCCTCGATGAAACATTCTTATTTCCACTCCATCTCCATATCCTCCCTCTGACTATCAGCAATTTTAAGATTTACTTGACTATCAGCAATTTTAAGATTTACCTTAAATGTTCTTCCTTCTCCCTTACCTTTCCTGATGATATGATTTTATCTGTTTCTTCTGTTTTTTTCACAGTTAATAATGATTTGTTTATCAAACATACTGCATGGGACAGTATGCTTTTTGTGAAATTTTTAAATCTGTTCTCATAACAAACATATAAGTTAGAGGATATCAACCTTATTGTATAGAGTACTGCTATTATTGTAACGGTGATTTAGATAAGTAAAGTGACTTCTCTGAGACCACACAGGGAAAAAAAGCAAATCCAGGACACATACATAGGATTGTGAGGCTCTAACATTCACAGCTTCCTCACAGGGTATCTACCTACAACTTTATAATATGCTCCCATATTCACTTCACTACTAGTAAATATGACAGTCACAACACTATATTGCTTCATGCATGTAAGTTTGCATTTAGATTTATAGATTTATAGATTCTTTTTAATTTATTTACCTATGAGAGAGTGTGTGTGTGTGTGCACGTGTGTGTGTACGAGGAGGGGGAGGGGCAGAGGAAGAGGGGCAGAGGAAGAGGGACCCCGTGCTGAGCAAGGAGCTGGACCCTGAGATCATGACCTGAGCCCAAATCAAGAGTCAGATGCTTAACCTACTGAGCCATCCATGCACCCCTTAGATTTATACATTCTTAGGTAGGACATGGATCTAATAATTACTTATCTGTATTCTGCCAAACCTAGCTTAGATCTTGATAAACGGTAAGTTTTCCATTAACTATTTATGTTTTCATTAATTAAACAGAATTTTCTTTTCTTTTTTCTTTTTTTTTAAGATTTTAGTTATTATTTGACAGACAGAGATCACAAGTAGGTAGAGAGGCAGGCAGAGAGAGAGGAGGAAGCAGGCTCCCCGCTGAGCAGAGAGCCCGATGGGGGACTCGATCCCAGGACCCTGGGATCATGACCTGAGCTGAAAGCAGAGGCTTTAACCCACTGAGCCACCCAGATGCCCCAGAATTTTCTTTTAAAAGGAAAAAATAAAAAGCTAAATGGATACAGGATGTAGTCCAGTCGTTTTCCTCTTTTATCTCAATAATTCAGTAGTGAAGTAACCAAACACAGTTTGCACGATGTCAGACCTTACAAACAGAAAAACCATATTCTAATGAATTTATGAGTCCGAAAAAAGGCTATGCTTATGTTTCACAGGATTCATTAGCATTCTAACAATTTTCTAAACAGAATAATATTTAGATAATCAAAATCGCTATGAATTCGCATATTTTACTGGCTTACAAAGCAAAGAAAAATAAAAGTGGATATGGTACTCCTCTAATAATATGTAAGAATAGCAGCTAAATGTCCTTAATGAAACATTTTGTTATTACAGAAAAGAAAGTTATTGATGGTTCATCTAAAAAATTAATATACTGATTAAAACTTGGCAAAATCATCAGTGCAAGAATCAATAATATTTAATGTAATGTAATACCAGATTACTATTTATTACATACATTTGATTATGACTGAATTTTATGAATCAAGCAAGTTAACTAGCCACCCTTTTGTTCATTCGGAATTACAGGGTTGGGTTAAATTATTAATCCTTTCAGTTATAAACATCTGACTTCCTGAATGAGGGCAAAAGAAGAAAAGTCACTGTTTACAGCTGAATTACCAGATTATCAAATCTGGCAGAATCTATTTTATTTCCTATATATTTATTGTTAATTACATGAGGATATGACCAGGAGATTGAGGCCAATGTTAAATTAAGATACCCCTTTCCAAACTATTGTGAAATAACAGGCTTCTATAAAGATCATTTATTTACTTTAATAAATAAGTCAATTTTCTTTATAGAGTTGTGAAATGATTAAAAATGTTATCAATTCACATTTTAGTTGCTAATCTGCAGCCATCATATCCATAACCCATGGATTTTCAAATGTATTATGACTCATTTCTTCCTTTGCTTTCATTATAAGGGATGGTAACTTTAGCTTTCCCAGATACAAAATTCCACTGTTCATTTCACTGTGATTGGCATAAAAATATTTGTGCTCTTCATTTCTCTTCCATTTCCCTGTTCTTGAATCTGAGCACTGGTCTTAAGAGAAAGAGTGTGTCTTATCTTCAGCTTAGTCACAAATTCAGTTCTCACTTCTGAAATTAAGTTATACTGCAATGTGCAGGTTGTATTTATTCAACACTGCTTTTAATTCACACCTACATAGAGGATTTCTTCTGCGAATTCCAAAGCAATATCCTTATGATATCATATTGGATAAAAAGTCTGAACTGGTGCTTCCTTGACATCTCATGCAAGCAATATTTACCATAATTTCATGGGTAAGGGGATATTACACATTCTAGGCAAGAAAATGTCAAACAGGTGAATTACAGTAGGAAAGCTAGATCAAGTGTAGTGCCCCAAGTAATGAGGCAGAGACCACAAAAATTCTTCATTCAGCAGCTGGTGCCAGAGGTGTGGCTGAGAAAAACCTGAGATATTTCACTTTGAACTGGAGACTGCAGAGCGACTAGGCAGGTAAGGCAAAAGACCAAGAAAGTGGTAAATTTCTAAAGCATGGACCTTCACTAGTTTTTGAAAGGAAATGTGCAGGCTTCAAAAACTTAAATGAATAAGCAAACACAAAAACAACCTTTACTCAACATTGTTGATGCATTCTGAAGTTTCCATGTAAAAAAGTGATCTTTCTTCTGAAAATAATAATCAGGCTTATAGACACATAGCAGAACAGTGAGAAAAATACAAGTAACTAGAAGGAAATCTGCCTGTTTTCCATAAAAATGCATCTATTTTAAAGATTCAGAGACATATTGTTGCTTGATAATGAGACTGAGTAAGAGACCAAGATTTTTTGAGTTTCTAGGAAACTCCAATTTTTACAATATGAGATTAATTATGTAAGGAAATGAATAATTATTGCATAAACATGCACACACAAAGCAAATTTCTATAATCACATGCCCTGTGTGGTCAAAGGTATATTGCTGTCCAGAGACTAATATTTTTATGGAATCAACAGGTCCTTCTTAATACCCTTTCATTTATGAATTAAATTTTAAAGAATAAGAAGCTGTGTCATATAGAATTACTGCCTTGGAACAACAGGTGAGTGAGAAATTTCTGAGATTTAACTCTAAAATATTATAAAAAATAGCAACAGTCATTCTTAAAAAAATTCAATGTCATTTTATTAGACTCATTTTCAACAGTGAATTGCTTTCTTACCCCAGAAATTAAGCTAAATTTTAATAATTCGCCAAATGCTTTTTGAGGTAAGGCTTCCCAGTACCCTTCAAGGTGTACTGGAGAAGGGGACATTCTTCCACCCAGAAGTATCTGAAGCTGAGTTTTTCACTCCATAGCTAAGAAAGTGATTCTAGAAGTTGTTGTTGGTTGTTTGATATTCTTATCAGGTACTAAAACTGTGAAATGCAATCATGCAGGGTCAACTGGAAGGGTTCACCTGACATTGCCAGAGATCAGCCGTTAGCCCTGGGGTTCTACCTAGTCCATGATGTTACCATGATGGCTTTTATTATTTTCCTCAGTGGTGTTAGCAAACAGAAGCTCAATATTTATTTTTTTATTCATCATTGAAAGGTGCTTTCTTCTCAAGTGCAAAACTGAGGAAACACAAGATCACAGGAAACTGTTTCTACAGATGAATCAATTATGCGCTATTTCGATATTTTTTTGGTTTTGCTCCATGATGATAAGTTTTAAAATGTATTCTATCATTTTTATATAATTGTTCTGGGCTTCTAACAAGTTAAGGTCGTAACAGTCCTTTTACAGAAGAGACAGTGTTGTTAATTCACAGGAATAAATGAATATTTCACAAAGTGATTTATTACTGTTCCTGAGAATACTTTCTTGAGACTATTTGTATTAAAAACACGATAGACTTTTTTCTTTTGGCATAAAAGGAAATGATCCACATCTTACAAAAGTGTTCTTGGCCTCACAAAAGTCAGGTTCATACATATTTTGCATTTTTTAATTACAACAACCTGAGAGGAAAAACAGATCAACTGTTGAAGCAGAAAAAAATCCTAAAATTTAGCATCTGGGACACCTCCAATTAAGTCAGTGAACCAATGCTTTCTATTTTGAACAGATGTTCCACACCTTTTCCAAGCACTGAACAGGTTTTTGTACCCACTTGGTCTATTTATATCGTACTTGGCTTGTCTTCAAACTTCTATTAAATGACAGATTTTGAACGAAAAGGGACATTTGATTATGGCAACACCATGAGCCATTATTAGTATACACATCACTTTGTTCATCAAAAAGCAAGCCCCTTACTAATTTAAGTAACTGGTATTTGAACCTAGAGATAAATAAATTTTGTCTGAGTTTTTTATGCAATAATGCCAGATTATCCACAATTAGAATAATTCCTGTAGATTAGCCATGGCAAATCCTCCTTTTATATTATTATTATCCCTTCATTTACTCTTGCCTTTGTTTTCAATATGAAGATTATATTTGGCATGAACATTATCACTTTTTATTTCTAAAAAAAAGTAGAAAAAAATCCTTCCTTTTTTTTAAAGATTTTATTTATTTGAGAGAGATAGAAATAGTAAGAGAGAGCATGAATGGGGAGAAGAGGGAGAAGCAGACTCCCCCAACCAGGGAGCCCGATGTGGGGCTTGATCCCAGGATTCTGAGATCATGACCTGAGCCGAAGGCAGACGCTTAACCAACTGAGCCACACAGTTGCCCCAAAATCTTTACTTTTTACATACCTAAACAATAAGGCAGCAAAACAGTTAGTAACAAGACTAATCTATACACTTGACTAGGAATTTTTAAGTCAGTAGACCACATAACTTATGGGAACACATTCATTTCATTTCATTTAGGATTCTACCTACGTTTCTCTCCAAAATATTGATGCACATGATAATATGCCACCAAAATAAATGAATCAGTGTGTTTCACCTTTTAACCTTGTTGTAACCAGTCTGTTGTGGAGTAGCCCTTTGGTGTTCTCTGTCATTCCTCCTCTCCATCCATGACCTGGCTGTATTGCTACACAGGGCTAACTCTAGACACCTGCTCCCATGTTTAAATTAGAGGAAATAATACTGAAAACACCCTGTGTTTCAAAGCATCTATTCTTACTTTGTTTGGTCTTACTAGGATTTTGACACTAACAGTCAGAGTTATAAATGGAACCCGGAACCCGTCCTCCAGCACTTTCCATATCACTCCCCAAACACCTTAATCCATTTACTACTGGCGTCTTGCAAACTGAGGAAAAGAAACATGAAGCTTCTATTCCTTGCAGGAAAGAACAGAACAGAAATTTCTCTAGAGTATTTGGAGACCAGATAATACTTCTGGGTTTAGGAGGGTTCACCAGGACTTGGGAGCACTGGGATACGATGAACATTGTTAGGTAATAAACGTGAGATGGAGAAAACAAGGGGAAAGTAAGTCAAATTTCAAGGTCACAGTTTTGCATGGCTGCCACTGGACAGACTCAAAGAGTAACAGGGTACTAAGACTAGGCAAAAACAAAAACAAAAACAAAAAACCATATATTTACATAAACTGGTATCACAGTCTTTTCTAAGAGCTCCTAAATGAGAAATTTTGTTATTGAAACTCTAAAATCAGGGTCTTTTTACTCATAGCCCCTTCCTGGTTTCACTCAAAAAAAATTTTATTAGGCTCAACTCTTCTGCAAATGCACATTCACTGTCCTAATTTATTTCAGAATTACTTTCTCAATGTCTTCTAATAGTTACATAAAGTTTTAGGCATTTCAATGTTAAATCAGAGACCACAGCAATGCTGAAATCTCATTTTCATCTACCTTGTCTCATTAATAGGTATTCAAGAAACTGAAGTTATATCATGTGTTGATCTGAAACGTTCTAGTCTGTTTGTCCCAATGGGTCTCCACCGTCACTTGTATACAGAAATAAACTGAAGAGATTGCCAATATACAAACTCCTGTGAACACTTGACAATGAAGATTTAGCAACTTTTAATCTGGCCACAGTCCAAAAATGTGAATTTGAAAAAGCTTTCTGGTGATTATAAAATTTGAAAAACCTTACTTTAAAGAGACTAAAATAGCATAATTTGTAAATAATCTTTGCAGTGTTTCAAAATTCATACAATTTTGAAACATACATACAATTTCTTTCAGTCATAACTGAAAGAGTATAACTGAACCTTTCAGATATTACTGACTACCTAATCTTCAGTAACTGTTAGGAAAAACTACAAGTCTCTAAAATCAGGAATTCTATGTCAAGGAACATGATGGAGAGACAAAATAGTAAATTTGATATTCATAGGTTATGTGGCTACTGTGGGTCAACCCGGAGCCAATAACTATAGCTAGAGACAAAGTATTTTTAAATAATCAAGGTAATGTTTGCATTTCATTTCCAATTATAATACTTTATGATAAATCAGATAGTTTACTCTCTTATTTTTAAAGAAACATATGTAAAGGAAACATGCCTATGAAATTGTGCCAAGAACTCTGGAAGGACTTTCTCTCTATAAAGTGCTGTGCCCATTCCTTGAAGAGCTATGCAGAGATCCCTGCTGTCTAGACAAGACACCTCAGCCACCAGCTGCTTCCAACCTGGCTTCAAATGGCTTTAGTCTCAGAGAGGTGCTCAGCAGGCCTCCTGGCTTTCAGCTTCCTGGTACAGCTGTTCACAGTTAACAGAGTCAGTAATTCCTCTCTCTGGTTTATGCGAGTGTGGTTTTTTGGGTTTGTTGTGTTCACCCAGTTTCCACCAAGCACAATTCACCTGGTAACTGTAGAAAAGAGACATGTGTCATGTTATATACGGCAATTCCAAAATGGCTGTGGTAAACCTTAACGAAACAGTAGTCACTAGAACACACAGAAAATAAATTGCCATAAAAGACACACTATTAGTGTTTATCTATACAATTTATATATTTAGGAAAGCAGATGTGGTTTTCACACAAACAACCATACTTCTCCTAAATATTATTTACAGTTACCCATATAAAAGCATCTTTAACTGTGTTGAGGTATACTCCATGAATACAACTATGTTGTGTTTTTCTGCAACAAATCTATTAAGTGAAAAACAAGGCTTTATATATATTATGAACAGACAATTTATACAAATAATTCTCATGAATTGCAACAAGATACTTGGTAACAAATGCATTTGATTAAAAAGAGGGTTCTGTCAGCTATGATTTCTCAGTGAATACCAATAAAACTGATAATGTCTAGAATAGCAATATAATTAGACGCTTCTAAAATGATGCTTTTTGGAAATAAATTTTAATAACTAACATCATACAGTGTGATTTGGGTGTCTTGATTTTTATTCACTGTATATTTTTTCAGCTTCATCCATAATGGGTATCTTTACTCTTAATACTTATTCCTATAATGCACTGAACAGATGGTAGCTACAATATGTTGTACACAGTGGGAAAGGTAACTAGGAATGAATAAAGCATAATTCTCCTTATCATCCCCCTTCTTTCCAATATTTTATACTGTCCAGTTGAGATTCAAATTTGAGGAACCTCAAACAAAATTTCAGTATATCTCTGGCAATTTCTTCTCACATAAGACAACGATGGATATAATCCTTTATTTCAACACTAATCTATACAATTGAAATTCCAGTCATCAACAGTTGAAAATTTTAAAGTATTTAAAAATCAGCACTACAATACCAGTAAACAGGAAAGTGATTATCACATGGAGTACCTACAACTTCATCTATAAATCCAAAGTGTCAGTAAATCCTGAGTAGGGTTGTCAACAAGAACATTATGGAACACACTCCTGCATGAATGTCATCAAGGATGTTCAATAAAACTCTGCTGGGCTAGACCTATGTTAAGAATGAAAGCTGGCAGGATGTCCAGCCACTGGCAAATGGCAAGCTGTAGTTGAATAACCACCTGCAGGCAGGATGGAGGAAATTCTTTGTGAATGCAATCTACTAGCAATTCGGGCAAAATGGCATTGCTGAGGGACTGTGGAAAGATGTAAGAGCTGGCAAGCCACTTGATGTGTACTTCTCAAGGGACTTTTCCACTAAAGACACAGGCAAAAACGTCACCAAAAAATACTGATAAGCACTGAGGAAAAAACTTCCCTTAACCAAATCAAAGGCTGGCATTAGGCAGAGTTTTGCACCTAATTGCCTATTTATTGCACTTCCCTCTTTTTCTGGTGCAAGAATGATCTAATCCATATATACTATATGCCAAAGACACATATAGGGGCACCTGGGTGGCTCAGTGGGTTAAGCCTCTGCCTTCGGCCCAAGTCGTGATCTCAGGGTTCTGGGATCGAGTCCGAGTCGGCCGCATCGGGCTCTCTGCTCAGCAGGGAGCCTGCTTCCCCCTCTCTCTCTGCCTGCCTCTCTGCCTGCTTGTGATCTCTCTCTCTCTGTCAAATTAACAAAAAACAAAACAAAACAAAACAAAACAAAAAAACCCATAAAATTATGTATAAATGGAGAGAAGGAAAATCAGGGAAGTTTGTGCTACAGATTTTCTAAAAACAGGCCAACATTTCAAATCCGTTAACAATTTAATTTTTCATATTGCACAAAGTGCTTTTATGTACTTACTTCATTGGAGGCATATATCAGTCCATATCTATGTAAGGTACACATTATTTAAAGATAAAAAAATACAAGGCTAAAATCCCATGGCCACACCTTAAACTCAGATCATCTGCTTACATCTTATTATACATACTGCCTTTGAGTACAATGATTCTTAGAGGAGAGATATCCACTTTCAATTTAGTACAAGAAACAGGCAGAAGAAAACCAAATGTTAAAATGAGACAGAAGTGTTTTGTGAATGACACAGCATCTCACCCACAGACTTGAACTTAGGGGCCTCAGATGGATGTGTGTGAGCGGGGCGGGGAAGGGGGATGGGAGAATAGCGAAACCAGCAATGTATTTCCCCCTCCAAGGAAGCTGATGGAGAAGACTCAATTGAAAATAAAAGATGTAGGTTGAAGACTAAATCTGAAACTACAGTGAGCAACCACGGACAACTTATTGGGAAAAAATTATCTATAAAAGATTTTTCCTTGTAACTTTTTTTATGGAAGTGTAGTTGACACACAATGTTACATTTGTTTCAGGTGTACAGCATAGTGATTCCACAAGGCTACACTTTACCCCATCCTCACTGCTAGTGTAGCTCCATCAGCCATCATATGGTGCTATTACAATACCAGTGACTATACCCCCTAGCAGCATCACTTTGTTATCCAGATAGAGTAAAGAGACATGCTTTCATGAGAGAGATGTAGAATGTGATTGGGTTTTTAAAGACTAATAGAATTCAAATAGCTGCAAGGGAATAAGAATGGCAAAAGCCATACCAGAGAGATGGAAGATTTCAGTATAGTCGCAGAGGTTAGAATGTATAAGATGTGTTTCTGGGAGAGTAAGCTGACTGTGCTGAATACAGAAAAAAAAAATGGATATGGGAAATTAGTGGGGACAAGGATGGCTAGCCAAGTTGGGCCCAAGGAGAGAAGGTTTTAAAGACCTACAGGGGAAACGGGAGGTCACAGAGAAATGACTGGTTTGGATACTACAGATTATTTAGCGCAGCTAATAGATGCAGAAATATAAATAATTACCTCTGGAGTTGAAACCAGTGAATCTAGTCAATAAGAGTTACTATGCTCCTTAGGAAAAAATGGATATCAAATACATACAGGATAGCTTTTTTAAAACTTATTTATTTATACTCAAGAGAGAGTGAGAGTGCATGGGCACTCATGCGGGAGCAGGTGGGAGGGAGTGGGAGAAAGACAATCACAAGCAGACTCCCTGTGAGCACGGAGCCCCATGCAGTGCTCAGTCTCATCACCCTGAGATTGTGACCTGGGCCAAAATCAAGAGCCAGTGCTTAACTGACTAAGCCACCCAAGCACCTAAGCACCCCAAATACATAGAAGAAATCTCAACGCATAGTCTAACATTTCAAGTATAAAATAAAATGGCAAGTAGGTATCCCTTGATAGTGAAGCTTTTGTAAGAAAAATAGGATACTATGAATTGCAGAGTACATTAATGAAGTCTTTTCTCAAAGATAATTTCTCTTTTATAAAAATGTAAGAGATCATTAAAGGGATATGGAAAAGCTAATTGTCACACACAAACACATGAACATGCATTCACTTATTCTTTCTTTTTTTTTTTTTAGATTTTATTTATTTGACACGGGGAGAGAGAGAGAGAGAGAGAGATCACAACTAGGCAGAGCAGCAGGCAGAGAGAGAGAGGGGGAAGCAGGCTCCCTGCTGAGCAGAGAGCCCAATGCAGGGCTCAATCCCAGGACCGTGAGATCATGACCCAGGCCAAAGACAGAGGCTTAACCCACTGAAGCACCCAGGCGCGCCCATTCACTTATCCTTAATAGTCTCGTCTTAAAATTTTCTAGCTATTTCCTAATTTTATTTCCCAGGTCGAAAGCCAGCAATCATTGGTTTTTTTGTTTGTTTGTTTGTTTGTTTGTTTTTTTAAAGATTTTATTTATTTATTGGTTAGAGAGAGAGAGAGAGAGAGCACAGGCAGACAGAGTGGCAGGCAGAAACAGAGGGAGAAGCAGGCTCCCCGCCGAGCAGAGAGCCGGATGTGGGACTCAATCTCAAGATGCTGGAATCATGACCTGAGCTGAAGGCAGCCGCTTAACCAACTGAGCCACCCAGGCGTCCCACCAGCAATCATTGTTAAGACCGCTTTTTCTGTGTTGTGTTTTGCAGGCTCTAGAGCCAGAATGCAGAGATTCCACCGCTTTCAATGGACTCCACTGTTGAATGACCAAGAGCACATTTTAAAACTCCCTGACCTCAGCGTTTTCACCTTAGGAGGAAGTAATAATCATACTGGCGTGTGTATATATAAATATGTACACACACATTTTAAAGGAGATAGAGGTTTACCGAATATACCACAAGGGAGCAGCAGGCGAGACAGCAGAGGAGAGGCTGTCTGCCTCTATCGGTATCTGCATTACAGAGCTGAGAGGATTCAATGAATTAATAATACAAATTACTTAGAATACCACATGGTATAGACTAAATCTTTATTAAACATTTATTATTTTCAAATATCAATTGTGTTTTCATTCTCCAAGAACAATTATGAAACATAACTTGAGAGCGAATCTAGTTAAAAATAACAATTTTATGATACCTAAAAGCAGATGCCCTCTTCCTCACAGTTATTCTACTAACATTTATTGAGTTGCTACTCAGTCAGACATTGTTCTAGGTATTGGGAATATTACCATGTACTAAAAAGAGTTAGTGAGTGGTAATTACTCTGAAGTTAAGAAAACATGAAATGATGGGGCGCCTGGGTGGCTCAGTGGGTTAAAACCTTTGCCTTCGGCTCAGGTCGTGATCCCAGGGTCCCGGGATCCAGCCCCGCATTGGCCTCTCAGCTCAGCAGGGAGCCTGCTTCCCTTCCTCTCTCTGCCTGCCTCTCTGTCTACTTGTGATCTCTGTCTGTCAAATAAATAAATAAAATCTTAAAAAAAAAAAAAGAAAGAAAAACATGAAATGAATGGATAGAGGCTAAGGGAAGTTGTCTTAATTTACAGAAGTATCAAAGAAATATGAAGAAAGACCTACATATGACAGTGGCAGGCTGAAACCTGAGTGACGTGAGAGACACAACTATGGAAAGATTGGTTAGGGAGAACGCATGGCAGTCTAAGCCAAGGGGATCACGAATTTTAAAATCCCTGAAAGAGGAATATGATTTTCACATTCTCTTATGCAGGAAGACCATTCTGCTGCAGCAGAATGAGCTAGAGGTTAAGAGGAAGTGGTAGGAAATGAGAAGAAAGAGGTGATGGGGTAGTTATGTACAGCCTAATGGAACAGGGAAAACTTTGATGTGGTATGTACACAGCATAAGAAAAGAGAGGAATCACGTATGATACCAAAATATTTACTCTAATTATGATATATGCAAAACATACAAATAATTGTAATATAATACTGAAAAACATAAGTAAAGATATGGTATCTTCCCCATAAATTCCAAATAGTTTCAAACTAACTCCACAAATGTCATCCTTAAAACTTAGCAAGCTGTTTCCTTTTTTCTTACATGAAAAATAAATAGCCAATAATAGCAAAGAAAATTTCAAATAATAGAATAACTTTTTTTTAAAGATTTTATTTATTTATTTGACAGAGAGAGATCACAAGTAGGCAGAGAGGCAGGCAGAGAGAGAGAGAGAAGGAAGCAGGCTCCCTGCTGAGCAGAGAGCCCGATGCGGGGCTCGATCCCAGGACCCTGAGATCATGACCTGAGCCGAAGGCAGAGGCTTAACCCACTGAGCCACCCAGGCGCCCCTCAAATAATAGAATAACTTTAAAGGAACAGCTTATCAGATGGAATACCTTGTTTTGAACTTAGAATTCTTTTGAAAAGCATGGCATTTGCTTAAAGAACAGAAAGGAAATACCAGATCCTCTTCCTGTTTGAGTGGAGAAGTCTGCATTATCCCATGAATTGTGCTAAAAGACTTGGCTACCCCTTATGATCAAAGGAAATTTAGATGGCTCCCTAACATTCAACAGAATAAACAGTGACACAGAGGTGGAAGCAAAACTAAACCTACAGAATGAAATATGGGAGAACATTTTAACAATCTCAATGAAGGGAATTCTTAAGAGGGGAAAAGAAATATCATAAACAAGTTAAAGGAAAAGACACAAAGAGAAACTGTAAAGCGCATAGCCAACAAAGGGTTAGTGTTCAGAAAATAACAATAACTTTCAAAAGAAATAAATAAATACATAAATAAATAACTTGCAAATCAGAAAGAAAGAAATCAGACATCTCAACTAAAATATACGTAAAAAATACAGACTATGAGATTCTCAAGAGTGAGAAATCAAAAGGTCAAGAAATACATTATAGGATGTTTGGTCTCATGAGTCATCAGGTGAAAATAAAATGGTAATAATAATGAGATGCTATTTCACATTCATAAGATGATAAAACTTTTATAAGTCTGATAATAACAAGCGTTGGTGAAGATGTAGGAGACGGGAACTCATTTATATTCATGAAGCTTAGGTAAAGTGTTACGAATTTCTAGCAAAGTTGAAGATATGCGTGTCCTACAATCTAGATATTCTATAATGAGGAATTTAAATTCCAAAAATTCTATGTACATGTACACAAGAGACATGTACCAAGACTTCTTAGAAAAATAATATAAAAATTTTACCTTCTCTGTGGCTAATGACTTTAGTACAAATGAATAAACAAATGTACCATACTCACATGCTGGCATTCTGAATCAGAATCTACATAAAACAAGATGGAAATTTTTACACACACACACACACACAAATTTATTTTACATATATATTTATTTTTATAAAATAAAGAAGTAAAATAAATAAGTCATCTGCAAAGGAATCAGAATCAGGTTAGCCTCAGTCTTCTCATTAAGCAATAAGACTGAAGATTTTAATGTTCTGAGAGTAAATTACCCTCAACCTAGAATCTTATACCTGACAAAAATATTGATGAAATGTTATGGTGGAATAGTCAAGGGCTCAAAAAATGTACCTCCTTCACGTCAAGTTCTGGACATTACCTAATGACCTAGAACGAAACAGAAACTTAGATGAAGAAAAACATGGAATAAAAAAAAAAAGAAAATAAATAATTTTTTAAAAATTCCACAGGGTGAGAAAATCACATTACAAAGTGACAAGTACATCATCATACTATTTATCATTTTAAAACAGAATATTTAATATTTATAGTTTTTGAAATAAATACATAGTCAATAAAATATATAAATATTAGCTATGGCACGCAACATTTTTTTTTCATGTAAAAGTTAACTCTAGGGAGCAAGCACTGAAAGAGGGATGAGGGTTTGAGATGAGGATAATGTTTTATTTCTTTCAATAAGGGAATGATGTGAAGTAAATAAAGCATAATGTTAACATCTGTTTAATCTTAGTTATGGCCCATGTGAGTCAGTGATGTTATCTTTGTAAAATTTCAGATACTTCATAATTAAAAAAAATTTAAAGTGAATGTTAAGGCATCTTTGGCTGCATAAACACTGAAAGTGTATTACATGAGAGCTATATCAAGGTACTATTGTACTGTTGTTCATCTAATTATTATGGTCACATCTCTATAGGAAATACTTCCTTTTAAGTACAAGCGGCCCAGAGTTTTCCCTTAGTTACTTTAGCAATACAAAGAAAAGCAACATGTCTCTTCCACATTAATTTTTAAAACAAATGTCTTCTGCGAAGACAATTGTAGCTCCAAATTAAACAGGTTGCTACCAAAGGGATTTTTCCCAACCCTCATCACAGAAGACAATCATAAAGCAAAGATATGTAACTTAAATTGGCAAAAAGAAAGTATACTAAAATTAAAAGAAAAAAAAAGCAGCATTCCTAATCTAAAGCTGTCTCTTTAATTTATTCCATATACAAGGCAGAAACTTAGAAGGAAGTCATACACCTCATTTTCCCTGAATTCTGAGTGTAACGAATCACCACACTTTGACTTCCTGTTATCATTTCCTAAAGATGTGCCGCTCTCTTTGTCTTCCTTCATTTCCACTGTCCTGATCCTAATTCAGACCATTACCTCTGAACTCTTCCTTCCTAAGTGATCTTATTGACTCAAGGCTTCGGACACCGATCACTTCTCACACTGCAGTCAGTCTTCCTTCCCTGCCCTGCAGCACGGCATCGCTGGCTCTGCTTTACCTGATCCCCAGCTTCCCTCTGAGCCATGTCTCACCACTCACTTGGACCTCCAGGACACGCTCGTGCTTGCACATCAGTATTTTTGCTCCAGCTATTTTTCTCTGCCAGGAATACCCTATCTGCCTTCATTTGCTTGCTATTTTTTTTTCCTTGAACATATAACTTTCATTCCTTCTGGGAAACCTTCTAAATGCTTGGGCTGAGCTCAGTGCCTATGGAGCTTTCCAAATTCTAAGATACAACACATACAGGTATGTATGCATGTATGACTCCCGCCTCCTGGTCTTCATGCCTCTGTGTAACCCTTTTCTGAGTGTGGTGCAAACTGTGACTGCCTCTAATCAATGGAATACAGCAAAGGTGATGGAAGGTCACTACCATAATCATGTTTTCTGTACAAGAGTCCCCCTTGCTGGCAGATTTACTTTATCTCCATCGCTAGCTTTCAAGTAGTATGCCATGGAGTAAATGGCCAAGTTGAAGTAACCCACTTGAGAAGGAACTCCGTGCATTCTCTAGAAGCCCAGGGCTGTCAGGAGTAAAAAACTGAAACCCTCAGTCCTATGAGCAAAGGAAACAAATTCTGACACAACCTGAGGACCCTTGGAAGTTGATCTTTCCCTAATGGAGTCTCTCATGAAATTGCAAACATGGCCAACACCTAGCATATAGTCTGGTGAGACCTTGAAGCAGAAAACCCAGGTAAGAGTTCCCAGATTTCCAACTAGAGAAACAAATAACACAGCTGTACATAACGATGTAGTATGCATCACTTAAGGTACTGTATGTGTGGCAATTTGTTACCTCTAAGGATAAACTGAGGCATATTAACATTTTCATGAGTTTATTTGAGTAAAAATCAATTCAAATTAAGAAGTGCAAAACTGGAAGTGGTTAGGACTGCTCCACAGACTGAAGTCGGGGGATACATTTATATATACAGACAAAATGCGGAAATGTAAGGAAATTATTTGATTGGCTATAGCTTAAAATCCACCTGGCTGTTTGTAACTGGTTGTCCTTGGGTTTCAGCTTTGTAACCCTGAGGCATTTACAGGGTTAGGTTTGTTTACTTACACAGGCTGCCACAGCATTTGAGCCACCTCAGTCTAATGGCCTCCTTGTTTAGTTAATTTCACATTACACGGCCAGAGATAATATACCATTTTATGGGGAAATTATAATTTTGTCTGTTTCTCTGATAACCAACCCCATAGACTGCTTGAGATGAACTCCAAGCACACTTCCTGACACATAGCTGGTTTGTAATGATGGCTCATGGACTTGAAAAGTAGACTCCATGTGAAAGTTGAAATCCAAATCATTACAACAAAACTTCAGTCTTTGAATATCCTTTAATTTTTTCAAGAAGACTGAAGACAGGAGTATTTTTTCAGTCTTCCAAATATTGGGTGACCTACACAATTTAAATGAAATCTCCTCCAGAAAGCCTCTCTTCTATTCTTTTGTGACATTCTACTCCTGTCTCTTTCTGCAATGTGTATATGAACCTTGGAATTTTTTCCCTATCTCTCCCAATATACTTTGATGTTTGCAACTAGATTTTTAGACTTTCTAGACCCAGTTCTTAATTTAGTAGAGCCGTCCCCAACTTACATCCAACTTAAAACTTTCCAACTTTACGGTATTGCGAAAGCAATACATTTTCAGTAGAAACCATACTCCAAATTTTGCATTTTCATCTTTTTCCTGGGCTAGCAATATGTCCTATGATTCTGTCTTGGGAGGTAGGGCAATGGCAGGGAACCCCATTTCCCAGTCAGCCAAACGACTGTGAAGATAGACAACTGATAGACTTAACAATCATCCTATACTCATACAATCATTCAGTTTTTCATTTTCAGTACGGTATTTAATAAATTACTTGACATACTCAGCACTTTAATATTAAATAGGCTTTGTTAGATGGTTTTGCCCAAGTGTAGGCTAATGCAAGTGTTTGAGCATACTTATGGTAGGCTAGACTAACCTATGTTGTTACGTAGGTTAAATGTATTAAACTCATTTTTGACTCATGATATTTTCCAGCTCACAGTGGCTTTATCACCACATAACCTTGTAGTAAATTGGGGAAGATCTACACTTAGCACATATTTTCAGCTTAATAATGCTAAAAAAATAAATAATTGATTGGAAGCTGATTAGATTTCTGGCTCTGTGTCACACTGTATTAGTTTTTGGCTTTTCAGGGACACAAAACCACCCTCTCTGGTATGTTCTGAGGGTTCCTGGACTATTTCAGAATCCTCAGAGTACATTAACAGACTCAAAAAAGGATATTCCCTGGAAGATCATGAAAAATTGTACTCTAAAATGTCTGGATTCTAGTGCTACATAATTTCATTTAATAATAACATACAATTATTCCCAGTCTTCATATTTCTGCCCCCTGACAAAGCCCTTTTTAGGGTTCATGCTGCTAGCCCCCTTTACCACTTCTAGCGGACTTGTATTACATTCATTTGAATTGGCATGAAAAATTTAAGATGAATAAAATATCAAATAATCACATTTTATGTGAGGTAAGGCAATATTTTTTTTCTTTTTTTGGAAAATATATTCTTGGAAATCATAACAGATGAAATAGCTTATTTTCTATAATAATACACATTATATTAATTAATTTATTGTTAAATAATTAGTTATTGTTAAATAATAGTTAATTAATTTAATGATATGGTAATGAATTGTTGTTACAATAGCTCAGCAAAAACACTTTGTATTCCAAAAAAAGAAAAATTCTTCATGCGTCTCTATGTTGTGGCTATAATCCCAGGACCATCCCTTTTATTTGATAATTGTCAGTAAGATTTTTCACAGTACAGAGATTTGGGTAAAAGATGATCAGAATCTCTTGATGGGTCTTTTTATAAACTGAAGTAAACACAGATTTATCCTGACCTTATCTGATTCTTAACTTCAAGCTCATTAAGGCACACTGAAATACACAACAATATGCCAGTCAATTTGCTATAAACTTGAACTGATTGTCTTGACATCTTTACATTAAAAATTAAATTGATTGGAAATGTTATAAAATTGATGGTAGTGTTATAAAGGCCAAATTTCATTTTGTCTAAAATTAGTATAATTAAAAGTACCAACAAATATCCTGATGGAAAGATCTTCATTCTTGAAGAACACCTGCATTAAAAATTAAAAGTCCACGGGCGCCTGGGTGGCTCAGTGGGTTAAAGCCTCTGCCTTCGGCTCAGGTCATGATCTCAGGGTCCTGGGATGGAGTCCCGCATCGGGCTCTCTGCTCAGCAGGGAGCCTGCTTCCCTTCCTCTCTCTCTCTGCCTGCCTCTCTGCCTACTTGTGATCTCTGTCAAATAAATAAAATCTTTAAAAAAAATTAAAAGTCCATATTTCAGAGCTTTCATATAAGACATAATATTGCCATTCATTTGCAAATGTGGTAAGACAATTCTCATTAGCAATGAAGTTCATTTTTTTTTAAGATATAACAATGAAATTAAAACAAGGCAGTATTACGTAAGGTCATTCAACTATGATTAAAACAAATGTCATTACAACTTTATTATAGTCCTCATTAAAAAGTTAAACTGCAAAACCCTGAACCAACCAAAATCAGAACTTGAGTGGAAGCCATTTTCTCCCAACCCTGCCCCCACTATGGGAACACTTTATTTGAACAACAATGAACAATCATAGAAGAAAAAGGATGACTGCCTTTTTTTCAGAGAGCCTTCTGTCTCGGAAATGTTCTTTTACCAAGGAAAAGAAAAAAAATTATAAAAACTTCTCTATCTTCCATTGACAAGCTGGTTATTGAAAGCCATGGTGGGTTTGAGCATCATGTTTGAAGGTGGCAGAGCCTCTCTCAGACTGAGTTCCTAAGTATCAGAATGCAGAGAGCACCATCACCCTCAGCTGCACACCCCGGATTAGAGTAAGTGACAAAATTCCTACTGCATCAGGCTGCTGAGCTTCGGGAGTAGTGTATTATAGCAATGGGCATGACTGTTGCATTTCTACTGGCTTCCAATCATAGCATTTATTAGTTTGCACAGGCTACATGACAGAGCTTCTAACTTCCATTACTTATCTGAGAATCAAGGCTTTCCCTCCTCCAGTGAAGTTGACCAGTGCCCTATTCTCATGTCCATCCCTTCCTACGTCCTACTCCATAGGAGGACATTCTTTCAAAATAGATCCCTACTTTAATAAAGAAACACACATCTACAGACTCCTGTTGTTGTGCTTAGAGTAGGTTAAATTATGGACCCCCAAAAGGTATGCCTACATCTTAATCACCAGGATCTGTGATTATTACTTGACATGGCAAAAAAAAAAAAAAAAAAAAAAAAAGAAAGAAAGAAAATTACCTTGTATGTCAAAAGATGTGATTAAGGATCTTCAGAGGAGGAGTTTATCTTGGACCATCCAGATGGTCTTTAAATGCAATCACAAATACCTTTTTTTCCCTAAGATTTGTTTATTAATATTAGAGAGACAGAGAGAATGAGTGGGGGGAGGGGCAGAGGGAGAGAAACTTCCAGCAGACTCCCTGCTGAATGCGGAGCCTAACTTGGGGCTTTATCTCAGGACCCATGGGATCATGGCCTGAGCCAAAACCAAGAGTCAGAAGCTTAACCTTCTGAGCCACCCAGGTGGCTCTAATAAGTATTCTTACAAGAGACAGGCAGAGGGAGTTTGGAACACAGAGACACACACAGGAGAAGACTCAATGTAGGCTCCAAGGCAGAAACTGGAGTGATGTGGCCACACGTCAAGAAATACCTGGACTCACCAGAAGCTGCAAGAGGCAAGGACTGGATTCATCACTACAGACTTCAGAGGGAGTGCAGCCAGCTAACACCTTAATTCCAGACTTCAGGTCTCTCAAATCGTTAGAGAATAAATTTTGGTTGCTTTAAGCCACCCAGTTTGTGGTAAATTGTTACAGCAGGCACGGGAAACTGACACAGTGTTCTCATCTGCGAAGGCTGAGTCTCTGGGGACGGTGTCTCTAGTTATTTGTGCCACTGCACACTGAGATTTGGACTTTTTACGATCCAAGTCATACTTCAAGCCAAAGTGATGCCTTTAACATAACAGTCACTGTTCTCATACTTTGGGGATACAAAAATGAATACCACTCAACTACGCTTTTTCAGAACTCAGAGTCCAAAGAGGAGGCAGCAGATACAAAAATGATAGTACATCATATGTGACTAAAAATTTTCTACATGACCTATAGGGTATTTATGTAAATACTCTAAATATTTGATCATTCTACTTGAGACACCTCTGCCTTCAATGCTCTTTCCTGAATGTGACAAATACCCCACCTCAGAGATTTTGCATCTGCATGTAGCTGTCCCACCCCACTGGTTTCCTGAAGTTTTGTACAATGTTACCTTTTCAGCTAAGCTTTCATGGAACAAGCTATGTAACACTTTATTTGTCCCTCCTTGGCCCACTGGAAATGTTTATCCCTTTTCCCTTTGTTACTGTTATTTTTTCATAACACTCATCCTCAACTAACAAACTATATACATGTGTATGTGTGTGTGTGTGTATATATATCTATATATATATATATATAGTTTTTATTCATAAAAACTATATATATAAAATTTTCTAATTTTATAATATATAAAAGTAATATATGGTGTATATGCATACATTTATATACATATATATATGTATATACATAACTCCTCATTTATGTGTTTATTTCCCGTATTCTCCAAGGCAAGGGCAAGCATCATTTTGCCAATTGTGTTCACTACTACATCCCTAGCTCTTAAAATCACTTCTGGCATAAAGATATCCAACAAGTAAGAGTTATTTTCACCTAACACTTTTGTTGTGTTTATTTAAAAAAAAAAAATCCTAGTTAAATGAACTCCAAGTTCTGAGTAAATTCACATCACCTTATAGTAATATCCTGTTTCTGAGGTAGGGTAAACTAGGTAAGCATTGCTTAAAATGAATGTGAATAACTTTCTTAAGTTAACTTAAAATGAATAACTTAAAATGAATGTGAATAATAAATTATCATTATTTGTGAAATTCTAATATATATAAAAATAACTTAAAGAAAGGAAGACACAATATTGCTCTGATAGCTAAGGTCAAAAAGTTGCAAATGGTTAGCAAGACAACATCTAGTCAGCCTTTTAAAAATGTCAGGGTCAACAGAAATGCAGCTCAGTGGTTTTGATATTGAAGTGAAGTTCAGCCTTTTCTTATAGTCTGCAACACTGTAACAAGAGTATTTTACTGACATGGTGCCATCCTACATTCTTCAGAACTGCAAATCTACCCTCACCAGTAGCCAAGAAAAAGAATTACTATGAAGCACTGTCCACGAATGGAAAACAAAACAAAACAAAACAAAACCTGCTTCAAAGACAGCTTCCATTACCAACATTCCAAACTTGGTGTTTCTTCATATCTGTATGTTAATAGGGACCTAAGTCCTTCTACTTTCTTACCTCCTCTCTCTATAAATGTTTATATACCTATAAATTCTTTATGCTCATTATGCTATTAGATCTTAAACAGTTTTAAACAATAATTAGCATTTAAATAATGAAATAAGTAACTTGAAGTTCTGGATCAGGTAAATAAAAATGGTTATGTACCTTAAGAAGATAAAGAATTTTTAAAAAGTTAAATAACATTTTTGTAAGTCTACTCTAATATCATTTATCTTGCTAAATGTAATATGAGGCATAACATATAATTTACTAGTTAGCATTTAAAAGAGGTCTATATTAAATAGTAAGATACAATATCATCAGCAACTAATAAAAATAAATTTCAAATTAGGAAAAATGAATTTTTGAAGTCATACAACCAATGTACAAAGAACTTAAACTCTCTTTAATCTCTTCCCATGGTCCTGGTCTGAACAAAGCAGGAGGGGCAGTTAGTCCCTTACTACCATGCTCCCACCGACACACACACACCTTCCCCATATTATCCTGGGATGATCCAAGAAAGAGAATTCAGAGGCAAAATCAAATTAATAATTAAACATCTAACTCAACAAATGTATCAGTCTAAAAGGAGCAATGCACCAAAAAAATGGTTTTAAGAACAAATGTGTCACTAGTTTATAAATGCCTTAGCCAACATATTTAACAATAAACATTTTTATTAGTTTTAGTTTGTGTGAGCTGCATTTTTAGAAGGTAAAATACACTGCTTTCAAGTTTTAGTACCTATGATTTGTTTTCTGGAGTTCATTATACAGGATGAATTCTCTTTATAAACATACACAAAAGATTATTAAAAATTAATAGCAATAGGAGGTGTCAATGATGAAGTAATATAGAACAATAACTCATCAAAAGGTGGCTGTAATTGAATTTAAAGTGCATATGATTGTTATTAGGCAGAGTAGCAGTAAGCAAAGCACAGCATAACTTAACTATTTTTATTTAAAAATAGGATTTTCTATACTAATCATTCAGTCATTGGCCCAGCCCCATGAGAAAGGACAATGGAAAGCCAGTGTGGATAAACATGCCACATCTAATTAATCTTCATCTAAAACACACACACACACACACATTCATACTGCAAAACTATAAATTAAGTTGCTGCTAAATAAGTGGCATGAACACTAAGTGTTTTAAGCATTAAAAACATTTTTAAAAACTTCAGCAAACTGTATGTCCTATTATGCAGAATTTTAATCCAGCTTTTCTTTCAAAGAAAAAACAAATTTAACAGTCTTGATTCCCCCTTTTAATTTCTCCCTTGTGTTTTCTAAATACAGAGAGAATCTCTGGGAAGCTTCAGGGAGATTTACATTTTAAGATAGTAGGGATGGGCCATCAGAGGTTTTGTTTTTTATTTTAATGAAGGAGTCCACTATGTGGATTAAGTAAAAGCAGAAGGAATATCCTAGAAAAACACCTGTGTCAAATGTCACTGTGAAGTGGCATTTCAGAGCTCTGGTGAAACTGAGAGAACCTACCAATTTAAAAAATTAGAAATTCAAAGAATTATTAGCAATAAAGCATCATTTTATGAATAACTGACAATCAGCTGACAAATTTTATAGCTTAAGGTTGTTCAGGCTACTAGCTGCTGCAGCTTATCCCCAGAATACCATTAAGAATATGATTTGTCTTTTGACATAATTTCTTAACCAGAGTAACGAGGTCAAATATGGCACCAAGAACTTTTGCTCTATGCAGTCTAAGTGTGTGTATGACTGTGGCCGACATATACCATACATAGGTGCAAGGATGGACAGACAGAAGACAAGACAGATTGTGTGTGCACAAATATAGGTGCATGTAAGCTGATTAATAAACTTCCCATTTTTTATACTAGAAGAAAAACAGAAACATGATACACAAATAATCAATATGTATTTAGTTTGAGGCTCCGGTATGGATTAAATCACAGTAAATTTTTTTTCTGCTCCAGTTGAAATATTGGCTTTGATTACTGATTTATAACTTATTAATTTCAAGCTGGTATTAATTTGTGTATAAAAGATGTACCAAAAGTATACATGTAAGTACAAAAGCCTGACTCCTCTCACTTTTCACACTCTGATAGCTTATTATTTCTAATAACTATAAAACAGTAGAAAGGTATATGCCAGTCATGACATTTTAGATATGACAGAGATTAAAATACACAGATGATTATCATATGATCTCGTTGATATGTGGAATTGGGGTATTTAAGAAACAAAACAGAGAATCATAGGGGAAGAGAGGAAAAAACAAAACAAGACAAAATCAGAGAGGGAGACAAACCATAAGAGACTCTTAAGCACACGAATCAAAATGAAGAATGCTGGAGGAGAGGGGGTAGGAGAATGGGTAACTGGGTGATGGACATTAAGGAGAACACATGATGTAATGAGCACTGGGTATTAAATAAGATTGATGAATCACTGACCTCTACTTCTGAAACCAGTAATACATTATATATTAATTGAATTTAAATAAAAATAAATTCAAAAATAAAGTAACATACACAGTATCTCAAAACTATTGTTTATGACACGATTTGCAATGGACATATATTACAATTGGATAAGTTAAATGGAAACAGTGGTACATATTGATTTTTATTTGGAAATTTACTCAAGATTACCTGTATTCCATAGTACTATATTTATAAAGCAGTAGATACATATACTATTCATATGTGTAGGCTGTTGTATACTATTCTTGTTAGGTGAATGTTATTTTTATAAGAATTACAGAAAGAAATAATTTGCAAAATATGTCAGGATATTAGGGTACATTTAAATATAAAAAAAAAATGACATTCAAGTCCCCACCACATATGAGCTTGGAAAGAGAAACACTGACTCTATTAGTATGTGTTCCTATGCACACATTTGTATCAACTATTGAAGAATTTTACATTAATCCTCACCTGTTATTTTTATTGCCATTTTTTAGAGCTAGTGACCTACAATATTATCAAGTGGCTTTTAACTATTTCTGAAGTTCATCATGATCTATTCAGATTTGTTGCGTTCCTGAAATAAACCCTCTTTGCTTATATTATTTTACTCTCTTGATGTATGGCTGAATTAATTCCACAATATTCACTTAGGACTTTTATACTTACTATGTTGGAGCTACAGGTCCAGCACAGTGGTAAACACAGTTCCCTGTCACCCCTGTCTGAATTGAGTTTCTAGTTCTTATAGGGAATAGAGAAAAGTGAAAGAACCTCCATGGTGTTGAGTGAAGGTGGCTTCTCCTCAGCTGACCTCTACCAGAAGTAATCACAGCTCATGTGTGTGTGTGTGTGTGTGTGTGTGTGTGTGCGTGCGTGTATGCGCATGATTGTGTACCCGCAGATACACTGCTATTCTGATTTTCTTTGGGGGATGACTTTCACCCATGCTCTATGTAATCTGAAGGAGGCTGAACCCCTCTTCCCAGGTGTGCACTTATAAACCTTCTAACCAGTAAGAGCAAGGGGTTCACAAAATGTGGTCACTGGTCCCAACTTCACCATCACCTGAGGAATTGTTCAAAATGCAGATTCCTGGGCCCCAGCCCAGCTCTGGTATTGGAGCTAGTTCTGTGCCTTTTAACCAGCCCTCCAGGTGATTCTGGCGCACACTAAAAGCTTGAATATCCTAGAAAGAGTGATCATTTTAGAGATGGTGATGTGTCACAAGAGATCTCTGAGAGTCAACACTGAAACGTGTGAGGGAACTAGAAGGAAAAAGACATTCTTTACCTTCCTGTGGCTAAGCTGCTAAAGCTGGAACTATCTAAGCCCAGAGCTGCTAAGTGGCTGTCTTTATCTTCATTTATAAAAAACTTGTTTCTGAACAAAACCAAAAAGAGGAAATCAGAGCTGAAGGAAAAGGAAAAAGCCAGATTTTTTCAACACGCTTTTTAAGCATCTGATTTCACTTGGCATCTGAAGAATTACTATGGTTCTTTTCCATTATGAACTTTTTTTTGGTTGTTTTTCTTAACTAATTTGAGTTGGAGTTCTGTCAATTCCAATAAAACATATAATAATACTGCATCTTTGAAAATACACTTTTTTTCATTTTCATGTTATCCGATGTATTTTTTATTACATTCCATGGGTTCAAGTTAGGGCCCATGAAGTTGGAAATTAGAGAAACAAGGCTGCTGTCTCAGAATTGTTACATGAAATCATGACAGCAAAACATTACAGGTGAACTGTTCTGTTCTTAAAGGACCATTAGAGTCCAGGCCATGAGAACTTCATTATGACTTGACAGAAATTTAAATGTTACAGGTATGCTTTGTTTTACTGCATTTCATTTTATTGTGCTTTACATTTTTTTTTTTTTTTTTTTTTTTACAAATTTAAGGTTTGTAACAACCCTGCATCAACAAGTCTACTGGCACCATTTTTCCAACAGCGTGTCCTCAATTTGTGAGGACATTTGTGTGTCCTCACACAAATATGTCAAATTTTGGTAATCTCACAATATTTCAAATTTTTTCACTATTATCATTTTTGTTATGGTGATATGTGATCAGTGATCTTTGATGTTACTATTATATTTATTTTGGTGTGTCACAAACCATGCTCATATAAGACAATGAACTCAATAAATGTTGTGTGTTCTGTTATATCCACAGACCATACCCCCATCTCTCTCCCTCTCCTTCAACCTTCCTATTCTCTGAGACACAAAAATATTTAGTTAGACCAATGAGTCATCCTACAATGGCCTCTTCAGTGTTCAAAGGAAAAGTTGCAATTTCTCTCTTTAAACCAAAAGCTAAAAATGATAAAGTTTAGAAAGGAGGGCAGCCTGAAAGCGAAGACAGGCTGAAAAGGAAGCCTCTTGCACCAATTAGCCAAGTTGTGAATACAAAATAAGTAAATAATTTTTTTAAAAATTCTTGAAGAAAATTAAAAGTATTACTTCAGTGAACACACAAATGATAAGAAAGCAAATGCGAAGCATAATACCCTCTAGTTCCATCCACATCATTGCAAATGGCAAGATTTCATTTCTTTTGATGGCTGCATAGTATTCCAGTGTGTGTGTGTGTGTGTGTGTGTGTGTGTGTGTGTATCTATATCTATATATAGATATAGATATATATATGCATACATCATACCACTCTTCTTTATCCATTCATCTGTCGATGGACATCTAGGTTCTTTCCATAGTCTGGCTATTGTGGACATTGCTGCTATAAACATTAGGGTGCACGTCCCCCTTTGGATCACTACATTTGTATCTTTAGGGTAAATACCCAGTAGTGCAATTGCTGGGTCATAAAGTAGCTCTATTTTCAACTTTTTGAGGAACCTCCATGCTGTTTTCCAGAGTGGTTGCACCAGCTTGCATTCCCACCAACAGTGTAGGAGGGTTCCCCTTTCTCCACATCCTTGCCAGCATCTGTCATTTCCTGACTTGTTAATTTTAGCCATTCTGACTGGTGTGAGGTTGTCAATAAGAGAAAGACAATTATCATATGATCTCCCTGATATGAGGAAGTTGAGAGGCAATGGGGGCTTGAGGGGTAGGAAAGGAATAAATGAAACAAGATGGGCTTGGGAGAGACAGACCATAAGAGACTCTTAATCTCACAAAACAAACTGAGGGCTGTTGGGGGTAGGGGGGTAGGAAGAGGGTGGTTGGGTTATGGATATTGGGGAAGGTATGTGCTATGGTGAGTGTTGTGAAGTGTGTAAACCTGGTGATTCACAGACCTATATCCCTGAGGCTAATAATATCTGTTAATAAAAAAAAAGAAAGAAAAAAGAAAAAAAGAAAGGAAGAAAAAAAGAAAGAAAGAAAGCAAATGCCTTATTACTGAGGTGGAGAATTTTTTAATGGTCTGGATAGAAGATCATATCAACCACAACATTCTCTTAAGCCAAAGCCTGATCCAGAGCAAGGCCCTATCTCTCTTCAATTCCATGAAGCCAGGCAGAGATGAAGAAGCTGCAAAAGTAAAGCAGGCTAAGCAGAAGCTGGTCCATGAGAAAGCTGGTCCATGGGAAAGAAGCCATCTCCATAACAGAAGAGTGCAAGATCCAGCAAGTGCTGATGTAGAAGCTGCAGCCAATTTTGCAGAAGATCTAGCTCAGATCACTGTGCAGACACACTAAGCAACAGATTTTTCATGTAGATGAAACAATCTTCTATTGGAAGAAAGTGCCATCTAGGACTTTCATAGCTAGAGAGGAGAAGTCAATGTCCAGCTTCTAAACTTCAGAGAACAGGCTGACACAAAAGTACCCCATGCAGGTGGGACTTCAAGCTGAAGCCAGTGTTCACTGACCATTTCAAAATCCTAGAACCCTTAAGAATTATGAGAAATCTACTCTGGCTGTGCTCTATAAATGGAACAACAAAGCCTGGATGACAGCACATTTGTTTACAACATGGTTTAGTGAACATTTTAAACCCATTGTTGAGATCTATGGCTCAGAAAAGAAGGTTTCAAAACATGACTGGTCATTGCCAATGTACCTGGTCACACAAGAGCTCTCATGGAGATGTCCAGGCAGATTAATATTGCTTTCAAGCCTGTTAACACAACATCCATTCTGCAGCCCATGGATCAAGGAGTGATTTCTACTTCCAAGCCTTATTTTTTAAGAAATACATTTGGTATGGCTATCACTGCCATAGACAGTGATTCCTCTGACAGATCTAGGCAAAGTTAATTCAAAAGTTTCTAGAAAGGATTCACCATTCTAGACACTATTAAGAATATTTGCGATTCATGGGAAGAGGTCAAAATATCAACATGAACAAGAGTTTGGAAGAAGTAGATTCCAACCCTCATGGATGACTTTGAGAAATTCAAGACTTCCATGAAGGAAGTAACTGCAGATGTGGTAGAATAGCAAGAGAACTAAAATTACAAGTAGTGCCTGAAGACGGGACTGAATTGTTGCAAGCTCATAATAAACTTGAACAGATGCTAAGCTGCTTCTTATACATGAGCAAAGAAAGTGGTTTCTGGATATGGAAGCTACTGGTGAAGATGCTATGAGGATTGCTGAAATAATAAGGTATGTAGAATATTATATGAACTTAGTTGCTAAAGCAGTGGTAGGGTTTGAGAGGATGTACTCCAATTTTGAAAGAATTCTGCTGTGGGTAAATGTTATCAAACAGTATTGTATACTACAGAGAAAACATCTGTGGAAAGAATCAACTCATGTGGCAAACCTCACTGCTATCTTATTTTAAGAATTGTCACACCCATCCAATCATCAGCAACCATCAGTTAAGTAGCTATCAACATTGGCAAAAAGACTATGACTCGCTGAAAGCTTAGATGATGGTTAACAGTTTTCAGCAATAAAGCATTTTTAAATTAAGGCACAGATATGCCTTCTTTCAAAAAGACATAATGCTACTACACACTTAATAGACTATAATATAGTATAAACACAACTTTTATGTGTACTGGGAATTCCTAAAATTCATTTGACAGTGATATTTGCATTTCTGGCGGCTGGAACCCACAATATCTCTTCAAGTTTGCTTGTACCCGTAGAAAAATGTACTACCAAAAAAAAAAAAAAAAAAAGAAGAAGAAGAAGAATTTGGATACTTTATAGCACCACAAGAAAAGGTGCCTTAGAAGCAAACATTAACAGGACTTGGGCATACACTCTTGGAGGGACAAAGTGTCAACTGGGCCCCCAAATGGCAGGTGTGTCTCTATTACAAATAAGGGTGTAACTGACCAGATGGATACAATGTCATTAATATACTGAAACTATGTAAGAAATCCCACTTGCATTGATTGTTTCTATATATAACCATATAAGAAGCCTTCTGATTAAAATGTGCCTGCCCAAGAGCTGAGTTAATTAACACACTGCTTAACCTAGGAACATTATAGGGGAGACAAAGCATGAGAGACTGTGGACTCTGAGAAACAAACTGAGGGTTTTGGCAGGGGTGGGGTGACCCTGGTGGTGGGTATTGTGGACGGCACACATTGCATGGAGCACTGGGTGTGGTGCATAAACAATGAATTTTGGAACACTGAAAAAAAAAGTAAATTAAATTAAATTATCAAAAAAAACCCAAACATTTCAGGATCCAGACTCTTTGTTAATTTTAAAATGAAGGCAACATGAAACTGCTCCAGATACAAAGTTAATTGGTGGGGGTAATGGAGGGAATGACTGTAATATTTTAGAAAAGAAATAATGAAATAAATAGTAGCTATCTCATAATCTCCAAGTGTAACTGTTGTTTATTTGTATTACTGGACCCCCATTAAATATTAACATTCCCCAAGCTGATAAATGGCTCACAGCAAATATGGTGCTCATCTAATTCACACAGTTTCATTGATATAAGTGTTCTATTAAAAGGTCTCTTTATGGTGCCTTAATTATATCTGAAAGTTCCATTAAAACCCTTGGCAAATTAGCAGACTGTTTAAGTCAGTAGGGAGCTACCTGCAAAATTCACTTCATTTCTGGTTAACTTCTGGAGCCACATAGTTTGGTAGGTGGGAACAGAATATAGGCATGTTTAGAATAGGAAGAAACACGTATGATTACTGTTTTAATATCTACAGAAATCATAAGAACATTATTCATACAGTCTCTTCTAGAAATTTGCTTCTGAGGAGAGAACTGCGATAGACTCAATCTTTAGGATTTGAGCCAGAAATCCAAAGCACAAAAATGTAAGGACCTCCAAGGCTCTGGGGAGATCTTTCTGGGTAGATATTCCATTGTTCTAATTTCTCTCATTTTCCCACATTAATCATATCAATATTGGTATAGAAATCCCTAAATGCTCACTGGGTGGGTGTTGTAGGAAGAAGATTTTCTTCCATTCTTTCACCCATACTCTGTCTATGCTCAGATCACCAAAAGAATTCTTTTGGATTCTTTGGAAAGGGCTGGGATATGGATGGAGTGTTGAAAGTCCTTTGGGATTTTTGGAAGAGGCTGGGATATGGATGAAGCCTTAAATTGAAGGTCCCTGGGTCAGTAACAAGGTGCCTTTATACAAGAAAATGAGAAACTGAATTGTTAAGCCTTAACAAATTATGATTTCCTACAACTGAAAAGAACAGAACTGTTTTCCCTAAAGTAATACTCAAGCAAAAAGTTTGGAAGTAAAAATACATTCAAAATACATATGCACAGGTGCTGAATAGATTAGTTTTCTTACAACTTTGATTTGTGCTTTAAAAAAGGAGTCAGTAGAATAAAACACAGCAAAGATTTAAGAAGATAAAACTCAGAGTTCAAGTCAAACTCATGTCTTAAAACACCTATATCCATGATACTTTCATCATTCAAGAAGAATGGTTGATTCCAATGCATTTCCAACAGTTTAGATGAAAGAACACATAAGCCTTTGAAGTTACTATGCTGCACAAATAGCATTTGCAAAAATGAAGTTAAGACTGCTTCTTCTCTATGTCACAAGTATGTTTTTGTAATAGAAAAATAGGACATCTTCATAACTAGAGCAAATAAAAATACAAATACCTTTAAATTATTTCCTTTATTTCAATATTTCATTTATAACCTTTTTAAAATTAGTTGAGTCCCCTAAATTAATCTGCTAATCTATGATTACTGTTTATCCAAAAAATAAAATGATATCAAATGTAGAGTACAAATGGAAAATTCTTAGGAGATTGCTTGATAATACATCTTTAGATGTGCTTTTATCAAGTTTATTTTTTTTAAGTTTATAATTCCTAAAATGAAGGAAGTCTTCATTTCCTTACATACCTATATTTTTTTCCTGTGATCTGCTATTTTATTCATCAGTTGTAATAGATACATCTGGTTTCAGGAATTAAAAAGTTTACAAATATAAAATTATGTGAAAGCTCAGAAGTGCATATACCTTGGGAAATAGCAGAAACTGGGGATCTTGGTACCCATTTTCAGTAATCTATGTACGAATGCTTTTTGATCTGTGGAATTTCAATGATGAGAAAACTAACTTACTACTTTTATGACACTAAACTAATACAAAATGAAATACCATATGCAAATATCTTTTGTTCTGAAAGCACTTTACTCGCTTCAATGATTTCTTGTGGCACAGGTGCAGAAAAACTAAAATAATATATCTAGGGAAAGAAGATGTAATGAAAAATGCCACTTGCTATAAACTGTTGAGAGCCCTTAGGTATTAGACAAATGATCTAGTTCTCACTGAAATGTCTGCTTACAAATTGAAGTGAAAGATAAAAGACAAAAAGCATTTTGTTTAGAATCACCATCCTCCCCCTGCCTTTGGTGTTCTCAGAGCCATGTAATTAGAGAAGGGCCAGAACATTCTGAAGTCTCACTCTATCTTCCTTCTATGCATAGGTAGATTCAGGGTCAATCATTCAAAGAAGATATGCCTTAGATGAGGGTCACCAAGAAGATTTAACTATAAACAATTATATATACATATATGCATTATTTCCTTGATAAGCAATGCTTAATTAGAAATTTTAGTTAATGCCAAGCAGGAAAAAAGTGAGAGTCTCTCCATTCCAATGTTTGAAAATCACATAAAATGATGTACCATTAAATATTTCCAATAATGAATAAGGACATATATGAACATAAATTTTAGTGGGAAATCCATTTCCAAACAATTGACTTGTAAAGTATACCCTAAATTTTCAATTTTGTCATCTTTTAAAATCCATATTGATACCCTATCAATATTCTTCATGCACCAAGTAACTTATATCCATAAACATGACCAGATAAATTAATATAGACATAACGAACAAATGTTCATTGCGCAAAAGTAAGAAATTTAACAACAAAAAAAATCTGTGAGCATGCCCAGACTTCAGATAACAAACTGAAAATAAAAGATTCTATCAGATCATGTAAAAATACTTATAAAGTTTTAGGTGAAAATTTGGGGGTGAATCTCTAAAAACACAATTAATAGCTTTAATTATAAATTTCACTTTTCTAGAAGCTAGTTTATTTAGTGTTATTTCACTCATGAATATGTAAGCTTCCAATTTAGCATCAAATATATTTTTGTTATCTTTCGAAAAAGTTTATTCTGTAAATGCTCCTTTTTTTTTTTAAATTGTCACTGGTTATTAGACACTGGTTATCTCACTTGACAGATGAAATATAGTTCTTTTTTTCACTCCAAGAGGTAGACATTTCACATGTAATTAACAGAAAATCTCAAAGGGAGTTTTTGGGACATCATTCCTGACTACCCTCAATAAGCAGTGTTTTTACTGTCTATCTCTACTTATGCCACATATGTCCTATCTTTAAAGTCTTCTAGTTTATGGCATTTTGATGATTTTGCTAGTGTTTGGTTTCTTTTGTTATTTCTTATTGTTTTTGGATTTTATACACTTTAAAATACTTTATAAGATTACCAAGGGAAATAAACCAGAATGTAGTACTTACAATCATTTTAAACACTCAAAGAGCTTTAATTAATAGATATTTTTACATTTCAACTGTGAACTAACTCAAAAAAATAACAAAAGGAAGAAAAAGAAAAGCTGAGACATTTAATCAGCAATATAATTCCTGAATATTTTGTTGAAGAGAAACTGCTGATGGAGAGGACATGTCACATCATTAGGTTTTTTAATATGCTAAATCCATAGAGTTTCAAACATAACATGCAGTATTTAATTAGCTGAATTATATAAACTGGAAATGTAGGATTTTCATTACCACTTAAAAGCTCTGAAAAGATACTGCTTCAGTGATAGACTAGCTAGTATGTCTGTGGAAAGTTAAGTTCATCTATGTCTTTTTAGGTATAGCTTAAAATTTTCTCTCATTTTTATATTGTTAACTTTTTACTCTTCATTTTCAAGACCCAATATAGAATTATATTACAAATGGTTTGCTTTGAACATTTCTAAAGAGTTAAGTCTTGAGAATCAAAATTGTGCAATGTGGCCTTTGTTATTAATTATGTAACCATTAATTTGCTATAAGTGTCTAACTACGTCTTAAAACAAGAGAAGCCTGTTTGTGGGTGGCAGTATTGTTAACGTATTTTTGCTTCATAGCCTACAGTCGTATCCGCAAGACACACAAGACACTTTTACATACTGAACTCTGGAAATAGTTTACATGTAATACATTTACAAGACTTTTCCTGCTGACTGTGCTGCCCAAATCAGTAACTGCCATTAGTACTTCTTTCCAGTATATTAGCTTGGGATGCTCTAGATAGTTCCACTTTTCTTTCTCTTTTCCATCCATCTCAATACAATTACAGTACCATTTAAGAAAATACATCTGGTTCCCCAAAAGCTACTTTAGTCTACCTTTGAACCTTACCTTGTGCCTGTTAATGGCTTCTGATAAGAATATATAAAATATAAGAATAGGAAAATGTGCATGAGACACGAACACAAGTCAAATAACATCTCCCACCATACTAAAAGGAAAGATTTTACAAGCCTTCAAATGGAAAAAAAAGGAAAAAAGCCATACTTCTATTGCAATAAAAATAACAAAAAGGAGGGCGCCTGGGTGGCTCAGTGGGTTAAAGCCTCTGTCTTCGGCTCGGGTCATGATCTCAGGGTCCTGGGATCGAGTCCCACATCGGGCTCTCTGCTCAGCAGGGAGCCTGCTTCCTCCTCTCTCTCTGCCTGCTTCTCTGCCTACTTGTGATCTCTCTGTGTCAAATAAATAAAAATAAAATCTTTAAAAAAAAATAACAAAAAGGAATTTGATAAATGCTTTTCTTTTTAATTCCAGAAGAAACTTATAATTCATAACACCTCGAAGACGTCAGTCTGTTGGTAGCAAACATCAGTTTTAGCAACTTAGCAAAAGAAAAAGGGGAAAAAAAAGGTGATTCTCCTATTAATAAACATTATATAATTTTTTATAGTTTCATGAAAAACAAAAAAATGTTGAGTCTGTTATTTTTAAGATTCAACAGAAAGCTTCAAAATAGAATAATCTCACCAACAAATAGATCAATCAAAAACCTATTCTTTGTTGACTATTAAGAATTGATTAAATTAAAATGATACATTCTCTTTCTCAATTACCAATAATTTAAAATATCAAAGAATAAAACATTTTGAAAGGTATGGATTTTTATATCAATCATCAAGGTAATTTTTACAAAACCAGTGGAGGCCCAAATTAGAATGCTGCAAAAATCAATTTTGGGGGCATGAGAATAGCTCACATTATCTATGAAAAATAAAATTTGAGTGTGATCTCCTAATTATTCGTTATTCTATACCACAACAAAAATGGCATATGCATAGATCTTGTTAATACTGAGGCTAGAAGAGTCTTTTTCAAATTCCTCTCTCTTCTACTATCTTTATTGTCTCTTTCGCCCAAGACATTCCTGGATGCTAAAACTAATTTCTGCACTGGAATCAGCATATATATCTCACACTGTGTTCTGAACTTCTTTTCGTTCTCATTAAAATTTTCTTTCAAGGGTCTAATTTCTTCAGAATAAGGACTGAAGAGAATCTTAGTTCCTGATGCCCCAGAGTAAGCCTGGAGGTGGCTTCATACGCTGTTTATGGCTTCTCAGGATCAAGGGCATTTTGTCAAAATGGCATCACTCATTAAATGATAGAGTAACTATGATGATTTAATAGGCATATTAGGGACTCAAACTGTGTCTGTACTTTCTGAGCATTACTGGAAAATATTATAAATGACTTGCTAAGCACCATCAGCGATAAAAGAACTCAAAGAATGGCTAAGAACAAATTCTGAATGACTAAAATTTCTTACAGCACTGACATAAAAGTCAGATAACTTAATACAAACTTTGCCCTTTAAGAAACTAACATGGTATATAAATATTAAACATGGACGCCAACCTGATGGTTAAAGAAGAAATGATTCAGGCATTCTTGTTAAACATCATTATATCATCTAAATGTTACTTCAAAATGGCTATAATTAAGAGATCAATTAGATGTTTGGATTATCATTACCCATAAAAAATACAATTATGACCTTGTCAACTTACTAATAATTTTTCACTGTTTACAACTTGCAGACTTACTAGTTTACTCAAAATATATATGAAATGATGAATGGGACAAAAAATATATATATATATAAAATGTATATATATAATGTATAAAATATATATATACACACACATATGTATGTACGTGTGTGTGTGTGTGTGTACATATTGTTTTGTTTTGTTTTGTTTTTTAGAATGTAGACTCTTGTCATTTCTAACCTGGATCTTTATTACCATTTAATTTTGCAGATCCTTAATGTTAATCATGTATTCACGTGATCACTGAATGAGTGATTTTGATGTTTAAAAAGAAGACATTTCCAGTTAGACATAATTCTGAAGCTCCTAAAGTTTCAACTGATTTCTTACACCATGAAAATTCACATTGAGAGAATAAAGATAAATTAGTTATATCTTATACAGCTGTGCGTTTCATTTTGTATTTTTTTTATGTCACCATATTTTTTTCTTTCAATCTATTCATCTGCATTCTACCTTTATATCTGAGGGATTTTCCCTTTGTGGTGCAAAACCAACTTGCAAAACACACACAAAAATCTATGCAAAGGGATCAAAAGTGAGCACAACTCAGAATATTGAAAAGAAGAAAATAAAAATGGCAATGCAGAAGAACTAGAAGGAGAATTGACATAGCAAAAAAAAAAAAAAGTGATAGACATTTTTTTTCTTTTCTTTTCTTTTCTTTTTTTAATAGGCTCCACACCCAGTGTAGAGCTCAGCATGGGGCCTGAACTCATAGATTGTAAGATCAAGAGCTGGACACTCAACCGACTGAACCACCCAGGCACCTCATTTTGTTTTTTGTTTGAGGTGGGACAATAAGTGACCTAAAAGCCTTAGGCCAGTTAATTATTTCTAGAGAAGAAATATGTTATTTTAAGAAAATAACTATTGATTTATACTAATGTATCCAGAAAACATCCATGTATTTATATTTTTCACTTTTCTCTTGATATGTTAAAAAGTCATCATAATTATTGTCAATATTCCAAAACTCATAGCCATTACCCCATATTTCAAAATCATAACCAAATAGATAAAACAATCAAACTCATTGTTTTTGATACTTTGACTCTTTCTTTAATCTGTAGCAAACAGTAGTTGACTTCAATATAAATACTTAAAATGATGTGGATGTGGCTTACAATATAATCAAGACTGATTAAAGATTTAACAAATAGAAAAATATGTTAATATACTATGTAATGTTATAAATGCATGCACGTTAAGACCTTTCTAAAGATAATTTATTTCTAATTACTTGCTCTCCCTCTCCAATTCAAAATGTCTAATGCAAACTTTAAGGTCAAATATTTGTAAAATAATACTGGCAAGCTTTCTATTCATAGATTTTCTCTTTGTCCTTAGTTATATTAGGGCTTTAGGGTGTGCAAAATGCCTAACAATAATTTATTTACTATGTTCTATATCATCACATGCAAAAGCTTAGTAAGAAAACTCGTTATGTTTACTTTTTAGATTGGATGAAGTCATGAAAACAGAAGTAAGATGATCTTTCACAAATCACATTTCAAGGTGAAAGCTAGCATAAAATTAAGTGATATTTTACCACAAGACCCTATTGCTGATTTTCTATTTCTTCTAAAACTGCGCCATCTATTATTTAAACAAGAAACAGTAGTTTCAATGTATGATTTCTACCCTTTATAAACTTCTTAAAAACATAATTGTAGGGGCGCCTGGGTGGCTCAGTGGCTTAAGGCCTCTGCCGTCGGCTCCCGGTCATGATCCCAGCATCCTGGGATCGAGCCCCGCATCCGGCTCTCTGCTCAGCAGGGAGCCTGCTTCCTCCTCTCTCTCTCTCTCTGCCTGCTTCTCTGCCTACTTGTGATCTCTGTCTGTCAAATAAATAAATAAAATCTTAAAAAAAAACATAATTGTATGAATGCATAAAATAATCTATAGACTTTTGGCACAATTTTGGGGTTTATTTTTTACCTCTTACTCTCCAGGAGACAACTGTCTTAAGGTTTTAACTATTCCCACTGAGTTAGAATATGAGCTTTCATTTGATCATGTTAGACTCCAGTTCACCTTTGAATTTCATGAACAGCTTCAATGATTGTCATGCAGAATAACTTAATGTAGTTAAGCTTCCTGGGGCACCTGGGTGGCTCAGTGGGTTAAGCCTCTGCCTTCAGCTCAGGTCATGATTCCAGGGTCCTGGAATCAAGCCCCGCATCGGGCTCTCTGCTCAGCGGGGAGCCTGCTTCCCTTCCTCTCTCTCTGCCTGCCTCTCTGCCTACTTGTGATCTCTGTCTGTCAAATAAATAAAAATAAAATCTTTAAAATAAAATGACTTTAAAAAAAATGTAGTTCAGCTTCCTGAATACTCTCTCTCCCACACTCTTGGGAAATATATAATATAGAACAGAAACGATAATTAGATAGACAGAGATAGATACAGACATAGATACATCTATATCTATATCTATATCTATCTATCTATCTATCTATCTTGGGGCACCTGGGTGGCTCAGTTGATAAAGCATTTGACTCTTGCTTTCGGCTCAGGTCATGGTCCCAGGGTCGTGAAACCGAGCCCTACATTGAGCTTTGTCCTGGGAATGAGCCTGTTTGGGATGCTCTCTCTCCCTCTCCTTCTATCTCACCATTATCCCTTCCGCTCCTCTTGAGAAAAATTATATATATCTGGATGATGGGGTGACAGAAGCAATTATTGCAAAACTATCCTATGTTATGTTATGTTATGTGCTCTTCCCCACCCACCTTTTTTCCTAAAATAGTCTAATACATGTCCACATCTAGATTAGCCATACTATCTAGTTATGGCTTTTCTGCTGCAGTACTACTGAATAATAATCCTAGAACCAAGTATATGAAAACACTGAAATTTCCTGTGCTGTTGCTACCACTTGGCTCTTGTCAATGATGAGCATGTCTACTTTCATTCATTAGGGACCTCTTAGCTTACTTGCCATAAACTGATTGCCAGCTTATCTCTTTCCTTTTCTCTCTCCACACATCTGTCCTAATTTCTGTGTTCCTTCCAATCACCACTTGTTGATTCTCCTTGCTTTCAGACCCCAATGTCCTTGATGAGTTACTCTATGTCCTTACCAGTCAACAAATCATCAGTGTTGCTTCTAGTCTCATTCATATAATGAATCTGCTCTCGAAGATGATGAAATCCAGCATTCATTTTTCTTCTTGACTTTAACTGCACTTCCAAATTCATAGACACCTGAATTTCTAATATTCTCCACTTCTTACCGTCTGTGATAATGTGTTCTACCACATCTCTCTCTCTCTCTCTTTTTTTTAAATCTGCTGAATAGGAAAGAGCTCTGCTAGCATTTTGCTTATCATTCTCTGTATTTGTTACCTTACATAATTCATCCCTCCTAAAGCTTCAGCTAATTTCTTAGACCATGGAAACTCTATCTCCTGCCAAGACCTCTCTAGCTTGCATTATTTCTTGCTGCCTATATAACAATGACCCCTGAAGTTCCCCCCTTCCCTTATTTTCAAAATTAAATAAAATTGAACTGGTCACATTCTGATATATCTCCCTAAATATTCCATAACAGCAAAATCTTAAAGATCTATCAGAATGATGAGCTTGTAAGCATGTGTTAGTTTTGTTTTTTTTTTTTTTGTTTTTTTTTTTTTTAATCTCCAAAATCCAGTCATTCATCTGGATTCTTTTTTTCCAGAGTAATTAGTTTGTTAAAGATTGTAACCTCTGTGTGAGACAATATTATTATTTTTTCTTCCCAATTGTAACTCTTATATTGTTGTCAAGTCCCTCTTCTTTGTTGGTCAGCAGATATCATGAATAATATCTGAAATGAATTCCAGTTTAGAATTGTAAAGTAAATTCTAATTCGAAGAGCCCCTTTCACCATCACTAGCTCCTCCCACTTCAGCACTAAAAGAACACAGAAGGAAGTACATGGTCTGATCCTGAGATGTCTCCTGCTCTTTATTTTCAAAGAATAATGGGCCTGGTTATATAAGGAGGGTAGTTGGGAAGGAGGAAGTAAAAAATATATATATATATTTAAATACCCTTCCGTTACAGTCTTCTCTCTGCTGGGTTTCATGGCTTTTTTGGACAGCTTCTTGGGGTGAGAATGCTCTCTTGCGGCATGTATCCAGTTGCTGGTTTTGGAGAAATACATGTGTATTCTTCAGAGGGCTCTGGTTGCCATCTTCAATGCTCAGCTCCCAGATACAAAGGTAGTTCAATCATCTTCCTTACCTCTTGCCCCTCCGTTTCTGCACCCCACAGTCTCTTGTCTGCAGGATTTCATTCAATACCTCTCCTTTCCAGTTTTCCTAAATAAAGCCTGGGGATCAGAGGTTTCAGCAGGACAAGCTAGTTCTTCAAATTTTTATTTATTATTATTATTATTATTATTTATTTATTTTAGTTCTTCACATCTTTGTTGTTCTCTTGGCCCAAATTCAAGCCACAATTGCCAGTTTTAGCATGATTCCGCACCTGTAACAATAGTGTTGCTTGTTACCTCCATCTTCCCTTTCTTTTTAATCCTGCTGGCCTATTTCAGACATTGTGCTCTGAAATCCTGCTGCGTTATCTTACCCTCCTGATTCTTAGCTTCAATTCTTTTCCATTGCCTCCTCAATCAAGTTTGTATTTCCTAAAACATTTAGATCTTTTAATCATTAGGTTTTTTTGGATCCTATAATTAATTAATAAAATTCTTAGAGGATAATCTATCCCTGGAATATTTTTCTCGTATTTTGAAACTCCTATACTTTTTAAAGTTTCTAACCAGGTTGTCTCAATTATTTTCTTGTTTCACGTATACAAAGATATATTTATCTTTAATAATAATCTAATTATTTTCCAATATAGGTGCCATATCCCTAACCAGATTATGAAATTCTCTAAAAAAGGAATATTCTAATGCTTTAGAATAGCACCAAGCATGAGACTTGAGATGACTATTTGGTTGGAGGATGAAGATACTGATTTTATTACATAAATTACTGTTATGGTGATACTTTATTCCACAACCCACGTTTAGCTTGATAAGGTTGTAGAAATACTTGATACACTCAGAATAGAAGTCCAAGAATTAAATGATCCTTCAGGTCTTCTTAAGTATCAATAATATAAGAACAGACATTGATTTATCAAATGGTGAAAACACAAGAAGGAGGTAGGGTGTGAACGTAAATAGATTTTATAATCAAGGATAATAACAGAAACTGTTGAAGCAATTATATTGAAAATAAATCCATTCAAAACAATTATCTTAATGAAGATGATGCAATAAGTGGAACAATTTTTAGTGTAATTTCTCTATATTTTTATAATGGGTTCCTTTTTGGTTTCTGAATAGAAAGAGGTCCAAATATTAGCAGATGTCATTTGAATAATAGAGTTCTAAATTTAAATTCTTAGCATTTAGCTTTTCTTCTTTATTCTGTGTGTATATCAGACATAAATATGTGATTTAACTAGATGAATACCGACTGATGTGCTAATTTCTAAATGGTGAATTTTAGGAAAAATGCGCCTGAGTTGTATTTTCTCAGAATGGAATTTGTAATATAAATTTTGCCATCCATTTTCATATCAGTAATATTAGAGTGTGATCCATCAAATAAAGGATTTCCCTGCTGCTAGGAAAATGGCAAAGAGCCCTGACATCTCCACTTCTATTAGTTTTCTAATTTTACTTCCTGACTCATAGGTTGTTTGATAGAAAGCTGAGTTTCTGGTTCACTGATATAGGAGAAATTCTGTAAATACACAGAGCCTTAATGTAACCAAAAGATTAAAATAGTTTAAACAAGAACAGAAATATACTCTTTTTTGAATGCTTCTAGTTGTTCAGAGTAGTAATGTTGGAAACTCTGAGCTAATACTGTTGGGTAAAACAAACAGTAACTTCTCATTGCTAATTCCATTTGAATTCACTTTCACAACATTTGTGATCTACTGGAAAATATTCCATTTCTTAGATGATTTAAAAATTCTGTTCATCATGTAAATCTACTTAGTTATTACAAATATTTAAACACCAATAGCATGAAGAGTATAATTTCCCTTTGCAAAAATATCAAAAATTAAAGTAATAAAAATTTCCTAAATATATCCCCTACATTTATACTGTTTGGCTATTTTTTTTTAAAAAGTATATTCAAACAATTGCTTGACTTCTTTGTACTAAGACTGGGTTTCTGCACATAAACCAGTTATTTACAAATAATTTGTGAGCTATTAAAAATATATATATACACACATATGAATGTGTTAGCACAACTGATATAAATGCACTATGGTGCAATTTTGTGCAAAGTAGATTCTGAAGGAATACATCTATTTTATGTATCAGTACATGCTGCCTTGGTCAATTATATTTTTAGTTCAATCATATCCTTATTTGAAAAATCTTTAAAATTATTAGGTGAACTATAAAAGGATATCAACAAAATGAGGTCCTATTAAAAAAGAAAAAACCCTCTATGTCAAAACTCTAAATGGCTAGATATAACATGAATACCATTCTTTCCTTTATGAACTCCCTGCCATCTCATCATTCCAGTTGCTCCAATAAATCACTTTTGTCATTGAAGAAAAAAAAAATCCTGAACCCATTTAGTTATTACTTTTCTTTCTAAGAGCTTTGGTTTTGGGTAATTTCTTTTTCTTTCTTTTTTCCCCATAGGTGGATTGTGATATAATATCCATGCAAAAACATTTATTTTAATAACTGTACATTATCATAGAACTACCACAATTAATATACTGAACATTTCTAGCTACTCCAAAAAATTTCCTTCTGTATGTTTCACTGGATTTCCTCTCCCAATTCTGAGCTCCAGGCAATCATTGATTTGACTTCGGTGCCTATGATTTTGCCTTTTCTAGAATTTCATGTAAGTGAAATTACAGTTTTTAATATTTCTTTTAGCTTCTTTGCATAAGATAATGCTTTTGAGATTCCTGCAGGTTGTTTATGTACCAAACTATGTTCTTTTTTATTGATGACTAGTATTTAATAATATGCATATTATTGAATATAACACACACACACACATATATATATATATATGTATAACAAACAACTTATTATCATACAATAGTTGATGGATATTTATGTCTTAAGTTGTTACTTATTATGAATAATGATGCTAGGGACATTTGCATACATCTTTCTGTAGACATATGTTTTCATTTCTCTTGAGTAAATACCTAGAAATGCGTTTGCTGGATATGGCAAGTTTACATTTAACTGCTATACCAGTTTTCAATGTGGCTGTATCACCTTACATGCCTATCAGCAATGTATGAGAATACCATTTCCTCCACATCCTCACCAGTATTTGGTATGTTAAATCTCTATAGTTTTAGCAATTCTAGTGGATATGTCACTGTGATTTAAAATTCATTTCTCCATTGAATATGGATAGTGAGCAGTTTTTCAGGTGCTTATTTGCTTCTCTATATTTTCTTCTGTGAAGCGTCTGTTCAAAACATTTTCCCATCCCTTAATTGGGTTGTTTGTATTCTTGTTACTGAGTTGTAAGTCTTGTTTACAAATTTTGGAAAAAAGTCTTCTGTCAGATATATTTTTGAAAATATTTCTTTCCAGCTTATGACTTGCATTTTCATTTTTTTAAACTGTGAATTATCAAAGAAAATATTTTCAATTATTTGTTATGTTGTGTGTGCGCATGTGTGTGCATGTCTGTCTTCTGTTCAAAGAAATCTTGCTTAACCCAACGTCACAAAGATTTTCCACTATGTCTATTTCATGAAGTTTTATAATTACAGCTGATTCTCTAATCTATCTCCAGTTAATTTTTTGTGAATGAGTAAGATAAAGGTGCAGTTCCTTGTTCTACCTATAAATATCAACTTTCTATCTCCATTTGTTGAAAAGACTACCCATCCCATACTGAATTGACTTGGCACTTTTGATGAGAGCTAATTGATCTTATAAAAGTTTTAAATATTATTTTCTATTGTTCTCTCAATTTCTAGATTTCTGCTTTTGTCTCTAATATTTTCTTCCTTCTACTTAATTTGTGATTAATTTGCTATTCTTTTCCTAATTTCTTAAGATGTAAAATTAGATCTGCACCTTTTAATTAGAGTATTTGTTAATTCATGTATAATATAATTTTATATGGTTGCATTGGGTACTAATTATTTTTAAAGATTTTATTTATTTGAGAGAGACAGCACTAGCAGGCAGAGCAGCACACAGAGGGAGACGGAGAAGCAGGCTTCCCACTGAGCAGGGAGCTCAATGCAGGGCTTGATACCAGAACCCTGGGATCATGACCTGAGCCAAAGACAGACAGATGCTTAACCGACTAAGCCATCCAGGTGCCCCCTAATTTTTATAACTTTTTTTAATATTTGTCTCCATTTTTGGTTTTTGTTTCTACCTTCTTGCCTATTATTTCACTTATACATTTTACAACTGAATTTTAATTTTTTCTATTGGCTTTTAGTTTATACTTCTCTGCTTTAATTTTCCATTGGTTGTTCTAGACAGTAAAATATGCATCCCTAGTTTTCACAGCCTTCTTAGAATATACTAGCACTTCATATATATTTTATATATATATATAAATATACTAGTACTTCATATAAAATAAATCTTGGCATTATATATATCAATTTCTCCCTCCCATCCTCCAGTCTAGGGTTGTTGCATGTATTACATACACATGTGTTACAAAGTCTTGCAAGACAATGGTTATAGTTTTGTTTGAAGTAGTAATATGTAATATAAATAAATTAATAAGGATAACATAAAATAATGAAATTAAAATGGGCTTTTATGTTTCACCAGATATTTACCACTGCAAGTATTCATTCCTTTCTCTTTTTTAAGATTTGTTTAACTTATTTGAGAGAGAGACAGAGTGTGTGTGAGCATGATGGGGGAGATGGGGCAGAGGGAGAAGGAGACTCCCCACTGAGCAGGGAGCTTGATATGGGACTTGATACTTGATCCCAGGACCTTGAGGTCATGACCTGAGCTGAAGGCAGACCCTTAACTGACTGAGCCATCCAAGAGTCCCTCATTCTTTTCTAATGACCAATTTTCCCGGCTGTAGAATTCTTAATGTTTATTTCAGCTTGGGATTTGTTGAACACTTTATATCTTTACTTCCTTTAAATTTTAGAAAATTTCAACCACAATGTCTTCACATACTTTCATGCTTTATCCTGCTAGATATCCAATCATACTTATGTTAGGCCATTTGATATTATGTAAGAAATACCAGAGGCTCTGCTCATTTACTTTTCCACATTTTTTTCTTTGTTCTTCAGCTTGGATAATTTCTATATAATAAATAAATTAAATAAATACATAAATAAATAAATAAATAAAATTCTATATAATATCTATCTTCAAGCTCACTTAGTCTTTCCCCTGTTGTCTCCATTCTGTGTTAACTCTATCACTGATCTTTTTTAAAGAATCACTATCCCGTTTTTTAAATATAGATTCATTTGGGTTTTTTTTATCATTACTATTTATTTACCAATATTTCCCATCTTTTCTCCAAATCAAAGAATATTTTCTTTTACATAATTGAATATAGTTACAATGGCTAATTTAAATTCCTTTCTACTAATTCCACCATCTACCTCATTTTAGGGATGATCTCATATTCTTTCCTTTTCTTTCGAAAACATACTCCATATTCCTGGTATTCTCTTCTTTAAAAAATTTATTTATTTATTTTAGAGAGAGAAAGTACGCACACATGGTGGGTAAGGGCAGAGAGAGGGAAAGAGAGATTCTCAAGCAGACTCCCCACTGAGTGTGGAGCCCAACACCATGGGGCTCAGTCTCACAACCTTGAGTCATGACCTGAGCCAAAATCAAGAGTTGGATGTTTAACTAACTGAGCCACCCAGGGCCCCCATGTTCCTGGTTCTCTTTAGCTCAGTTAAGACTGCTTCTTATAATGGGCATCACGTACTTTAAGTTTTGGTGACTGGAAGTTATATTTTTCACGAGTGTTTTGTTTTGTTTCAGTTAGTCACAATCACAAACCCTACCTTAGACAGTAATTTGAGTCCAAATACAGTCTTTTGTGTTATCTAAGTTGTTTTGATTCTGTTCCACAAGTACAGGATTCAGGGGTCTGTTGGAATACAGGTAGATGAAATTTGGAGATACCTTTTCTAGATATTTCCCTTCATGGAGTCTTCCCTTTTTCTCAGAAACTACAGTTACCATGACTTATTATTCTGATTCCTCAAAAGCAGAATATCAGAGACTTTCTTCCCCACAAGGGATTCTGCCTACTTCCAAGCTAAAAAGAGTGAAAACAAATATAACTCTCCTCTTCCGAACAGGAGAATTTGTCCTATTCCCTTCACTTTCCAGTAGCTGCTCTGAGGTAATATGTTCAGATTGTACAGCTGTTATGCATAAAGGAATCCTGTAAAGTAATGACTATCCAGCCATTACTAGAATCCACAAATGCATCACTTTCTTCTTCTTTTTTTTTTAAGTAATGAAAATTAAGTCAAGTATGACCTTGTTTTGTCTAAGCATTCCACCAAACTTTCAGTGTTCCAGGTCACTTCCTCCCCCAGAACAGAAAGATTTCCCCATTCATACTCTTGTGCTCTTTATCCACTCACATGATCTCTCTGGACTATTTATGCTACTCTAATGTTTTCTACTATTGGTTGTTAATTTATATATCCTACTTTATTCTCAAAATTTCCATGGAAAAGAAAATCAGCCTTTTCCAGATTCACTCAAAATAAATATACAAATCCTTTGGATCTCAGCCTGAAAATGTGCCCCTCTGCATTTACTTGAATATGGCTTTTATTAAATTACTTGATTCAAGGTATGCACTTTTAGTTATTTTGGGGTAACACCAACTTTGTCAGTTGAATAGCTGAACTTTGGCTTCTGAATATTTAAAAGAGACAGTTGGGTTTGAGGATCCCCACATTTACTTTTTCACTCTAACTTCAAACTATACCATAAATAAAAATATAGCATTTTCTCTGCATATTGAAAGTAGCTTTGTATGATTGCTAAAAGGGTTGTTTTTTCATTGCTTTACATATTCTAAAAATTAATTACTAATCATAAAGTTAGAAACATGCACCGGCTATACCTCACCTCATTCACACACGGGGAATGAGCACCTTCTTGACTAAGACCTCTGTCTTGCTCTACACGGGCTGTTTATCAATTTCTCTAGAGTGACAATAAATCAAGTGGGAGCACATGGTAATGTAAATCACAGTCTAATTTAGTTGTCACTGTGTTGTGACACTTGGTTAAAAATGCTTTTTAATTGTGACTATAAATTATACATGAACAATTCTTAGTGACAGTCTTAATACTACATCAGATTATTTTACCCAAGGGGAATAGCAAGCATCATCAACATGAAGCAAGTGTACGTCTGAAACTTTTTAAATAGCAATTTGGGAAAAGATAATGATGATGATGTGTTCTAGTTTAGTTTCAATCCAAAACTCTTTGGATAGAAAGGGAGGGGGAGAGAAAGATCTCCTTGGAAATTTCCAGGTTATAAATTGTAGGACTGTGGATTTCCAACACAGCATTTTCTCCCTGTTCTTCTATGGTATGGCCATGAAAACATGATGTGAAATTTCTATTTTTCAGTTTATCCATATTCAGAAATGAGCTACTTAATCTTAGCAGGGTATTTTCGTATTAGAGGAAAAACAAGTGGACTTAGAAGAAAAGTAATATTTCTAAGTAGCTATTTAAACTTATGCATGCTTACATATTTCAAAAATCTGTATTTCCTGTTTTAAGTACTGGGCTTCAATTAAGTAGATCCCAACTGGTTATGGAATGATAATATTCTATAGTATCACATAAAGAAAAACAAAATTTATATAAGAACACTCAAATTTGACATACTACTTTCTGTATTTAGGTAAAATGTGAATGACATAATAAAAATTAACCTAACTTTATTCTGATGTCTGTCTTCTGGAATGCATAAATGTGCTTCATTAATGGTTATACGTTATCCTGAAAAAAGATAGGCTTGTGTTTGAATGTAGGTTTCATAGTCATTATGCCTCAGTTCCTTCTCCTCTAAAAGTGGAATAAAGCCCACCTCACATAATTGCTTTGAAGCTCTAATGGGACAGTTTTTAAAAACAAACAGTACACTAGATAGTATGTTATAATAGTCAATAAATTTTAGTGCCCCTTCAGCTGAAATTCCTGTCGTTTATGGATGTAGATAAATTCTTGAAGCAGTGAGCAAGATCTCCATATGTTAGGTAGCTTTCATATGCCCTAATCTTTCACAGAACTTCTAGGCAATAGAATCCTGATCTGAGACTCCACTACCCCATTCCTAGGTAAGACTCTGAAATTCAGAAAAAAAGTAAATAAATAAGGTATGAACAGGTGAGGGGGAAAAAAAGGAATATTCTCTCAGTTCAGGAACACACAGTATTACCTATAAAATCACCTATAAACTTGGGGATGGCTTGATGAATATGGAAGACAAGAAATCATAAGCTAGGATGGATCTTCAGAAAGGAATAGTGCAACTGAGATGATACCATCAAAGCGTGGGAGCAAAGCATGCTAGCAGACACCAAGCATTTACCAACACATTTACTGAGCATCTACCATGTCAGGCACTCTCCTGAAATTCTCAAAACAAAGATGACTGATACTCAGTCCTTGTTTCAAGTTAGACTATGTGAAAGCATGCCTCTGAGGGAGAGCCATGCATTAGATTCAGAATGCCTCATAATACTAAACACCATGCAGGATGATTAACCATCATTCAACACTCGCAGCTATACGGACAAATACTAATTACAGTCCCCCTTTTTATTTAGATTGCTATGTTTTGCCTATGGCTGCCTAATTTTCCTTTGTAGTAAAGCATCCTGCTGGTGATTTGTAAGAGTGTTTGTAGGATGATGAATTTGCACCAACATACTAGAGTTTCCAATCAGAGATTTGCCTAAGGTTTTAAGGTCTAGGTCAAGCAAAAATAGATGCAAAATTATACTTTATGATATTATCTCTAACAGTAAGAATTATACAAAGGTTTGTCTATATTCTCATGCAAAAATAACCAATCTCCCCAGAAATACTATGGTTTTTGCATATTGGGAGACTCTTCAAGGAATGGAAATCAGTTGTGAAATCAGGTGTCCCCATAGACTGACTACTAATGACAACTGTCTGAAATCATATCATAATGATTTTGAGAATCTACTTGGGCACACTGATGCATGCTATAGTATAAGAAAGAAATGGTCAAAATAACAAAAAAATAAAAATAAAATAAAAATAAAAATGGACTACCATATCACCAAAGAAAATATGCATATAAAAATAAACAAATATAAAACAATATGGCTAGGCAGGTACATTTAAAACGGCTACAATGTAGCTGCTAATCTGTCATTCTATTTTCAACTTTATAAATTTTACCTTCCTAGGGACCTTAGGCATTTGATTTTGTGACGCCCCCCCAGAACATCACAATAAAATGCAATTATTAAATTAAAAGAAAGGAAGGAAAGAAGGAAGGAAGGAAGAAAGAAATGGTCAAATTACCAGGACCAGGTTGTCTAGAAAGGGTGCAGGCCCAAAAATGTAGCCCATCACTAAAAATCCACTGTTGTTAGGGTAGTCAGAAAAAAAAAAAAAAAAGACAAAATGTATGTTTGCCATCTCCACTTTATAATGTATACAAATTTATCCATATGTGGATATTCAACAAATATTGACAGATATTATTATCAAATATTGACAGATACTATTGTTAGTACAATATTCATACTTTTAAAATTAAATGGCAAGATCTTGAAGCAATTCAAATTAGCTAATAAAGCATGGTATATGAAATGAAACAAACTGGTTTTTTTTTTGTTTTTTTTTTAAGATTTTATTTATTTATTTGACAGACAGAGATCACAAGTAGGCAGAGAGGCAAGCAGAGAGAGAGGAGGAAGCAGGCTCCCCGCTGAGCAGAGAGCCCGATGCAGGGCTCGATCCCAGGGTCCTGGGATCATGACCTGAGCCGAAGGCAGAGGCTTTAACCCACTGAGCCACCCAGGCGCCCCGAAACAAACTGTTTTTGTCTAAGCACTGTCACTTAGATTCTGCTTGATTAGGAGGAATTATCTCAACATCAATAAGCCTCAAGTTCTCTGTCTACAAAAAATCAAGATAATTCCTACCTCACTTATTCCTTTTTTCATTCATTGAACGAACACTCTATAATTGCCATATACTCTCCAGGTTTCTGGGAATTGAGTAATGAATAGGACAGACACAATCCTTCATGAGCTATATAGTCTAACAGTGGTTGTTAAGGATTGAAATTTATAACTAATGGCAAGTGTTTGGCATGAAGAAAACTTTGAATAAGTGTTCTTTTATAATTATGATATTACTGATATTGTTATTGCTATCATTAAGCAGAGGAAATTTATGAGAAAAAGCAAGATAACTGAGCCATAATATTTTTTAGAAGAATATTGGTATTCACATGTAAGGGATATTTACTTTTCCTTTTCATTACTCTTTCATTTAATGGTAACTACTCTGTGTTTATCTAAAGAAAACTGACATGCAAATAAACACATCACTGCTTAGAGTAATCTGAAGATGCCATCTTGAGAAGCCATCATTGAAACTTTCCTATGCTTGGCCCCTTTCTCCTTCTATAGCTGAGAGATACTATCACATAAAGCATGGTTGCCAAATTTAGTGAATAAAAATATAGAATGCTCATTTAAATTTCAGATAAATGATGAATAATTTTTAGTGTGTCCCAAATATTGCACTGGACATGGTTATACTAAAATATATTCATTGTTTCTCTTAAAGTCAAAGTTAACAGGATATTCTGTATTTTACCTGGCAACCCTAACCTATAGATATTCCAAAGGTACCCTCAGGGAATTTCTCTGACATGTTTATTAAACATTTCTAAGATTTTACCAATGTCAAAAACATTAAGTACAACACAAAATAAACCAGAGGTGACCCAGTCATTTCTCTGAAATGATGGGTGAAAGACTCTGAAATGTGCCCCAGCATGACACTCCATACAGCACTGGAATTTTTTTTTTTTTTATGATACTAACATAGAAATAATTATTATCTTTTTTTGCAAATTCTTTTCCTTTCTATTTGTTTCCCCAAGAAATAGAAGTTAATACAACCACATGCAGATCATAAAACTGCTTATTCAAGTCCCCTGTCGTCAAGATTCTTCAAGGCTGAGTAACAGATGTGAGAACTGGACCTGGCAAAGAGACTGAGATCATTCCATCCATCCCGGAAGTAGCCACCTTGCGCACCTCTAGATGTGTTCTGCAGTAGTCAGAATGAAATGGTTAGAGGAAAACTACTGTGCTCACTCCACAATGCCTTCACTCTCCAAAGTAGAAAAAATAAATTAGGTCAGAGGCATCATGAATCTCTGACTAAAATGTTCCTGTGATATAGGAGTTGAGGGTTGGAGTGGATTGCTTTATGAGAACGAGGACCTTCAGGAGTGGGTTATTTTAAATTAGCAAATCATTTTTGTGGCAGTTGGTGACAGAGGATAAAATAAACAGGCATCAGGTAAGGTAAGGCTTCAGGAGCAGCTGAACTGAACAGTAGAACAACCTGGAGGAGAGGAACCATCATTTGAATTTTATAGTAATAATAATATCAAGTTACCAGCTTAAAAAAAACAATAAGAAGGAGCAGAGCTAGGTAGCCAAGGAAGGAAGGAAGAAAGGAAGGAAAGAAGGAAGGGAGTCTCTGTGTAATCACTGTTAATAAATTATATTAGTAGAGATTTGGCATCATTTGTGGCTTCAACCCTAGATCTTTCTCTAAAATCTGGCATTACCTAACAGAGTTATACTATACATTATTTTGTTCAATATTTAAATTCTTGTGACAAAAGATGTTACATTCATAAGTGGTAATAACAAGTAATCTAAAAAGTACTTGGTAGAAGTAACTACTAAGGTCAAAGAATAATTATAATATTCACTACCAAAAAACAACTTGAAGGTCTTTAAAATTTATTTTAATATTGGCATCAGGTTATCATATAGCAATTTCCCCCTTGGTTATTTTTCATTCAACAACCCTTATATCTCATATTGTCCTACAAAAGGATTAGCATGAAACTATTTCTATAATAAATTTCTATAATAATATTTCTATTGCCTCAATCAGTGAAAACTAAAATGTATATAAAAACCATACTTCTCATATTGATAATGTCATTATTTGAATATTACAAATATTATTCTTCAGGATTTAAAAAATAAAAGAAATAACATTTTTATTTTCTTCCAGATCTGGCATAAGGAAGAGAATTAGAACAATTAAGTATATGGTCCCATGAGAACCACTTGACTTTGCAGGCCCTGAAAATTATAATATACGGATAGAGATAAAGGCTGAAAATATATACCCAGGCTATTAGTAGTAATTGCCTCTAGGCAGGGACATGGAATTGGAGCTGAACAAGGGGAAGATGAACACAGAATCTTTAACTGTTGTTTTAGAATAGTTCTGCCTTTCTGTAATTTTTAAAATAGTAACAATCGTACATTACTTCTGAAATTAATTTTAAATGAATCAAAGTCTTTCTCCTGGACTTTCCATTGGCATTAACAGTTGGGTGCTATATGCTAGCTGTCAAAATATTGGAAAGCATTTAGTACATTTATTCTTTTACATTGCCAAGTGTGGTAGAATATTTGCAAAACATACCGCATGTGAGCAACAGAAAACGACTTGACTTTTACATCACACCTGTTCACGGCAACTGCTCTGCTACAAACTTTCATGATGATAACTTATTTGAAATCATTATTGGCAACATAAGTGTGAATTTTTTCCCACCTTCTTAATATGTCAGCATTGCACCAATACTAGAGGCAGGTTTGTCATTTTTTTCTTCATTGTGACTCATTTTTTCTCACCACTTAAGACAACCAATACAGTGACAGCAAAATCTGTATCATTATAATAAGGCGATATCAGAATAATATGAGTCTTCAGTATGATGGGCATCCCGACATAGTAATTTAGCAATCTAAACTTCCAAAAAATAAATTTTATTCAATGCGATGATTTTTTTGTAGACTCAGTCTAGATTGATTTGATATATATCATTATCTGCATGGAGTCCAGAATCTTCCAGATTCTTTGCTATTCTTTTGAATTTGTATAGCTTCTAATAAATACACAATTTCTTGGAAGACAATGACATAAATCCAAAAAATGGAAAATTGATTATTCTACAACTGAGTCAATAGAAAACAGAAACAATGCTTACCACAATTTGTCTGTTAGGAAACATACCTCTCATTTATTTTTAAATCAACTTCGTGATCTCAAATATTTTCCTGACCTCAAATTATTTTACTGCACAGAGAAACTGTCATGAGTTTGCTAGTTATAAAAAATTCATACCTTCTATGATGTAAAGCAAAGTCTATATCTTTTTTTTCCTCCATGTTTCTTAGGCTGCTTTTTAACTGAGTAATCTATTGACATCTATTAAAATTTAACACCCGCTAAATTCTAAAGACCCTATTAAGTTAGGATCTCCTCCCTCCCCTCTCCAGGATCATATGGAGTACTAAGGCTTTGAAGTGTGGATCAAGAGGAAATGTCTTTGTTTTATGCTTCAGACTGCACATTTATTTCTTGGCAAAGAACTATATAATAAATCGCAGAATTTGTTTGTTCTAAAGAATAAAGCACCAGCACATTTTAGCTCAAATAAACCGCTGGCCAAAGAAGTTAAAAATATATCTATGGGCGTTTTCATAGACATGTATGTACTTCTTTGGTAGAAACTCAGTTTGCATTCAGAAGTTTTGTTGGTTTTTGTGATTAACACATGTTATCCATATTTTCCTCTTTCAGAGGAAAGGCTGGGTTTGGATGTCTTCACTGCAGAAATCCTCCTCTTGGTTTTGTTTGGATTTGGATGGGACTTGACTGATTAGGGTGCAACTTACTGGATTAGGCCAGTTGGCACTCCCTATCCACCTGCCTCACCTGAGTTCTCATGGAGAGACTCAAGGAAGGAACAATCAACTCAAAAATTCTTATAAGCTGAAATGTTTGCCTAGATTCCAATAAAAAGCAGAGCTAAGGAATCCCTTTTTCCCTCTGGATTAGGTTGTGCGAGGATATGAATATTAAAATGGCTGCAGCCATTTTATCACAAGGAGTTCCCATATAAGTATGCAGAAAAGTGGAGAGAAGCCCAATTTTTAGGAAATGAGCCAGTGATTCAAACTTCCCTTAAAGTGACAGCTGGACTTTAAAGTTATGTAAGCCAATAACTTCCATCATATTATTTTTCTTTTTTTTTTTTTTTTACTTTGAAGTAAGGCAAAGATTATTAAAGAAGCATTTTACTACAGTAATAAAAACACACAGGAAAAACATTTATAAATTCTCACTGCAGTTAAAATCCAAAGGACATAATCATAATAAATTCACTTCAATACAGTCACCAAACATATTGACAAAGAAAAAGTCTATAATAGGCATTGATTTGACAAATTTGTATTAATTCAGAAAGCAAGCTAGTTATTGAAAATAAATCTCAACTTTCAATCCTATAGAGAACTATTTATTAGTAAATCTGTTTCCACAGAAATACATGCATTTCACCAATCTACTTCTTATGGATGGATACAGTCACATTATTTGTGATGTGATAAAAAGTAGTTATAATTGTCTTTCTTATTTGACAATGAATAAAAATCTCTAATGAGAGGAAAAATAAGTAACCTTGGATAAAAACATTATATGTGATTCTCTTTTCAAATGTCCTTTGTTGATATATAAGAAAAAAATTACAATTAATTCAGAATTCAAAATATCGGCATTTCTAGAAGACAACTTCCAGGTAAGTGGCATTTGAAACAATTTAAGTAAAGATCTGTTCAGAACAATATTATATTCTAAATTCCATTGATAGTTATCCACAGTTCCTGCCCCAATTACACATTCCTCCCTTTGTCTCTTCTTGTATAATCATCATCCCCACTACATTATTAGCACAACTCTGACTTTACCCCAGCTTTCCATAGGAGCCTCCATAACATATAATCCAATAACCTTCTGTTCTCCAAGGAGTTCTCTCATTTCAACCATGCCATCTCTGTGCTGCCAAAATGATCTTTCTAATCCATTTGTCAGATTATGTCTCTTGACCACTGAAAATGTGTTATGATTTCCAATGCCTACAGCACCTAAATCATTGTCCTTTACAACCTTATGCCAACCTACTTGTCCAATTTTATATCTGCCAATCCTTGTCTTGAATTGTATGTTTCAACCATGCTGAACTACTCACAGCTCCTTCCACACACCATAATCATGTACTTCTGTGGCTTTTCCACATCTGCTTTATTATACCATCCCAACCACCTCACACTCTATCCCCTACATTTCACTGAAGATAGTCTATCTGACAATTTTTTATTTATCTCTCAACTGCCAAACTAAGGATGTTGACATGTCTCTTACAAAACCACCCCAGCCTTCCGGACAAGCCAATTTTAGGTGTTCCTTCCTCTGTGTTTTCATTTCATTTTGTGTATACCTCAGTTTTTAACTAATTGTTTCTTCTTTCTCTTTTCACTCGATTATTAAGTTCATTGAGAAGAGAGACTCAGCTCTTTGTCTTTGTTCTTGTGGATTTTGAACTATGCCTAGAATATAATATGCTTAATGACTATTTTCTTATTTCCTCATCTTAAAGTGAAGCTGGATATTCTTTAAGGAAATAACATCTCTTAGGACCTTCCTGTTATCTATGATGCCCAGGAAGGAATCATGGGATTTTTATTCTCCTAGATTTCTTCTAGGACATTCCACGTAACTATTATTATGGCCTCTTTTTGTTAGCCCCTTGGTTATTTTCTAACAATCCTTGTGATGGATTAATGGGCCATCTGTTTATTCCATCCATTTGTGGAGAACTTGGATCTCTGCCTTCTTCACCAAAACAACTTTTGCTAATTCTAGACCTCAAAAGCTGCATAAAGATAATGTGCCAAGTAGCCTAGCTTTGCAGTGCCCATACGGCCCCACATTTTAAGTGTAATATATTTCCACAATATAAGGGTACTGCCAATTACCTATGCATTACCATAAAAAATATAGAACTCTTTTTGATTTATAAACTTAGATATAATCAATACAACTGATAAAATTATACATATTTCCAAGTTCACCTATAATTAGTTTTACATAGTGCCAGATTAAAAATGGAAGGTGGGGATGCCTGGGTGGTTCAGTGGGTTAAGCCTCTGCCTTCAGCTCAGGTCATGATCTCGGGGTCCTGGGATCAAGTCCCACATCGGGCTCTCTGCTCAGCAGGGAGTCTGCTTCCCCCTCTCTCTCTGCCTGCCTCTCTGCCTACTTGTGATCTCTGTGTATCAAATAAATAAATAAAATCTTAAAAAAAAAATGGAAGGTGAATTAGATACTCTTGTCATTATCAATTTTGACTGAATTCACTGGTTATTTTGATGTAATGGAAGCACAGTTAAATATAATTTGTCATATGCATGACCTGGAATTTTTAGAAAGTATTTTTGTTTGAATTTATTTTTAAAAATTTATTTTGTTTCTATAAATTATTCAGCTTATTTTGTTTTGATTTTTTAAGTTTCTTATCTTTCACCTTGAAATGTCTAAAGAACAATTATATAGTGGTAATTAAGAAAAATCATATAGACTTTCTGTAATTTAGCAAATTTACATGGTTAAGAAGAGAGAGTTGAATAAAGGGGTATATATATTATCTCTCATTCTGAGAGCCAATTATTCTATGTGTCAACATTCCTATATTATTGTCAGTTTATAAAACTGAATTCATTTCCACAGAAGTGAACTTGAAGTCTATAAATATGCCGTAAGCATTCCAGCAATCTACTGAGGACTACTCAGAATCATATAGAACAGTATCAAAATCAGTGATAAAAGTATAAAGACTTCTATTATTTTAATCTGAGCAACAAACAAAACAAGAAGAAAACTCCCTTAAAAATATCCATGAGAGGGGCACCTGGGTGGCTCAGTGGGTTAAAGCCTCTGCCTTCGGCTCAGGTCATGATCTCAGGGTCCTGGGATCGAGCCCCGCGTCGGGCTCTCTGCTCAGCGGGGAGCCTGCTTCCCTTTCTCTCTCTCTCTGCCTGCCTCTCTGCCTGCTTGTGATCTCTGTCTGATGAATAAAATCAAAAAAAAAAAAAAATATCCATGAGAACTGGGTGTGGTGCATAAACAATGAATTTTGGAACACTGAAAAGAAAGAAAATAAAATAAAATGAAAAAAATATATCCATGAGAAATTTAGCTCAGGGAGCATTTGAAGTTAAAGAGGCATCCTAAAAACGAATATATTTAAATATAAATATCAACATTAATTCTGTAGACAAAAATAAATATTTTCTTATACTCATGTATTGGTTTGTAGAAATATATATATCAACAAAGTGGGATGGGATCTAGTAAAGGTCAAATGATATGATGCCAACATAGGAAAACAGGAAAAAAGATAAGAACTAAAAGAGGTAAGGTAAATAACCATGCTGACACAGTGGTTAAGATCTATACTGGCATTCCCAGTCTTTACGTAAGAGACCCCACACTGGGCCACACAGTCATAAACAGAGCTCCTCAAATCTCTAATTTATTTTTAAACTAAATAATTTACACATTCTTATACAGCAGAATCTTCTATTTATAAATGTGTAGATGACTTTTATCATTAACAGAATTTTTCCTAGCTATCACAAATGACTATAAGGTTCTTTGTAACTGCATATAAAAATTATCTCTTCAATTCAAATAATCTGTGTGAACCATTTACACATTGCATAACCTTGAGCATGCCACTTAACTTCTCTGCTCTTGATTTTCCTTTGCTCTAAAATGAGAAGAGTAATACCTAATACTGTCTGATTCATCAGATTATTTTTGAAGATCAAATAACTAATGCATGTAAAAAAAATTGTAAAGAATGTCTGGAACACAGTTAATAACAAATACTAGCTTTTTGTTCATTCTTCCTATTAAAGCATTTTGAGTAAAGGAAGGGATCTGTCTACGCTTCAGGAAGAATACTTTGGCTAGAATTTACAAGAAGACTTAGTGAAATGAAAGACAAAAGACAAAAAAAAAAAAAATGTGTTAATTAAGAAGGTCACTTTTGGCCTCAGAGAGAAAGTTTAGTTGAGAAGTAAAGAGAACTCTGTCAAAGAAACAACTGAAATAAGACCAACTGTAACTTTTTTTTTTTTTTGGAACAGTATTTATTTTGATCTTTGACTTTGAACATTAAGCACCACTTACAAATAATTTGGATTTATTTTGTCTGAAATAAATGGTGCAGCCATCAGATTATGGAAACATTTGTCACCTGAGGCTGAAAGACTATCCCTAAGCAGAAACAGGACTTTAAGGGCACCAAAAGCCTGTTTGACCAAAATATTACCTCCCTTCACCCCATCAGTTTATTTTATTTTTTTAATATGTTATGGTAGTCACCATACAGAACATCATTAGTTTTTGATGTAGTGTTCCATGATTCATTATTTGCATATAACATCCAGTGCTTCATGCAGTATGTGCCCTTCTTAATGCCCATCACCGGGCCAACCCATCCCCCCACTCCCCTCCCCTCTAAAACCCTCAGTTTGTTTCTCAGAGTCCATAGTCTCTCATGGTAGGTCTCTGCCCTTTGTGCTTCTAAAACCACCAGCCACTTCCAGTTTGCATGCATGCCCCTGCAGCTCCAGGTTTCGTCTGGGAGGCTGCCCTAAAGTCCTTTCCTCACTGCTACGTATCTTTGAGTCTGTGCCCAGTGAGGCTTTTGTGCTCGGGTAGTGCAAGATTCCAGGGGCTCCCTCCCCCTTCCATTTATTTGCCTGCAGAATCATGGCTCCCTGCTTTCTATCTCAAGACCAACCGCCTGAGATATTCTGTTTGTAGAGATCCAGACATAACTTCTTACATCTCAGGCTGATTTCCTGGGTGTTCAGAATGGTCTGGTAGATATCCAGCTCAATTTAGGGGACCAGTTGAAATAGCGTCCCCTAGCCCTCTGCCATCTTTGCCTGAATTCTCTCCTGTAACTGTAACTTCTTAAGAAAGAAAACAGTGAAATATGTTGCCATAAAAAAACAAAAGCTAGAACAAAAACCAACAACAAAAACACCTGATTGTGAATAAGAATGGATGCATAAATGTTGGAGCATTTTTGTGAGGCACTGAACATAGATGGCTAATAGGAAAAGCCCATAAAATATACTAAACAGTAAAATATCTGAAAAAGAAATGAAGAAAACAATCCCATTCACAACAGCATCAAAACCACAAACACTTAGGACAAAATTTAACCAAGTTCAAGATTTGTACAAAGAAAACTATGTCTTTGATGAAATAAATTAAAGACAAAGACAAAAAATATTCCATGATCATAGATTAGAAGAATATTGTTAAAGTATCCATACTACCCAAAGCAATCCACAGATTCAATGCAATCTCTATCAAAATTCCAATGGAATTATTCACAGAAACAGAACAATCTTTAAATTTGCATGGAATCACATAAGACTCCAAATGGCCAAAGCAATCTTGAGAAACAATGCTATTGCATCCTATTTTCTGATTTCAATCTGTACTACAAAGCTATAGTAATAAAAACAGTATGGTATTGGGATAAAAAGAGACACATAGGGGGCGGCTGGGTGGCTCAGTGGGTTAAAGCCTCTGCCTTCGGCTCAGGTCGTGATCCCAGGGTCCTGGGATCGAGCCCCGCATCGGGCTCTCTGCTCAGCAGGGAGCCTGCTTCCTCCTCTCTCTCTCTGCCTGCCTCTCTGCCTACTTATGATCTCTGTCCAATGAATAAATAAAATTAAAAAAAAAAAAAAGAGAGACACATAGACCAAAGGAACAGAACCAAGAGCCCAGAAATAAACCCTCAAGTATACACAGTCAAGTGGTTTTTGACAAGGGACACAAGAATTCCCAATGGAAAAAAAGGACAGGTTCTTGAATAAATTGTGCTGGGGAAACTGCACAGCCATACAGAAGAAGTTGCACCCCTATCTTACACCACTAACCACAATGGAGTAAGATTAAACTTAATGTCTGAAACCATAGATCCCCTGGGGGAAAAAAATGCAGGGGGAAAAAATCTCCTTGCCATCAGTCTTGGCAACTATTTTTAGACATGATACAGAAAGAGCAAGCAACTAAACCAAATATTAACAAGTAGGACTATATCAAACAAAAGAGCTCTGCGCAGCAAAAGAAACAATCAGCAAAATGAAAAGGCAACCTATAGAATGAGAGAAAATATTTGCAAACCATATATCTGTAAGGGGTTAATACCCAAATATTTAAAGAATTCATACAACTCAGTAATTTTAAAAAAATCTGACTAAAAAATGGGCAGAGGAACTGAATACACATTTTTCCAAGAAAGATACAAAAACAGCCAGCACGAGAAAAAGTGCTTGACATCACTAATCATCAGGAAAATGTAAATCAAAACCACAATGAGCTACCACCTCACACCTGTTTGTATGGCTATCATTAAAAAGATAAGAGATAACAAGTGTTGGCAAGGATATGGTTCACTGTTGTTAGGACTGTAAACTGGTGCAGCCACCATGAAAAATACTATGGAGATTCCTCAAAAAGTCAAATATGATCCAACAATCCCATTTCTGAGTATATATATGCAAAGGTAATGAAATCAGGACCTTGAAGAGAATGCTGCTCTCCATGTTTATTATAGCATTACTCACAATAGCCAAAATATGGAAATAACCTAAGTGTCCTGGTCAACAGATGAAGAAAGAAAATGTGATATTTATATAAAATGGAATATTACTTCAGACATGAAATAGAAGAAAATCCTGCTATTTTTCAACATGGACGGCCTTGAGCATGTTATGTTAAGTGAGATAAGTCAGACAAAGAAAGATAAATACTTATATCACATATAAGCGCAATCTAAAAAAGCCGGACTCATATAAACAGAGAGCAGAGCAGTATTTTTTTGAGGCTCACATAAGGGAATTAGGGAGATGTTGGTCAAAGGGTACAAACTTGCAGCTGTAAGACAAGTAAGTTCTGGAGATCTAATGCACAGCATAGTGATTAGAGTCGAAAATACTGTGCTATATACTTCAAAGTTGCTAAGAAACTATATCTTAAATGATCTCACCACAAAAAAAGAAATAATTATGGGATATGATGGAGGCGTTAGCTAATGCTACATGCTACACTGTGAATCATGTAGCAATATATAAATATCAACTCGACATCTTACATACCTTAAACTTACTCACTGTTACATGTCCATTATGTCTCAATTTAAAGAAAAACAAGGAAAAGAAAAGCACATATACGATGACAGGTAACTATTCAAGTCTCAAACGAACCTATTATTATCCTTTATTTCAGAAAAAAACAAACTTAGGTCACCATACTCACTATCCTGTGGAGTACACAAAACACTGAAGTAAAATGAAGCTGGCTGGTGAGTAGGGCAAGACGGAACAGGGGGCACGTCAATGAGCTGAAAAAGGCATGCCCAGTCAGAGGCATTAAAATGTATTTTAAAAGTATTTATTAAAGTACAAGACAGTTCAAACAAAACGTATCTGTGGTTAAACTCAATCTCTGTGACTGACAGTCACCCTTCTAGGACTGATTCCAAAACCAAAGCTTTTGCAAATTGGTAAATTAGATTACCAATTTACTCTTAAGATTAATATCACAGCCTATTCCTTGAAGCTTCTCCAACAGACTGACTACCTGAAACACATTTTTATTTCCTGTAGCTTCTCCCATCCACACGTTAGTCCTTGTTTGTTAGTCCCAGTTTGATTAAGAGTGACTATGAGGTCACACTAAGTATACTGTAAATAATAATCAAAATGAGAGGACATGATGAAGTGGCAAAGAGAGAGAACTATAGCCAAAAATCCATTTTCATAGAACTTAAATATATGGAAATAACATTAAATTTATTTATTGAGGCTCAGCAAAAGCACCCAAGAAGGTACATGTTTAACATATTTCCGGTAAAAGAGTCAAAGAAAAGTCAAAGGAAAAAAAAAAAAGAGGAGGAAACAAAAAACAACAGATGGTATCAAGAGAGCATGAGGGTAAAACAAAGGAGATTAAGGGAAGTAATTCTCATAGGTCAGATTCATATTGTTAGGGATTTGTTATCCAGAGAAAGAAAGCAATTACAGAAAGCATTTGCATTTCTTATTTTTTGCTCTACATATGGATCTAGTGAATGTGATTATATATAATAACAAACAAACACATTTTTTTCCCTTAATTTAACTTCCTTTGCAGCAACTCACCTCTAGGATGGAACCAGGAAACTTTTTATCTGAGACAAGTAGAAAGTGAAACAAAAGAGACTACTGAGAAGTGTGGTGTGAAGGTTTTCTTTTTGTTGTTGTTGCTTTAAGATTTTCTTTCTTTATTTGAAAGACAGAGAGATAGAAAGAGAGCACACACCTGGGGAGGAGCAAAGGGAGAAGGAAAGAGAATCTCAAGCTGACTCAATGTTGAGTGTGGAGCCCGATGTGGGGTTCGATCTCACCAACCTGAGCCAAAATCAAGAGTCAGACGCTTAACCAACTGAACCACCCATGCGCCCCAAACTTTCTTGATGTCTTTAGCAACAAAGAAGCCAGGAAAGAGAGAAATGTTTCATATAGGAAAATGTTTTCTAACTTCCTTAAGCATCCATTTAACATATGTACAGCTCAACTCGCGAGCTCACAGAGCATTTTCCACAGGGTTCACCTTCCTCCTACACAGATGCACAGCTCTCATGTGATGAATGACCAAGGGGAAAAGGAAGGATGTGAAGGAAATGGAGACAGAATCTTACTCTCCATCAAGGGATTCAGGGGAGAAGAAGGAGTTAGACACAGGAGGATCCATGAGCACACATCTTGCTTAAACTTACTTTGCAATGGGTGGTTTAGACTTGTCACACTTCTAATCTACATTAAGAGCAATTCCTCTGTTCAATTTTCATTGGTAATTCCTCCACCTGATTTTGAAGACTTATCCTTGTGTGGTACTACCATGCCTTCGTGCTGCTGTTTTTACTCTTCCCTAACAAAGACATGTTCACTCTTGTATCCCTGACTTCATTCATCTTTCAAGATGCGTCCTTCTTATTATCGCCACCTATCCTAATGCAACAATCTTTCATGCACAACTCTTAGTTCAGTATTTTCACCAACTTTGCTCCAGTCAATATATCAGCCATTGTGTTGATAGTGTTTGGTGTGTAAACTACAGAAATAATCTAAGAACCTACTGCCTTGTGTTATTTAAGTAACTTCCTAAATCAACTATAAACTACTCAAATACAGACGTTATAGCTTATGCCTTTGTGTTTGTTCATCTGACTAACCCATGGAAAAGCATTCAATCTGTGAAATTTATGGATTTAACTCGTAGGAGATTTTTTGTATATGAAAATGAGGACTAGGTACCCAGCATCAATATCCATGATAACACTGTGTTCCTTTCTCCTTTACATTCTGAGATTATTTAAAACACAAAATTTCTTATTTTAAATTATCTGTATAAAAACTCCAGAGTAAGAAAAAATCTTCCTTCTGCTTATAATTATTGTCTAGATCAGATGTTTAGAGATGGTGCTAATAAGATTAACGTATCAGATTCCATCTCTGTGGGCTGACTGTTCTGCAGACAAACTGTTCCATATCACGGATAGTAGGCCTGTTGGCCTGCAAGGTGGCAGGCATCATTCCAGGGGGAAGCTGTAAAGAAATACAGATCTCAGGGGCGCCTGGGTGGCTCAGTCATTAAGTGTCTGCCTTCAGCGCGGGTGATGATCCTAGCGTGGGATGGAGCCCCCGCATCGGGCTTCCTGATCTGGGGGAAGCCTGCTTCTCCCTCTCCCACTCCCCCTGCTTGTGCTCCTTCTCTCACTGTGTCTCTGTCAAAATAAATACATAAAATCTGTAAAGAAAAGAAACACAGATCTTCACAACTGTTAACAATAATAAACACACCTGAACATTCCTAACATGCTCCCTAGGAGTTGTTTTATGCACAACCTGAACGACCTGGGCTTGTTCATGTTGTTTACTTGAGACAGGAGAAGATTAAGAACAAGAACCTTAATTTTCAGTTTTGTACAGGGCATAGTAGGCAATCTGGTCCACATGGGCTTAAAAGTATATTGTAATAATACTGTTAATTTTGACAAAGGCACTTTGAACTATTGTTGGTTTTCTTAAGTAACAAATTGTGACTATTATTTTTTCCTTGGGGGGAGAATTCTCTCTACTTTTTAGTAGTTGTTTCTTATGCTAACCCTGCATTTCTCTTCATTCAGGTTCTGTAAATAACCTGGTCTTTAGAAACTGACCTTTCATTTCTACTTTGCCCTTTCCAATTCTTTCATCTGAGTCTCTTCCCACTCTGTATTTTGTCATCTTTTTTCTCTTGTTATTTTGTGCCTGTTTCAGCATAATTCTGAATTTGAACACACAATAGTTCTCACTGTTTCAATTAATTGGCTCACCTATCCTTTAGGTGACCTCATCCCAGGTCTCTTGTGTTAATTACCATCTTTTCCTCCCAAAGGTTTCTTAACATGGAATGATAGAGTGGGGAGCAGAATAAGGAATTACTAACATCTGACTATAAAGTATGAGGACACATGGGTGACAATCCTTCTGAGGCTTCATCCACCTAATGCACAACTGTTTCAGGGAACAACTAACAAAGTCTATGATTTGGCTATGTTACTGGTGGTCCTCACAGATTTACTCAGAGGAGGCATCTGGTTATTTGTACAAAGTAACCTTGAGTCGGTAAAGGGATAGACAAGGTATTATAGCAAAAAGGCAAGACAGCAGCAGGCTGAACAGTAGAGGTTCAAAGAAACACAAAGTCTAAAGACCTAAGGTAATTAGGGGAGATGTCAATGAGAAAAGGCCTCAGATCTGAACTAAGTGAAGAATCAAAGCATTTCTTTTTTGAGTGATTTTTGCCCTAGATGTATGGTACCCACGATTTAATGGTGGCTTTGGAAGATGTTACTGATTCCTTTCTACAAGAGGAGGTCCTTAATAAATGGCCCACTGTCTGAGTAGAGCTCAGTAACTTGCTAATTATTAGTATGTGATAAGAAGTAAGGACACATTACCCTTTCTTCAGCATGAAATAACACTTGCCATAAACAAAACACTTAACAAAAAAAAAAAAAACTGTCTGAAAATAATATGCTCTTCCACGATAAGTTCAGGTTTTCAGGTAAAATTTGTTATCATCTCTTGGGATGCCAAAAGTTTGTGTGTTTAGTTTTCATTATGCACTGTTACTGATTGAAGTAGATTAAACTGTTTTTAAGATTCTAGACAAACCCTGAGATTGAAACAAACCTTTAAGACAGGAAACTTGCCTATACCGTCTTATCAACTTAAGGGTCTGGGGTAACAGGAAGCACAATTTATTAGACTGTGGATCTTAGGTGCTTAATCGCTTATTGAACAAACTGATGAACTGTCTAACTGTGTTCAAGTGGGCTCTAATAATAACTAGTTATTTTTCCATCTCTAACATAGTTTAATGGACATATTATATCATTATGTTAAAGGTTGTTTTAAACTAATTTGAATTGTTATGTCATCACTAATTTTTATTTCTTAAAGGTAGGTATATAGGACATATAGAAAACTTATATAAAGATGTAGAAAAAAATATAGTTGTGAGAATCAGAACCTGGTTTTATATTCCAGTCCTACTCCTTAAAAGCTCTGCAATCTTGAGCAAATAACTTTTGTTTTTTTAACTTCAGGTTTTTTTCATAAGAAGATTAAGGTAATACATGCATACCTTTCTCAAAACATCATTTTGAGAACTAAATGAGATAATATACATACAAGCTCTTGGCTTAGTGCATGCACACACTAATTTCAGTAAGTAATAGATCTGTTAACACTCCCTATTCTGCAATTCTCCTCATGAACCATTAACCATTTCTCTTTGTATTTGAATCAACAATATTACAAAAGCAAAGAGAGACATAAACTAGAGAACATCTTGTTTTTATACTGATAAAAGCATCTTGCAATACAAAGGACTATTATAATTCGTATGCAAATAAAGAAGAGTTTTAAAAATATTTTTGACATCATAAAGGTTATACTTAAGTTATACACAACTACAAATTCTAAAATTTGATATAAGGTAGTAAAACCAATGGAATATGTAAAGAGGGTAGAAATTGAAGTCTTCCTTTGAAGTTCTATAAAATATACAATACTCCATAATATATATTATTAAAATATAGCAAAACTATTAAAAGTAGCTAAACACAGCAAAGCCACGCTGTATCCTCTCTCACTTGGAAAGTTCCCTGGTTTGGATAATAAATCATATGGTTACTTTCTCAGGCATAATGTAGCTTGAAACCGTAACCTAGTAGCAAAAGCACCCTTGGCTGCTATTGTATATTTAGTCTATATTACACTTGTTAGTCCTATTCCAAACAGGAGCCAAGGGTTATAAACAGTTCTATGGTATGTTACTGCTACACATACAAAATAGTTTATAAACAGACTAGTGCTTAATATGATCCATATCATATGAACACAAAAAGATAAAGACAGTGAATTTGAGCATCTCATTCTGTAACTGAGAGAGCTGAGTCTCATTTTGCTTGTTTATCTTGTCTTACAATGTCTAATTTGCAGGAGTTCTATTAGTGCACTTCCAACATCAAAAAGTCGTATGCAAAATTAGTTGGTGTTTAATCATTATTTCATTCTCATTTAAAATTAGTTTTGCCTGATTCATTATCTTTTGCTAATTTACAACAAAAGAAGAAAGAGGTCAAGCAGTCTTGTTTGTAGAAAAAAAATCACCATTAATAACACAGTACTTAAAAGGCAGCCAACCTGGTTAAAATTTAGTGGGTTTTTCTGATTATTTCACTTGAATGATATATTATGTAATTTCAAGAGTCTGTACTTCTACTCTATCAAAGAAGGTAGAGAAGGAAAAGTGGAGACAGAAAATATGTTCTAACTACTACAGTTCTGAGATTAGAGAGAGCATCAGGGCAAGAGCGGCCTGCTACCACCGGACACTTCCTATGAAGGTCTGTCACAAGCTCTGATTCATGCCTGATACACTCTGAACTTCACTTAACATCAGGTGGTTGTTGATATGCGGCATAAAACGAAATATGTTGGGCCACCTGGGTAGCTCAGTCAGTAAAATATCTGACTCTTGATTTCAGCTCAGGTCATGATCTCAGGGTCCTGAGATAGAGCCCCACATCAGGCTCCATACTCAGCGTGGAGCCTGATTAAGATTTTCTTTCATTCCCTCTCCTTCTGCCCCCCTACCTCCCACCAGCTAGCCTGCACTCTCTCACTCTCTAAAAATAATTAAAAAAAAAAAAAAAGAAAGAAAAAAAAAGAAATACGTTGTGCTATCTTGAGTCAATAATTTGCACTAGACCATTTCTTCCAATGGCATTTATGATAGGGCTGCTTCTCTGTTTAGAAGGAAGACAGAAAAGACTAATTTTATTTCTGTGTTGACTATCGAAGAAAGATGTAATTTGTAGTCACCCCGAGAGTAATTTCCTGAGACTCTTGGGTCCACAGCAGTCCACAAGTCCCTGACAAAAATGGTGAAAGAAAGTGGAATAAATGAAAAGTAACCTCTATGTACACTGGCATTGAATTTTTGAAAGGAGAGAAAGAGGGATAGCTCCATTTTGAGGGGTGCCAACTACATTCTAGGCAAATAAAGAATCACAGCCCAAGAGGGTAATGGGGTGGCTCAGTAGGATTAAGAGAACCAGGGGCAGCAGAGTAGGCGGGAAAAATAATCAAAGGGAGCACAAGACTAGAACACTCAAAGGACTAACATGAAATGTAAGAGACTGGGGGCTATTTTGAATGATCATTCCAAATGTGCTTGAAACTTGGAATCAAATCAAATTATAATCATCACATAAGCTCTTGGTTGCCTCCAAAGGCCATAGAGCCTGAGGAAATTTGTGATTCACAAAAGTAATCCTCTGCTTGCTGAACAAAAATTTGTTTATCGATACCAGATGTTAACAAGGACAGTTCTTATTTACAGCTCAGAAAATGCATGCTGGTTTTCATTAAATTTAACAGTCTTAACTAAAATTCCTACCTGAGTGGACTCTGCGAGGCTAATTATCTTTTTAGTAATAAACAGCTTTGCCCAGGATTTCAAGTTAGGCTTCCACTAGCCATATGATTTTCTTAGGATTTGAATGTTTGTTTCTGTATTTTACTAACTTAATTTGTTGACACATTACTTCAACTATTAAGACTAAACGTTCTACCAATACAAAAAACTCTACAATAATGCCAAATGAATCATTAAAGTAATTATCAAATTAATTCAGACTAATGTAAATGTACCTTTTATTTCAATTTACAGCATTTGTTTAGACATCTTAATAGATTTATTTAATTCTCTATTTCCCTTTGCCTCCAGAAATAACCCATGTTATCTTACCATCCACTAAGAATTTATTCAAAATTGGTTTGGAGACATTTTTCTGCAACATCAAACAGATAATAAAAATATCAAAATCTGTTCCATAGCACAGAATTCATCAACAAGCCTCAGTGCCATGTCTACTTTTAAAACGACTAACAAGAAGCCCATTACTAATCAGCTAATCAAAATTTTTGGAATTCTGAAACCAACTTTTCCCATTTATATATCATCTATCTCTCTCTCTCAATAAAATTAGGATTATGTTTTTCTTTTCTTATTAAAAATACTGAAACATAACTTTAAGACTAGATTTCTACTTGATTGATCGATTGGTGTCAATAATCAAGCTCTTTTGGATAACTCATTATTGCCTAAATATGGTTTATTACCCCTGAGTTTTTGTCCATGATTTTATCATCTTCATAAAACAAATCAACAAAAAAAAAACTGATACCCATTCATAAAACCTTTCTTATCCTATAATCAATATGATTCTCCTTTCTTTTTAAATCCACCTGATATTTTATCTGTAACTCTTCTGGTATCTTACAAATTTGGTTTTTGAATTACATTAGTTTCAAGCCTGAATTCAAACCTAGATCCACATCTGAAAGCTAGCTATATGACACTAGATAATTCATTTAACATTTCTGAGCATTCGTTTCTTTAACTATAAGATAACTTAAAAAAAAAAAAAAAACAAACAAACAAACAAAAAAAAACCTCCAAAAACAAAAACTTTTCTGCAGGGCCATTCTAAGGAATGGAAAAAAAAAAAAAAGTTCTTGGAGGACTACCAATGTTTGATAACTATGTCTGCTTTTCTCCCTTACACCAGTCTCACAAAAGGCTCTATGTTGTTTGAGGTTAGGAGCTGTGATATTCAATGTTTTATTTTCTGAGGTCTTAATACAAGGCCTTTTAGGTAATGAGGGATTTTTTTAAAGATTTTATTTATTTCTTTGATGAAAGAGAGAAAGAGCACAAGCAGGGGTAATGGGAGAGGGAGAAGCAGGCTCTCTGCTGAGCAGGGAGCACAATGCAGAGCCAGATCCCAGGACCTGATCTGAGCCGAGAGCCCAAGGCAGACACTTAACTCACTGAGCCACACAGGCACCCCTGTAATGGTAAATTGGGATTTTTAAAATTGCAGTTTTTGTTTTTGTGGGACTCACCTATTATTTTTATTCTCAGTTCCTTTCCTTCCTATGGAGGAAGAACACAGAGACTTCTGTTGCAAACTGTTGTTCTACCAACTCCACAGTTTTGGGGTTTTTTTCTTAATTGATTTCTTTTTTCTCCCATTACTTTATATAACCCTAATTCCCAACACAGAGTATAGACTAGCAGTAAGTTCCTAACCCAATCCTGGCCAATGAAACATTTTCCCTAGCATGAGTTTTTTCTAGGAGTTTTTTTACAACAAGAAATGAAAATGAGAGTCAGATCTTGATTTGTTTTTGATAAAAACTGTGGAAGGTTAGGAGCAAAAACTGTTAGTAACCATGTTCCTGTCCTATAAGGAAAACCAGTCATCAGTGCAAAAGAATGAAGCTAATGGACTGACACAAAGAAAAAGTACAGTCATGAAAGTGAAGTGAAGAGTCCTGTCGGCACTTAATACCTGATTCTGGGTTTTGCTCAGCTTGGCTGAAAACCTGCCTTCCCCAACATCTGTTAATTCAATTCACTTTTTTAAAAATCTCAAATTGGAAGACTCTTGACTTTTCAATAACTAGTCATAATGTCATATTCCTACTTCAACTCCACACCTTATGAGATACCAAGAGAAAGGTGTTGAGTATGTTGTGTGTGGGTGTGTGTGCGTGTGTTATATAGTGTGTGTGTGTGTGTTATATAGTGTGTGTGTGTGCAGGTAGTATAAAATATGATACAATAAAATAAATATATATAAGTTACACATATACACACATATCCTTTACTAACTGATACTGGGAAAGATACAATGTAATCTCAAATATTAACATACTTACCAATTTGTAGAATCAGTAAGCCAATATAATATATACATGGGTCGAACCCCTCTTTTAATTTTCTATGGAAATTTGGGATAATTAATTACAAAAGCAGTAGAGTGTTTATCAATCTTTATTGTATAACTTTTATAGTAACTAAAAATCACCACAAGGAGAAATAAGGCTTTTCACGATTGTGTTGATGGGGCAACAACACGAAGATCATCTAGTCATATCCTGGACTCCTAAACTAATGCAGGATTCTGACTGATGGCTATATAGAACTATGTTCTGCTGTTTTTATTCCAATTTTTTTTCCATTTAAAGCAAATTATGCTGGATTAAAATCTGGAAACACAATTTTATCCATATATGATGGTTAATTTTGTGTGTCAACTTGACGGAGCCACAAGGTAACCTGGTATGTGGTTAAACATTATTTCTGGGTATGTCCGTGATTGTGCTTTCAGAGGAGATTAACACTTGAATGTGTCAACTGAGTCCAGCTTGTAGATGGTAGATTATGGGAATTTCAAGGTACCATAATCATGTGAGCCAATCCCTCATCACAAATCAGACAGCCTTTTTTTTTTTTTATCTTTCTCTCTCTCTTTTTCTTTCACCATTTCTTCCCTTCCTTTCTTTCCTCCCCTCCCTTCCCTTCCTTCCTTCCCAATCCATCTATCATCTATCTACTATCTTTCTATCCATCTATCTAATCTACCTATCTTTCCTATTGTTTCTCTTTCTTTAGAAAACCCTAACATACCATGTCTCTACTTCCTGTTGTAGTCCTAACCACAGTACCTCAGAATGTGAACCAATTTGGATATAGGGTCTTTCTAGAGGTAATAATCAAATGAAGTCATGACAGTAGATCCTAATTCAATGTCTAGAATCCTTATAAATTCTAAAGGGGGAAATGTGGATACAGACTGATTCATCAAAGAACAGGTAAAGACAAGGAACTATCAGAAGCTAGAAGAGAGGGCTAGAATGGCTCTTTTCTTTTTTTTAATCATTACCATTTTTTATTGAAGTGCAGTTGACACATAGTGTTGCATTAGTTTTAGGTGTACAGCATAGTGACAACTCTGTAAGTCATGCCGTGCTCACCACAAGCAGAGCTACCATCTGTCGCTCTACAACACTATTACAAAAACCATTTCTTGTGCTGTCCCTTCTATTCCTGTGACTTATTCATTCCAGAGTTGGAATCCTGTCTCTCCCATTTCCCCTTACACATTTTGCCCATCTCCCTACCATTCTTCTCCCTGGCAACCATTAGACTGTTCTTTGCATTTATGGGTCCATTTCTGCTTTTTTGTTTGTTTATTTGTTTGTTTTGCAGAATAGATCCTCCTTCGGCTCTTTCAGAGAGAAAATGGCCCTGTCATCATCTTGATCTCAGATTTCTAGCCTCCAGAACTATGAGGCAACAAATTTGTTTTATAAATAACTTAGTTTATAGTATTTTGTTATGGCAGCCTTAGGATACTATATAGGGCAGAAAAAGATTAAAAAGTGAAGTGCCTTACTTTATTAAATCAGAGATTCACTGAATTTAGGACGTTAAACATCTTACCTGAAATGTTTTCCTCAGGAATGCTTTGGATAGGAATTTCATAAAAACCTCCATTATTTAAGATAGTGTGTGTGTGTGTGTGTGTGCGCGCGCGCGCACGCGTTCATGCATGCGCACACACACACACTTGTATGTATATACATAGCAAATATATATACATATATACATATGTATACATGTATAGGACATACATATATGGTATATATATACACATATTCATATATACAGTATTAAAATCAACTTTATAGCTTTAACAGTACTGTAAGGCAATACATTAAAATGTAAATACAGCTACCTGGCTTAGACCACAGTTTAGCTATGGCCTTAAATATGATCCAAAGGAAAGTTTTTTTCAGGTGTAGCATAAGTTGTCTCATTTGTAAAGAAATGCAAATATTTTTGCTATACAGTATAAAGTAACATATTATTTTCCCTGGGCATAAAAACAAAAATATATTTAAATATGTTTACTAAAATATATGTAAAATGTTTTCAATAGAAATATCTGTAAACATACTTAAGATGACATCTGGCTTGAAGCTAAATCTATTTTGCTAGCACCATAATTTCAAAGTTCACTTTTGGAGTTTAAAGACGTCACTGTGAAGGATGGAACATCAGATTATTTATAACGCACTTAGTTTTCATGACTGCACTTATTTTTCTCTACTACATTTTCAGATCAGTAAAACAACAGGTATCCTCGGTCTCTCTCGATGGCTCAAGCTGATTATGTTGTCATTAAACTTTAGAGACAATGAGATTTATTACAATATGTGACAAAACTAATCATAATCACTAGAATATATTTTATCAATCTGAACTACAGTTCCAGATTCCCAGTAGTATTCTTTTTTTTTCCTAGATCTAAATACAACTTTATTTATATGTCATTCTTCTGTTGGTAGACTGCACAGATCTACAGCTTTCTTACATTTCTATAAATTTTTTTCTAACCTAACATTATTTACTAATTTCATACAAGGATCTGGGCAAAACGACTACTGCCATGCTCAAGAAATAATGAAGGACGAAGGGAATGTAAGGCCTGTTGTCAGGGGGGAAATGGCCAAAAGGAGCATTGATTGATTACAAATTTATTGATTACAAATTTAACTTATCCATAATTTTGTTCCTGCAATTTATCTTGATGTATTTTTAATGCAATTGTTCACTCTTTTGTAATTACACACTTATATAATAATGCTAGAATATATTGGTTTTATTTTAAATTATGTAACAAACCTTCATGTTGTTCATGTTAAATTCCTAGGGAAGAAATGGTTATATTAGTTTGCTAAGGGTTGCTAAAATAAAGTATCACAAATTTAGGAGTTTAAACTACAGATTGTATTGTCTCACAGTTTTGAGGCTAGAAGTCTGAGATCAAGGTGTTGGAAGTGCCATGCTTTCTCTCATGGAACAAGGGAGGAACCTATTCCAGCCTTCTTTTCTAGCTTCTGGGAGCTCACTTCTAGCTTGGGGCAGCCTCACTCCAGTCTTCACGTGATGTTCTCCCTGGGTGCGTGTCTGTGTCCAAATGTCTCCTTTTTATAAGGATAGCAGTCATATTGGATTAAGGACCTACTCCAGTAAGACTTCTTCTTAACCAACTACCATCTGTAATGACAGTGTTATCAAATAAGCTCACATTCTGAGGTAGTGGACGCTATGATTTCAAAATATGAAGTCTTGGGGGATACAATTCAACTCATAACAATAGCCAAGAAAAATACACTTACAGAAATTATTTTTGACATTTACACCAATGATAAAGATTTAGTTTTAACTGTGAGTAGTGAAATAATCTAATGAATATTACATATATTATAGATAATATATAAACATAATATATATACTTGTATATGTAAATAATAGTAGCTAATGAATATTACATATATTATAGATAATATATATTAACATAAGATAATATATATACTTATATAATATATGTAAATATTAGTAGCTTAAACTAGACAGAAGCTTAGTTTTCTCTGTTTAAATAAATGCAATCCATCATCAGGGACATGGGTACATTTGATCTACCACAGTCAATATGTGAAAGAGGGCTTTTTGTGTCCTGGCCATCATATCTACGTTCCAGCCAAAAGGAAGAAGAAATGTAGGAAGGATATATTATCACCCTAAGGACACTAAATGGGAATAATTCATGAAACTTCCAGGCATATACCATTGACTTGAAGTTGGTCATATGACCACATTCATTGTAAAAGGGACTGAAAAATATAATCTCTTTTTTCAGGTTGCTATGTAGCTAACTACAAAAGGTTCATATGCCAGTGAAGAAGGAGAGAACAGATATCGCTTGACAGCTCTCAGTCCATGTCATACCATATTAAAATAGTATTAAATACAAATATTGCTTTATTCAACAAACATTTATTAAATAGTTTCTCTTGCCACTTAATACAAGGAGCTGGGGGAGAAATAGGAATGAGGCTTATGTTAATGAACTCAAAGACAACTAGAGAGACAAATCATGCAAATATGTAAATTTGCAATGCAACAAAAAAATAGTATCTAGTAAATATATATGATGTGTGAGTAAAATGTCCAGAATAGAAGGAGAAAAATCAACAAAGTTGGTAATATTTAAGGTAATGCTAGAAGAATAAGCAAGAATGTGTCCACTACAAGGAATAAGGCAGCCAGAAAAGCAAGAACAGAGGTACAACTGACCCAAGGGATATTCTTAAGTAAGTTTAATTTTCATACTTAGGAATGTGCTACTCATTCTGTTTAATTATTCAATGTTATTCTAAGAAGGTTTTGCTTTTTATTTTCTAGTTGAATTAAGTCAGTCTGTCCTCTCTCCCTTTTTTCCTTCATCCATCCTTCCTTCTTCCTTTCTTCTTTCCACACATTGGTTAACTAACAGAGGTGCATAGTAAGGCAAGCACCGACTATTCCATTTAGAATTACAAAAACATAGCCCTGGCCCTACAAATTACAACTTAGGCGAAAAATAAATTAAGTCGAGAAATATTTCAGATATACCAACTGAGATAATTTTCCCCAGCATTTCCCAGCACCTTGTGATACTTTCCCATTTACAAGGAATTGCTAAATTGGAAGAAAGGGAATGCTATCCATCTGGAGACGTTAAGAACAGAATTTTGAATTACTGAAGACTAGGCTTGATTTAGAGAAGCCTGTGTACCAAGATGACTCAAGCCATGCAAAATATTTGATGAACAGTGGCAAAGCTGCTTAATTCTCAAATGAAATAAAATTTTCTGATGAGAGGAAGAAGGTGAGTTCGATGTTGGTTATTCAAGAACAAGTTTATATTTGTCTTTCACCCCAAAGCACCTGTTTCAGAAAAAACGATTAGGGACAAGGAGGTAAAAGGACTTTGCCCTCATCCCCAGGTTGTTTGGGATGAGAAGATAAGAGAATATCTCTTCTGTGCAGAAGCGAGCCACAGTCATAGGGCAATAAATAGATGAACATAAAGAAAATTTAAACGAGAGAATGCAGAGGATTCAGCCAACACCTCAGTTTAACAAAAACCGAACAGAGGGAAGGAACAAGTGCATCCTAGCAGAGCCCAGTTTAGATGAAATCCTACTCTGAACCCTTACTTCCTTCCTTCCTCCTTCTTCTACAATCCTGGTCACTATGTAAAATTCCCAGTTATTTGCCTTCTTTTTAAACTTTTAAGAATTGGTGGAAACTCTTCCATTACAAACATTTAAAACCAGAAAAGGTTCAAAATGAAAAGGAAATGACAATTTTAAAATAGTAACACTTACGGCTTATTTAAAATAATTATAACTTAGGGACGCCTGGGTGGCTCAGTGGGTTAAGCCCCTGCCTTAGGCTCAGGTCATGATCTCTGGGTCCTCCAACTGAGCCCTGCTTCGGGCTCTCTGCTCAGCAGGGGCCCTGCTTCCTCCCCTCTCCCCCTCTGCCTACTTGTGAACTCTCTGTCAAATAAATACATAAAATCTTTAAAAAAATAAGTAAAATAATTGTAACTTTAAATTTACTTAAGTTAATGGGTTTGTTCAAATTTATTGATTTTTTCCAGTTTTACTGAGATATAATTGACATATAACATCTATTCATTATTTTATTTATTTTATTATTTAGATTTATTTCTGGGCCTTCAATTCTGCTCCATTAATCTGTATATCTATTTTTAATTTAAGGAGCACAACTGTTGATTTGATGCCCATGTACTGCAAAACGATCACCACTGTCGCATTAGGTAACACCCCCACCATGTACCCTAATTATAACTTCCTTTTTTGTGGTGAGAACACTTCAGGTTTACTCTCTTAGCCACTTCCAAGTATATAATACAGTATTTTTAACTATAATCACCATGTTGTAGATTAGATTCCCAGAAATCACTCATCTTAAACCGTAAGTTTTTACCCTTTGACCGATATCTCTCCAATTCCCCTACCATTCAGTCCTTAGTATCCACCATTCTAATCTCTTTTAATAGGAGTCCAGATTTTTAGATTCCACATATGTTATACAGTAGAGCTGAATTTTGAACAACATGGTTTTGAAGTGTATGGGTCCACTTCCATGAAGATTTTTTTTTATATAGGACAGTATTGTGCATGTACTTTCCTTATGCTTTTCTTAATAACATTTTCTTTTCTCTTATTTTAAAAGTATAGTATATATACATATACCCTAAAATATGTGTTATTTGGTTGTTTATATTATCAGTAAGGCTTCTGTCAACATTAGCTATTAGTAGTTAAGTTTTGGGGGAGTTACACATAGTTCATATACATAGTTCACATATCAAAAGTTATACATAGATGTACGGGAGGTCAGCACCGAACCCCCAGACTGTTCAAGGGTCAACTGTACTTGACTTTCTGTTGCACTTATCTTGAGGGCAGAAGGCCCTCAAGATCCATCCATGTTGTCACAAATGGTTGAGTAATATTTTTGGTTGAGTAATATTCTTCTTTCTTGTGGCTGAGTAATATTCCACTTCATGTGTCTATATTTTTATACCATACATTCTTTCTTCATTCATCCACTCATGGACACTTAGGCTATTTCCATATCTTTGTTATTATGAATAATGCTATATAAACATGGAGTGCAGATAACTCTTTTGAGACCCTAATTTCACTTCTTTTGGCTATACCCCAGAAATAGGATGCTCTATTTGTAATTCTCTGAGGAAACTCCATAGTGTTTTCCATAGTGGATACACCAATTTACATTTTCACCAATGGTGCAGAAGGGTTCCCTTTTTTCCACAACCCTGCTGACACTTGCTAACCTTTTATCTTTTTAATGGTAGCCATTTTAACAGGTATGTGGTGATATCTTATTGAGGCTTTAAATTACATTCTTTGTTTAGTGATGTTGAGCACCTGGATGTCATCTTGAAATGTCTACTGAGTTCCTCTGCCTATTTTTTAATTGCTTACTTTTTTGGTATTGGGTTGTATAAATACTTAATATAATTTGGATGTTAACCCTTTATTGGATAAACAACTTGCAAATATTTCCTCCCATTATGTAAGCTGTCTTTTCATTTCTTATCTCTTTTCCTTCTCAGAAAATGTTTAATTTGATATAGTCTGACTTGTTTATTTTTTATTTTGTTGCTTGTGCTTTAGATGCCATACTAAAAAAGAAAAAAGTCATTGCCAAGACCCAAATCAAAGACTTTTTTTTCCCCGTTTTCCTCTAGGAGTTTTATGGTTTCAGGTCTTACATTTAAGTCTTCAACTCATTTCAAATTCATTTTTGGGAGTGCTGTAAAATAGGGGTCTGCTTTTTTTCTTTTTCATGTGATAAACCAGTTTTCCCAACATGATTTATTAAAGAGGCTATTTTCCCCATTAAGTTTTCTTGGCTCCTTTGTCAAATACTAGTTGACTTGTTTGTTTCTGGGCTTTCAATTCTGCTCCATTGGCCTGTGTATCCATTTTAATGCCAGTATCATACTGTTTTTATTACTATAGTTTTGTAGCAAAGACTGAAATCAGAAAGTTTGATGCCTCCAGTTTTGCTTTTTCTCAAGAATACTTTAGCTATTCTGGATCTTTTGTGATTCCATAAAAACTATAGGATTTTTTCTCCCTATTTCTGTCAAAAATGCCATCAGAATTTTGGTAAAGATTTAGTTGAATCTATAGATTGCTTTTAGTAGTGTGTACATTTTAACAATGTTAATTCTACCAATCCTATCAACATTTGTTTCTTCTTCAATTTCTTCAGTCTTACAGTTTTCATTGTACAGATTTTTCACTTCCTCAATTAAAAACATTCCTAAGTATTTTATTATTATTTTTGCCACTCTTACATGGATCGTCTTATGGCTCTTTCACATATTTCATTGTGAACTTATGGAAATGCAACTGATTTATACATTGATCTTATATCCTGCAACTACTAAATTTGCTGATCTCGAACAGTTCTTTGGTAGAGTCTATAGGATTTTTCACTCTATGACATCTTACCATCTATGAACAGAGACAATTTTATTTCTTCTTTTTTGAACTGGATGCCTTTTATTTCTTTTCATTGCCTGACAGCTCTAGCAAGGACTTCCAGAAGTATGCTGAATAGGAGTGGTGAGAGTGAATGCCCATGCCTTTCCTGTTCTTAGAGGAAAAGCTTTCAAGCTTGCAATATTGAGTATGACGTTGGCATTGGGCTTCTTTCATATGACTATTGTGTTAAGGTATGTTTCTCTTATACCAAATTTGTTGAGGTTTTTTATCATGAAAGAACATTATATATTTGTCATATGCTTCTTCTGCATCTACTGAGATAATTTTATAATTTTTATCTTTCATATTAATATACTATATTACATTTATTGATGTGTATATGTTGACCCACCCTTTTTTTCCCAGGGATAAATTCCAATGGGTCATGGTGTATCAATCTTTTTATTGTGCTGTTGAATTTGGTTTGCTAGTATTTTGTTGGAATTTGTACATCTACATTCATCAGAGATATTGGTCTTTCTTTTCATGTAGTATCCTTATCTGGCTTTAGTATTGATAATACTGATCTTACAAACTGAGTTTTGAAGTGCTCCTTCCTCCTCCAATTTTTTGGATGTTTCAGAAAGATTTCTTTTAATTCCTGTTTAAATGTTTGGTAGAATTCACTAGCAAAATCATTTAATTCTGGGCATGTCTTTATTAGGGATGTTTTTGATTATTCATTTAATCTCCTTACTTGCTATTGGTCTGTTTGGCTGAGTTTATTCTTCTTTTTCTAATGCCTTGAAAGATAAAGTTGGGTTACCTATTTGAGATCTATTTTTCTTTATGTAAGCATTTGTCACTATAATCTTCCCTCTTAGAGCTGCGTTGCAGTATCCCACAGATTGTGGTATGTCATGTTTCCATTTTTGTTTGCTTCAAAATATTTTTTGTTTCCTTCCTGATTTCTTCTATCACCCACTGGTTGGTCAATAATATGTCAATTTCCCACCTAACTGTAAAATTTCCAGCTTTCCTGCTTTTATTGATTTCTAGTTGCATAGCATTATGGTCACAAAATACACTTGGCTGGATTTCAGCCTTCTTAAATTTGCTAAAACTTCGGGACACCTGGGTGGCTCAGTCATTAAGTGTCTGCCTTCAGCTCAGGTCATGATCCCAGGGTCCTGGAATAGAGCCCTACATCAGGTTCCCTGCTCAGCAGGAAGCCTGCTTCTCCCTTTTCTTCTCCCCTTGCTTGCCTTCCTTCTCTCTGTCAAATAAATAAATAAAATCTTAAAAAAATTTTTTTTTGCTAAGACTTGTTTTGTAACTTATCATATCTATTCTAAGGGATGTTCTGCATGCACTTTGAGGAGAATGGTTTTCTGCTGCTGCTGGATGAGATGTTCTGTAAATATCGGTTAAGTCTACTTGGTCTAAAGTATGATTCGAGTCCATGGTATTGTTAATTTTCTGTCTGGATGATTTATTCACTGTTGAAAGTGGGATATTGAAGATCCCTCATACTGCTGTTTATCATTCCCTTCTTATCTGTTAGAATTTCCTTCATATATTTAGGTACTCCAGTGTTAGGTGCATATATATTTAGGATTGTTAATCTTTTTATTAATTAACCACTTTCCCATTACATAATGGCCTTCTTTATCTCTAGTTCCCATTTTTTACTTAAAATCTGTTTTGTCTGATATAAGCAGAGTTACATCTGCTCTCTTTTTGTTTCTACTTGCAAGAAATTTCTCTTTCGATCTCTTCACTTTGAGCCTATCTGTGTACGTAAAGTAAAAGTGAGTCTCCTCTAGGCAGTATATAGTGGTGTCCTGTCTTCTTTATCCAACCAGTCACTCTGTCTTTTGATTGGGGAATTCAATCCATTTACATTTAGAATAATTATTACTAGGTAAGGGCTTACCAATGCCATTTTTAATTTTTTGTAGTTCCCACAAACCTTTCTTTTTTTTTTTTAAGATTTTATTTATTTATTTGTCAGAGAGAGAGAGGGAGAGAGAGCGAGCGAGCACAGGCAGACAGAGTGGCAGGCAGAGGCAGAGGGAGAAGCAGGCTCCCCGCCAAGCAAGGAGCCCGACATGGGACTCGATCCCAGGACGCTGGGATCATGACCTGAGCTGAAGGCAGCCACTTAACCAACTGAGCCACCCAGGTGTCCCCTTTTCTCCCTCTCTTGCTGCTTTGTTTTGTGAACTGATGGCTTTCTATAGTGGTATGCTTTGGTTTCCCTTTTATCTTTGTTAATTTACTTAGGTTTATGCTACATAGTTATCATGAGGTTTACATAAAACATCTCACAAATGTAATAGTCTATTTTATTCTGATAACTTAACTTTGATTGTATATAAAAACTCTCCATTTTACCCCCCATGCCTTTATGTTTTTGATGTCACAATTTACATCTTCTATACTGTGTATCCATTCACAAATTATCGTAACTATTTTTAATACTTTTATCCTTTAACCTTCTCATTAGAGTTGAGTGGTTAAAGCATCGCCCTATTAAAGTATTAGAGCATTCTGAATCTGATTATATACTTACCTATAGTTGTGTTATATATTTCCATTTTACCAATTAGCATCTTTCATTTCCATTTCAAGAACTCCTTTCAGCACTTCTTGTAACAAAGGACTAATGGCAATGAATTCCCTCAGCTTTTGCTTGGGAAAATCTTTATTTCACCTTCATTTCATTTTTTTTTTTTTTAAATTTGAGAGAGAGTGTGGGCAGATGGAGGGACAGACGGGAAGAGAGAGGAAGAGGGAAAGAATCTCTAACAGACTCCACACAGAGCACAGAGCCGGGGGCAGGGCGGGGGGGGGGGGGTAATTGATTTCATGACCATCAGATCATGATCTGAGCCAAAAACGAGAGTCAGATGCTTAACCAACTGAGTTACCCAAGCACCCCTCACCTTCTTTTCTAAAGAACAACAACTTTGCTGGGCAAAGTTATTTTTGCTTCTTTCTTTCAGCACTTTGGTTTTTTGTTTTTGCTGTTTTGCTTTTTTAAGAGATTCTACTTATTTGTTTGACACAGAGAGAAAGACCACAAATAGAGGGTACAGAAGACAGAGGGAGAGGGAGAAGCACCCACAGAGCAGGGAGCCTGATGCAGGGCTATATCGCAAGACACTGGGATCATGACCCGAGCTGAAGACAGATGTTTAACCTACTGAGCCACCCAGATGCCCCTCTTTCAGCACTTCAAAGTATCATCCCACTCTCTGGTGGCCCAGGAGATATTTGCTGAGAAATCCACTGATAGCTTTATGGGAGGATTCCCTGTAGAAGAGATTATTTATTTATTTATTTATTTATATTTTATTATTATTATCTTTTTTTTTTTTGGCTTTCAACTGCTTTTAAAATTCTTTTTGTTTTTGATTTCAGTTAGTCTTACTATGTGTCTTAGAGAAGATATTTGGGATGAAATTTGGGGGTTACCTTAGTTTCATAAACTTGGATTTCATAATCTCTCCCCAGATTTGGGGAGTTCTCAGTCATTTTTTTTTTTTTTAAGATTTTATTTACTTATTTGACAGAGAGAGATCACAAGTAGCCAGAGAGGCAGGCAGAGAGAGGGGGAAGCAGGTTCCCTGCTGAGCAGAGAGCCCGATGAGGGGCTCGATCCCAGGACCCTGGGATCATAACCTGAGCCGAAGGCAGAGGCTTTAACCCACTGAGACACCCAGGCGCCCCAGTCATTATTTCTTTAAATAAACTTCTGCTTCCGGGACTTCTATGTTGTTTCTCATAATGAAAAACGATAAGTCCCACAGATTTTCTTCATTCCTTTTCATTTTTTTTTTCTTCTTACTCCTTTGATTGGATAATTTTAACTGATCTACCTTAAAGTTTACTGACTCCTCTGTTTGGTTAAGTCTGATTGAAGCACTCTAATATTTCAGTTCAGTCATTGAATTCCTCAGCTCCAAAATTTCTGGGTTTTTGTTTTTTTCTCATCTCTTGGGGACTTTTCATTTTGTTCTTACATTGTTCTTCTGATATAATTAAATTGTTTATGTGCATTCTCCTGTAGTTCTGTGAACAACTTTAGGATAATTATTTTGAATTATTTCTCAGACATTTCTTTGATCTGCATTTTTGGGGGTCCAGTTTCTGGAGGCTAACCATATTACTTCAGTGAATAAAACTCCCAGGTTTTAGACACAAGCTCAGGACCCCCAGATCAACAGAGATTTTTCTGCCACTCCCAAGTGCTAAAAACATATTGTTTCGTAATAAAAATATGTTATTTTTCTTCCATATCTGCCATAGTCAATTGGAATTTTCATATGCTTAACAAAGTAACAAGTGAATTACCATGCACAATGTGCTGTGATCTGAGAAGTACTGAAAGCACACAGAAGGATTTTTAATTTAAATTTGTGGAAACAAGAATAAACACTTTGAAATGAGAAATTTCTGAGATGAAAGCCAAAAATTAAACAAGGAGATTAAAAAGGTACAGGGTTAGCAAAATGAAAACCCTCAATGATAGATTGAGGAAATGAAAGAATTTCACTATGAATAAGACAAAATTTTGAGAGTCATAGCAAGAGATGTTTGAAAGGCAAACAGAGCCAAGATCATAATACAGGAATTTCTTAATTCCCCTAATATATATTAAGTGCTAATTTTCTGTTAAGTCATAGTAAAGACTGTGGACTATGTCCAAAGATTTGTGTTGGATCCATATACAATTTTAAGTGACATGATGTGATTTGTTATTTGTTTGCTTTTTTTTAAACATCACCATGGCTACCATGTGGGAAAAAGATCAGTGCAGAACATTAATAGCAAGCTGCGCATAGATGCAAGAGAAAGATAACAGTGGACTGTTTTATAGTTGGGGCAGTGGAAATGGAAACAGTATAAATTTTAAGTTATTTTGTAAGCAGAATGGAAAATGTGAGTGGAAGGAGGATGTGGGAAGTGAGGGAGCACAGAATCACTGAACTCTTCCAGGTTTCTGACTGGAGTTTGAGAGAATAGTGGTTCTGTCTCCTGGGTTAAGAATGACTGATCTGATTTTTATTTTGCAGATTATTCTGGCATTTTAAAAATATATTACTATAGAGGATGAACTTGAGGGCCCTCTGTCAATTGGATTGGAAACATTCAATCATTTGGCATGAATTTAGACTGGTAGTCAGAATCAACATTGGACATTTTGGGGATCTTCCCATCTAGGAAAATACTGTATTGCTAAATGGTATGCTTTATTTTCATCTAGAGTTTATTTGATTTCTCTCTACAGTTTTCTAGTTTTCATCATCTAGGTCCTATACATTTTTCTATGCTTATTACATCTTATATGTTATAAAAGCATTTTAGTAAGATGGATAGAGAATTTTCTTAAATGTTATAACTAGTAATTACTGGTTTATAAAAGACTGATGGTATTATTATATCTTTTTACAAGTAACTACAAATGTGATATTGTTAAAAATAATTTTAGTTGAATACTTCTGGCCTTTCTATATAGCAGTCATGACCATGAGAAAAAGTTTCTTCTGAGGTATTTGTATGTCCTGATTTTGTCTCTCAAACTGTATTCTTTATCTCTGCCAAACAAATGTTAAATAAGAGTGGTTATAACTAGCTTTTAAATATCCTTTCTTCTCATTCCAATTATCTGATTTTATTTTGGCATAATAGTGACTCCTGGATTATAGAAGGGGTCATATCTAAAAGGTAGCCTTCTATTCCAAATTAAGGGGAAAAAAAATCATTGGTTGATTGATGCTGAATTGTATCAATTACTCCATAAGATCTATTAAACAGATAATATGATAAAGTATATTATCCAAATACATGATTCTAAACCTCCACAATATTATCTGATACTCTTTTTAATTCAGGGCTGTATTCTATTAGCTAATATTTAGTTTATGATGCTTGATTATTACTACTTCTTTTTTGTTGAGGGTGTTAGTTTGTGAGAGGATCTTTATTATATTTAACATCAGAATTATGTTGGCTCTTCATAATAAATTAAAATTGCCAAATTATTTAGTGGATCATTTCTTACATGAAGGTTTATTTCTTGTATTTAGGTTTGAACATAATCATGGAAATATTTTATTCCAGCAAGAGAGTTCTAAGACTAACTTTTCAATTTAATTCTGTGTATTGAGTTTTGGCCTTCTCAAAAACATGGACATATTGCTCTTATTTTCTTTTGGCATCTAATGTTTAGGAGACAAAGTTAGACACAATCCAGATTTGTTTTGAAAATTGGATCTTTCCATTTCTGCTTTGGTGCATATAAAAAAATCAATTTTTCCTTGAAATGCAATACATTCTCTAAAATGTCTAAACTTCCAGATAGCTGATAAAAATCAGAAAGATATAAGATTGTTTTTACCCTTAAAAAATGTTACCATCCTCCTACTTTAATCTTGTTCTTGTTACAGTAGTTCTGATTTTCTTTTCAGAAAAGTCAATTATATAGATGGATATAATCAGCACTTTGTAAATTTGATATCTATAATTTTTTCCCTGATCAATTAAAAGTTTCTATGATTTTTCTTCACAGTCTAGGACATTCCCTTAGGCCTGTCTCATGAATTCCTTACCACGTCTTTCACGTCGATTTCCATCTCATCTCATCTATTTCTGCTCACCTTTCAGCTAGCAACTGTTTGTATGTCTGCCTTTTGCTTATTTCACAATTCATTTCTTGAGTCATTGAAACTAGGTTCTTGAAATTTATCAGGAGGCTAGGCCAACAGCCATGAAATATTTGCTTATATTTCTAAGATTAAATCTTTTTCACTATAATGCATATACCTATCTTTTAAGTGTTGTTTCCCATTCTGTGTTTATTGTTGTTGTTGTTACTGGCTTCCATTTTCTTAATTTTTTTTTAAGATTTTTATTTATTTTTTTGACAGACACAGATCACAGGTAGGCAAGAGGCAGGCAGAGAGAGAGGAAGGGAAGCAGGCTCCCTGCTGAGCAAAGAGCTTGATGCGGGGCTTGATTCCAGGACTCTGGGATCATGACCTGAGCCAAAGGCAGAGGCTTTAACCCACTGAGCCACTCAGGCGCCCCCATTTTCTTAATTTTTTAAGGATTTTATTTTACTTAATTGTCTTTGAATAGTTAGAATCTTGTTTAGGTAAACTTAGTATATCTCATCAAAGTACAATTAGTGGATTTTTGAATCTCCTCTACCTCCAAGTGGTTTTTGATAGAACAGGAGGAAGCAACACAAACACCTTCAGGGTCCTGCAGGTAATTTAAACTCTGAGGTGGACTGGGTGAGAAATGTTATTAAGTAACATTTTAAAGACAAAGCTGGAACCTTACCCTATGAGGACTAATATATGCCAAATATATTATAATGTATGCACCCTAAGTAAACTAGATTTAATTTAATTTGAGGTTCTGTATGGTGTTCGCCGTACTAAAAGAGTCAGTGGTAATATTTAGCTCTTAGTGTTATTTTGCTACATTATAGCTTACCTCCTTATTTAATATATATGTAATGTGACAAAAAAATATGACTATGTTAACATATATTGATACCTAATTTCTGTCTATTCCTAAAGAATGTCATCACTATACCTTGTATTATAACATATTTATCATATACTGGATAATCTGGTATTTCCTTAATTTCTTTTCCCCAAAATAATCATAAGCATATAGATTAGAGGGACTATCTCTCATAGTCTGATGACATTTAAAACCTACATTTGTGATATTGACATAGGAATTATTCAGTAAATAATTATTTCCTTTAGAGACATCATTAAGAGTAATAATTATGAAGAAAACTTATAAAATTTTATATTTTCACAAATAATAAACAAAACACATGGAAGGCACTTAGGTGCTTTACCCTAGAAATAGAATATTCATTTTCACAGGTGCATCATTATTTAATATATGCACTTTGTCCTACTAGGAATTTTCACTTGGAGACCTTAGATGTGAAAATTTGATAATTTATTTTAAGTAATGATGAATATCATGCTCTGTGTTAACCTTAATAATCTATTAAAGTCTTTACAGAAGCTTTATAAACAGCTAATGTAATATATTTCGTTGCTCCTGAATTACAGAAGAAGAAACACATTACCAAGAATGTAATGAGAGCATATCAGAAGGTGGATCAAAAAGTTTGAAGGTAAAAACACATGAAGAATGTCTCAGTTATTTTAAAGAAAACAAGGGATGCAATTACCAAGAATACATGAACTGAAGTTACCTTCTTTCAGAAATTCTTTTTCTTTTTTTAATAGAACATGACCAATGGTATAAATGGGCTTCATTTATTTTTTTTATTTATATATCTATATATTTAAGATTTTATATATATATATTTATATATATTTTATATATATATATTTTTTAAGATTTTATTTATTTATTTGACAGATATCACAAGTAGGCAGAGAGGCAGGCAGAGAGAGAGGAGGAACCAGTCTCCCCACAGAGCAGAGAGCCCGATATGGGGCTCGATCCCAGGACCCTGGGATCATGACCTGAGCCAAAGGTAGAGGCTTTAACCCACTGAGCCACCCAGGCACCCCTTTCAGAAATTCTAAATCCTCTCTCTCTCTCTCTGCCTGCCTCTCTGCCTACTTGATCTCTGTCAAATAAACAAAATCTTAAAAAAAAAAAAAGAAAAGAAAAAGAAATTCTAAATCCTTTTTTTTTTTTAAATTTGACAGAGAGAGAGAGATCACAAGTAGGCAGAGAGGCAGACAGAGAGAGAGGGGGAAGCAGGCTCCCTGCTGAGCAGAGAGCCCAATGCGGGACTCGATCCCAGGACCCTGAGACCATGACCCGAGCCAAAGGCAGAGGCCTAACCCACTGAGCCATCCAGGCGCTCCTAAATCCTCTTTTTATTTATAAAAATACCACTTATCAGGTGCCTGGGTGGCTCAGTGGGTTAAGCCTCTGCCTTTGGCTCAGGTCATGATCTCAGGGTCCTGGGACCGAGTCCCGCATCGGGCTCTCTGCTCAGCAGGGAGCCTGCTTCCCCCCTTCTCTCTCTCTCTGCCTGCCTCTCTGCCTACTTGAGATATCTGTCAAATAAATAAATAAAATCTTAAAAAAAATACCACTTATCTAGTCTCTATATAAAATAATAGAAAACCATACAGGTATCTTAAAGTTGAACACAGAGGTCTACAATAAATTCCCAAAAAGCAATTGACATTGATCATCAAAAGCTATGCTTATTGATTAGTTGTTCTGAAGTCAGGCTAAGTAAAGAAAAATTCTCCATATTTATCACCACTTTTCATTCTAGTGCCTTACAACACTTTCAGGGACGATATTTCATTCAATTTTCAAATGATGGTATTTCACTGAATTTCAAGTCTTCCCTGAACTCAATCTATAATCTAATGGTAGGAAGTTTAAGAGAAGCAGATGCCTAGCTTTCCTAGTTACTAAATTCTTTCAAATTAGTTTTTAAAGAAAATTTGTGTTCTTTCAAATGACACATGATTCTATATTTCTATTATAAAATATATTTTTCTTGTCTTTACAATATGCATTTTTTTACAATATCACTTCACTTAGAATCATCAGATTTTAATTTAAAACCCAGTCATAAAAATACATATATATTAAAAAAACTCAGATAATTTCTGGGCTAAATCGAACCAAATGACACTCATATGTTTAAGACCTTGTAAGTTATCATATTTGGTTAATTGACTCAGTTCATACCACCAATGAAATAATTAAACAAAATATTTAAAAACAAAAAATTCAGGATTACTTAACCAAAATCAAGGTACTTAAAATTTTATTATTGCACAGAATGTGACATTCTTTACAAAATTCTATTGTTCTTTTAGTAAGACAGAATTTCAATATATTATTTACTACACTCAGAAATCCTTGGTCTAGTGTATTAACCTCATTTCCTGTGAGGTAAATGTTAACTTCTTCTTACTTATGTTCTCAAAGATGATAATTAAAATATACTTTCTCAATTCTAAAAAAATATGTTTTAGACATTCTTAATTTAAATAAAATAAAATGTGTTTGGGATATTTCAAATTTGAATGCATTTCATTAATAAGTAATTAATCAGATATTCACTTCACACTGTAATTTTGTTTTTCTAAGCATCAAGTCCCATCTAAAATCGATAGCATGGCAATGCTTTTCCCTATAAAGTGAAAAATTAAGCCCAAAGAAAAATCACCTTCATTTGTATTCTCTTCTTCAATAATTCTACATATGGATATGCTAATAATGGAATATGACATTTCAAAATTACCTCTCAAAAAAATTCTAATTTGCATCTGTAGACCTCTGACTGTTAGATAAATCACCATAGTATAGCATCAGTAAATTGCAATGGACAAATCTAGGTTGAAATCCTGGTTCTGTCACTTACTTTCTAAGTTATCATGAACAAGTTTCTTTACCTAGCATTTACTTAGTATTTCTCCAATCTACAATGGGGAACATACCACCTACCACATAATGACATTGGAAAGAACACATGAAATAATTAAAACCAAACATCTAAGGAAATCGACCATACTAAACACTCATTAGTAGCAATTACGAATAGCGCTAGTGGTTAAATAATAGCGTCAGACCTATAATATACCCTATTTTATAAAGCATACTGCCAAAAAATGTCATCAGAAATACTGTCAATGCTTTTGAATATTTACTAAACTTAAATGATATTTTCCCCCCTTTAAAGGTGTCATAATTATTTTGGAACGCAGACTTACACAGAAATATTTTAAAAACTTATAAAGTTCCATGGATGATATGACACAGGGTTTAGGTTTGGTTAAGAGTGGTTGTGAACAGCCTCACACAGGAAATAGCACTTTACCTGGGTCTTGAAAACTAAGTTTTCATGGACAAAAGAGAAATGAAAAGGCGTTCCAGGGAAAGAGAAGGGTCTGCTTAAATGCACTGAGTTTCAAACGTGTTTGAGAAATGGAAGATACACTGGGTTGGCGTGAATACAGCAAATATAATCAGGAAAGCAGACTGACACTAAACTGTGAAGGGTTGCAAATGTCAGTTGAACTATTTGATTTGACTTCTAATCCCAGCACGAGCAGAATAACCTTTTCTACACTGGCCCTCCCACAATAAATGACTATAAAACTTACTTACATGGGTATGATTTTGTAAGCACTGAACCAGAAGCAATGCCACACGGTGGGAAGAAAACTGAGGAGACAAAACTTACCTATATCCTGGCTTCCCATTTGGGGGTATTATCCAGAAAATGAGATATTGATCTGTGCTCAATATTGCAAAACAGAAGAAGCTTAGCCTGGAGTCTGAATCTGCACAAAGGAATGATATTTATTGGGAAGGATACTGGAGAGGAGTAGGGTGGCCTCAGTAGTCTTCATGGAGGTTCCATGAAATGAGACATGAACTGAGTATGTGTGGAGCAATACTGTGTGACACTTACCGGAGAATTGTGGCTGCAAGCTGAAAGCTCCATGGGGAAGGTACCCGAGGTTGCTCCAATGGGAGACTGAAGTTCTGGCTGAGCAGATGGGAGATGCTTCACTGGGACACCTCAGACACTCACTTGGAATGTCAGAGAAGACCCCAGTTTATGAGAAAAGACTTTACCCTGAATATTTAGGGCCACTTCCCAGGTCAAAGAACAAACCCAAAACAGATCCACCCTAATGAAGAATAAGATCAAGTATCAGAAGAACGGTACCTCCTCAAAATTAACCTGATCGCAGAATAAAATTCAATATTCAATTAAGGAAAAATAATACAATCAATACTTGCTACAATATGTCCTCCCCAATGTCCAGGGAATAGAAACAGAACACAAGACCCCAAAATATGCCACTTCGACATTGGGATTATCGAAAGCTGAAGGCAATAAAGACCCAGGAGACACAAGAACTTTCACCTCTCCTTTGAATATCTGAAGGAAGTTAGATAGGGGACCTGGCTCAGAATAAAGCTAACACCAGAGATAACTTTATCTGAATGACCTTCCTGTATGTCAGGGTAAACATCTAATTACCAAACATCTGTTCTTCCTATTGTCCTGTGAATTACCCTCCCCTTTGAAGCTCCAGGCCCCTATCCTATTCCTCAGTTCAGGATGGCATATAAACTTGAATTACCCAACTTGTCCTTGGGTCTCAGTGTCTTTGGGGGCCCCTGCATGAATGTAATTAAATTTGTTTTTTAACCTGTTAATTTGTCCTATGTTAATTTGATTATTGGACCATCTTAAGAATGGAAAAATTTTTTCTCCCAACACCAACATATATTCAAAACACTTTTTTTCTCCCAACACCAACATATATACAAAACTTTTTTTTCTCCCAACACCAACATATATTTTAAAAAATAATAAACATGTGAAGAAGCATCTTCAGTAAGGGGGCTGGAATCGGAGTAGCTAAAGTCATTCATGCAGACACTAGATGCTCAGGTGACCAACCCTAAACATAAAGTAGACACAAATACTTGGTTAAGTGTTGACTCAGGTAAGTGATGATACATCACATGTGTTGTCACACACCATTGCTGGGAAAATTGAGCCCCTGTGTAACTCCACTGGGAGGGGAAACCTGGAAGCTTGGATCTGGTTTCTCCTAGACTTCACCCCAGGTGCCTTTCTTATTTGATGATTTTTATCTGTATTCTTCTGTCGTAATAAACTGTTACCGTGAATATAACAGCTTTTTCTGAGTCCCAAGAATCTTCCTAGTGTGTCTCCAAAACCAAGTGGTTTTGAATACAGGTTTCTATACCTTCTAGAAAGGACCAAAATGGACTGCTCAAGACCGTCCATTCTAGCCATGGATGAATATTGTTCTTAAGAAATCTGAGCGCTCCAACATGTACTATGAGGGCTTTATGGGTATTTTATAAAAATTTTTAATGTTCTGTTTTCATTTTGATTAAAATGCAAATAATAATACAAATAGACACTACTTGTACGACCACTGTATAATCAAGTTGTGCTCCAGAGTATCAGTTCCTGTGTTTGCATTTATGGTACCATCTGTTAAAGCTACGAGGACTCCCGTAATCCTAGAGTATGGTAAGAGTGAGGCATGTGAAGATATAACTGTGTTGAAGACTATTAGATACTGGGATTTACTCTGAAAATGAAGGCTCCTGAGTAAAACGGAATTATGAAGGGACATACTAGTATCTACATGAAAGAAAATTAAGCTAACAGCTAGTATATTTCACATTATAAGTAAAGATGTCACTTGTACAAAATTTAGTTTTATCCTTAATATTAAATGTTTTAAATTGTAATATATATTAATAATATAATATTATTAATTTTAATAATATTGATGTCATTTAATACTAACTTTATATATTCTTTTAATAGTTGCATAAAAGGAGTATAAGGAGTTCACAATGAGTTTTACAGTTATAGACGTGTAATAAAAATATGATACGGTCAGTTTCAGTCAGTATTTGGAAACTGCAAGAATTTCTTTTATGCTCCTAAGGAGAGGTGAGTTTAAAAACAAAAACCAAAAAACCTGAAATTGGAAATTGGAAACACATTTGTGTTTGAGAATTGCAGGTTTTTTTTTTTTTTTAAAGATTTTATTTATTTATTTGAAAGACAGAGAGAGCAGGAGCAGGGGGAGGGGCACAGGGTGAGGGAGAAGGACCGGCAAACTCCCCAGTGAGTGTGGAGTCTAATGCAGCTGGCCCAAGCTGGGCTGGACAAGGGGCCCTGACATAAGACCCTGAGATCATGACCTGAGCCAAAGTCAGACACTTAACTGAGCCACCCAGGTGCCCCCATAAAACTGGTTTTAAGTTGCTAAGAGAATTTCATCAATTTTTTTTAATCTTATAGGTTTCAAATCCCCTCACCTGAAAAATGTGGATATTAACATATACTTCATAGGACTGCTGTATAGGATTAATAAGTTTATGTATTAAGAATGATTAAAAAAATGATCCTGGTGCTTGGAATATAGTAAGTACCAATAACATCTGTTCCCTGATTTCCTCTTCTTTGTGAGAGACCCTGGTATTTCTTGGAATTATCTACTTCTAAGCTAAGTTCAACTATCAATAGAAAAACTATTCATGCCTCCTTTATTTTTTTTTTTTAAGATTTTATTTATTTATTTGTCAGCAAGAGTGAGCACAGGCAGACAGAGTGGCAGGCAGAGGCAGAGGAATAAGCAGGCTCCCCGCTGAGCAAGGAGCCCGATGCGGGACTCAATCCCAGGATGCTGGGATCATGACCTGAGCCGAAGGCAGCTGCTTAACCAACTGAGCCACCCAGGCGTCCCTCAAGCCTCCTTTAATAGCGGTTCCTAAACTTAACATTATACACTAACAAATGACTGATAACACAATAATATGTTTGTTACTTCAGCGATGAAAACTATCTAACTTTAAAATGGACATAAAATTGCTCTAATTCATATATTTACATAAGTTTTTGCAATGCAGAATTTTAGAGAAATATACAAGAATATATGTAGTACTTTCTCATGCCTAAATTGAACACTGAAAACAAAATTTAACAAAAAACTCCAATATCTAGCAGTTGAAAGAAAACATGGAAATGCCATAAAGATGACTGCACTACTCAATTTTCTCTGCTCACGTCATTGATGGAAGCACTAATATTTTTCAGATTGTGTTCAACAGGTTAAGGCATTACAGTGAGCTCTGAACTAAATGAGGCATAGGTGTAGTTCATTAATTTCTGATGATTCAGTATAAATGGGGTTTCCCATGTCTACATCCCCTTCCAAAAATATATACATTAGAAGTTTCCCCTTCATCTCAAATTAAATGTGACAACTACAAAGTAGCTCATTTGCAATGTACTCCAACTTTAGATTACCAAATGAGCAGACTGGCCTTATCATCAATATCCAAAATAACAGTCTCACCAAAATTTGCCATTCTACTTCTACACACCTTCCAAAAAAGGTAATTTTCTCTTTATTCCTATAATGACATCATTAATCATTTAATTTTTCTCTCATTCTGATAATATTTGTGTTCCAGGACTCAACAGTGGATTAACCCAACACTAGTTTTCCTGACATTAAACCTTAACATCACTAAAATGATTCTCCGCCTATTGCTGAATCTTATCAGCCCACTCCTTATGGCTTTCCTGGGACACAGGGCCAAATTCTCTGTGTTAGGTCCATCAAAACAACATTCCAAACATCTGCTTTTATCCCTGCATTCTTATGAACAGCTTCCACTATCTCGCTCTTTAAAAAGCCTTTCTATCATTCATTCTACAGTAAATGTTCTTCTAGGTAATACCCCACACTGGAATGTGTCTCACCATTCTTGTTGAATAAAATACTGAGAAATCAAGAAGAGACTAGAATTGAAAAAAAAATAATTATTAGTGATCATTATGAAATTAGTATAGTATCTTTTGCTGATTACCATCAAAATACTTAGTTTTTCCATTTTTTAATACAGATGCCTATGTGTACACAAATACGTTATCATATACTAACATTCAATCAGGAATTTTATAATATGTGATACGCCTTATTTATTTTCACGCATGCATTTATTATTCAGCACCAAGGGTCCATCTGTGTATGTACACACAGTATCCACACTACAAAGTAAATGCCATGAGTGCAGGATTTTTATCTATTCTAATCACTGCCGTATCCCTAGAACATATGCTTGGCGCTCAATAAATACGTCTTGAAAAGAAAAAAAAGATTGGCAATAATGAATGATATGAAAAAACACTAACAGACTTTAAGATCTATTATAATGCTACAATAATCACGACAACGTGTACTAAAAAAAAAAAAAAAGACAAATCCATCAATGGTATGGAACAGAAACCGCACACAAACATTCACACAAATACAGTCATCTGATCTCTGACAAAGGAGCAAAGGCAATCCAAACTCTTGTCAACAAATGGTGTTCAAACAAATGTACATACACATGCACAAAAAAAAAAAAATCTAGAACACATCTTATCCTTTCACAAACATTAACCATTAACTCAAAATGGATTGCAGAGCTAACTATAAAATGCAAAACAATAAAGCTCCTATAAAATGACGTAAGAGAGAACCTAGGTGACTCTGGGTTTGGTGCTGGTGATGACTTTTTTATATACAACACCAAAAGCATGATCCATGAAAGAAATACTGGTAAGTTAGATGTCATTAAAGTTTAAAACTTCTGGTCTAAGAAAGACTGTTAAAAAAAATAAAAATAAAAATAGGGGCACCTGGGTGGCTCAGTGGGTTAAGCCTCTGCCTTCAGCTCAGGTCATGGTCTCAGACCACGTGGGATCGAGACCCACGTGGGGCTCTCTGCTCAATGGGGAGCCTGCTTCCCTTCCTGTTTCTCTGCCTGCCTCTCTCCTTACTTGTGATCTTTGTCTGTCAAATAAATAAATTTAAAAAAAAAAGAAAAGAAAAGAGAAATATATGCCACAGATTAGAAGAAAATATTGGCAAAACACATATCTAATAAAGGGTTAGTTTCCGAAATATTTAAAGAACTTTTAAGCTCAAAAATAAGAAAACAACTCAACTTAAAAATTGGTAAATGATCTGAACAGAGTCCTCACCAAAAAACATTTACAGATGGCAAATTCATTTGAAAAGATGTTCAATATCCTATGTCATTAAAGAACTGCAAATTGAAACACGATGCCACTATACATCCATTAGAATGGCTAAAATACAAAACACTAACCCCCACAAATGCTGTCAAAGAGCCGGAGCATCAGGATTTCTCATTCATTGCCCATGGGAAGGCAAAATGGTAGACATGTTGGAAATTTCCTATAAAACTAAACAGACTCTTAATATACAACCCAGCAATCACACCCAGTATTTATCCAAATGAGCTGAAAACTTATGTCCACACAAAAACCTGTGCATGGATGTTTACAGCAGCTTTATTCGTAATTACCAAAACCAAGTTATAACCAAGTTGCTTTCAGTAAATGAAATGATAAAAACATGGTAGATCCATACAATGGAGTATTACTCAGCAACAAAAAGATTATTATGTTATAAAAACTCATGGAAGAACCATACATGCATATCTCTAAGTGAAAAGAAGCCAGCCTGAAAAGGTACATAGACACTGTATGATTCCAACTGTATGACACTCTGAAAAGGCAAACTATGGAGAAAACAAAAAGATCAGTGGTTGCCCAAGTTTAGAGTGGAGAGCAGAAGGGATGAACAGGTGGAGGACGGAGGATCTTGAGGGCAGTGAAATTATTCTGTACAATATTGCACTAGCAGTTACGTGTTATTACATATTTACAAAACCCACAGAATGTACAACAAAAGAGTGAGCCCTACTGTAAAGTCTGGGCTTTAGCTGATAATAACGTATCAATAGTGGCTCATTAATTATAACAAATGTACAGCACAAATGCAAGATGCTAATAACAGGAGAAATGGGGAAAGGGGAGGAGGTGGAGATAGGGGAACTCACTGTACTTTCCACCCAGTTTTTCTATAACCTAAAGCATATTAATTTTTTTAAAGATTTTGTTTATTTGTTTGAGAGAGAGAGAGAGAAAGCATCAGCAGAGAGCAGAGTCAGAGGGAAAGGGAGAAGCGGGCTCCCCACTGAGCAGAGAGCCTGGAATGGGGCTTGATCCCAGGGTTCTGAGATCACGACCTGAGCTGACGGCAGGCGCTTAACAGACTGAACCACCCAGGTACCCCAGCATACTGATTTTTTAAAAGAAAAAAATGTATTGTAGACTCCTGAAATTGCTTTGCTGGCTCAGTTTCTGAATACAGGAGAGAGAACAGGAAAAGGGGCCTGACAGGAATATTCATACCCAAGTCAAAGATGTCTGCCTGTGTGAGGCTTTCTCTAGCCCTTCTTTTACATCACGTTCCATTCATTTATTCAATACCTAATGGGATGGGTGTGGTATGCCTTCAGAGGGGTACTCCAGAAGGAGAACGTGCTGCTGAAGCAGAGACTGGGGAGAAGGGAAGCAGTATTCCTAAGAAAAGGAGTGAGGAGAGCAGAGAAGAGGAAAGAGCAAAACAAGGATGTGGTGTCAGCTTGAGTAGGGGTTAGGCCTGATTCCAAAGAAAGTTGAATGTCTCATCCAGATATCCCTCAGTTACTCTCTACAGCAACAGCTTCCTGTCTGATACTCATGTACAAAGTGGGACAATAGCCACAGTCCAAAGCAAATAGTAGATCCCTATAATGAAATCAATTTTGGGAGAGTTGATGCATAAAAGCTGACAATCAAAATTGATATGGTCATTTCTCATGTTCAGAACATGAGAACTTGGATTCTAAGGTTCACATCTGAACCTTAAGGCAACTGGGACACCCCGTTATTTGGAGGGCATAATCACTAGCAATTGGCCAAGAGTGGTCTTCCTGAGAATGAGGCAAGTAACACTCATCAAGGAGAGGGGATGGGCACCGCAGACCAGGTTCTGGGGTCTGAGCAGGGCATGAACAGTGTCCACAGCACCAACTGCGCACCACAGAAAACAGGGTTGTAGAAGTGAGTAAAACTCAGGCTCTACCCTCAAGGAGCTCAACAAAGAGGACATGTTTTGCACTGGGTAGACTTAGCCACAGCTTTCTTCTCCATTGCACAGAAACTTCCCTTAAAGGCAGGCACTCTCTTGGCCTTTCCGTATGTCTAGTGCTTCATGTATGGATTCCATTTACAAGGAAAAAAGAAAAGAAAGAAAAGGGGCACTGAGGGTGGCCACTGAAGAAATGAGAAAAAAAATGTGGCCCCAATAAAAACATAAGGAAAAAAGGAAGACAAGACAGAAGAAAATGGAAGAAAAGGAAATAAAGATAAGAGATTGGGAAAGAAGAGAAAAAAGAATAAGAAAGTAAAGGATGTACACAAAGTTAAAGGGAGAAAAGATGCAAAGGACAGAAAAGATGCAAAGGGCAGAAGAGGGCATAAAGAAAGAAAGAAAAGAAAAGAAGGAGAAGACAAGATGGCAAAGGAAGGAAGAAGAGGCAAGAAGGCAGTCATAGGCAGGTGGGCAATCAGTAGGACAACTTCACAGAGAAAACAAGTGGGAAGTGCCCAGGAGGCCCACTACGCCAGCAGAAAATGCTCAGTTGGGTTTTAAAGATTTTATTTATTTAATTGACAGACAGAGATTACAAGTAGGCAGAGAGGCAGGCAGGGAGAGAGGAGGAAGCAGTGTCCCTGCTGAGCAGAGAGCCCGATGTGGGGCTCCATCCCAGGACCCTGAGACCATGACCTGAGCTGAAGGCAGAGGCTTAACCCACTGAGCCACTCAGGCACCCTGCTCAGTTGGGTTTTAAACAAAACCATTTCTGCATTTGAATCAATGAGGTAGTTCTGCTCTTCTAGCCATGTAAAGGAACTAATATATTTTTGAGAAGAAATATATCAAAAGAGACAGAAAAAAAAATACATTTTAAAATCTTACAGCCCTAGATTTCTTATACAGGTTACCAGCGTAATTTTTTTTTTTTTCCTTAGCATGACTCTGGAATTCACAAACTATTAGGTAAATAATGACATGTTCCAGAAGACCATTTATTTCTCTATCCACATTTATAGCCAGATGATGTGGATATTAATGTAATTTTAATATATAATTGATGGTTGGAAATAATAACCCAAATCACAATATACAGCTTTTCATTTGTGAACTATCATATAAAGATTATTGTTTCCTGTAAAGCTGCCTCTTTGTTGGAAGTCTGGACATTCTATTGATGTAAAAAAACAGATGTTCAGATCAGACCTATGATAAATGCTTTGAACTTTGCAAATGGTATTTCATACCTTAATGGGCATCGCACTGTTTTCCTATTTCCTTCATCTGAATACTTAGTTTTCAAGTTTCTTTGAGCCCACCTGGATACCTCTACCCCACACACTCACTTTCTTCCTGTGTCAACAGCTTTAGAATAGCTGCCACTCACAGGCAAAAGAGCATCAGCTGCTTTGAATGAAAGCCAAGTACCCAGAAACAGAGAGCAGATCACAGTGACGAAGTGAGACAAGTGGCATGCCCAGAAGTGGACAATTGAAAGAGAAGCAGGTACATGTCATCACCAAAATCCAACCTGGGACTTGAGCGTTGACTCCGTATGCATTTAGTTCCAACAATTTCAATACCTTTTAGATATTTTCTGATATATTATTACTCAATATTTTGAAATGTCCTTCACTTTCTGTCTGTTCACGCAATCATAATCAGTTATCATACTCTGATTTCGTTTTTTTCAGCACTAATTTACTTTGAAAAACAGATGAAAATGGTTCAATGAAACCCTTTGCTTAATTTTTTTCCCTAACACATTTTCAAGTGAATCCAAGGGAAATACAGTCAATGAGTTAATATTCTAAATTTTTAAATCTGCTGGATATTTTCAACTCTTTAGAAATATCTAAGTAGAAAAAGAGTGGCCTTGATCAATTTTGCTAGAAAAGTCACACTGCAATGATCCTTCTGATACTTTAAAAAGATGAATAAAACTCAGAGTCAGCTTGGCTTTACTACATTAGCTCACATACATTATTAATTAAGAGCAAGTGAATCTGTAGGCCCAAAACACATAGTAATTTTTTTCTCTACATTAATTCTGATGAACTCTGTCCAAAGTAAAGAACAGGACAACAGTTTCTAAAAGAAATAATTCAGCTCATTCACACTAAACTTAAGAGCTATCTGAAAATGTTATTGCTTTCTTCATCCTGCAGTCTAAGTTAAAAGAGATTGGTTGGCTCTAAAAATAAACATAATATATAACTCTCTCTCTCAGGCATTGTCAAAAGCAATATGGAGAGACTGATGAGGGTTTTCCTACAGAGTTTTAATGAACCCTCTTTCTTGATTCAGTCCTAGTATCATTTATTTTTAAAGCAACCGGTCACATCTTTCTGCTAGGCTGATAGTCTTCTGACTGATTCTGCCAAAATATAGAACAATAAGAAATGACAACAATTCCAAGCTGGAAGCCAGTGATGAGCTAAGTTTGTAGTCAGCTAAAAACAGGAGACAAAAGTGAAGCAGAATGTGAACTTAGTTCTATAATTTAAAGTAACTTGTGGATCAAAGAGAAATAGTGAATAAATTAAAACGTCCTTACTTTTATATTCAAGTTTGTTCCCATCTTTTACTTCAATTATCAGGCAAACCTTGTGAATTATACACAGCCAGAAATGCCTTGAGCTTTTATTAAAAGGCTAATACTGCTCGCAAACATAGAATGTGAAATTAAAGCTCTGTGATATTAGCGTTCACCTGCACTGCATTGTTTGTGAATAATATCCTCTAACTAACCAGCTGGCTAAGAAACTGAGAAATGATCCATGAATAGCTCCTGGAATGGTTTCTGGCATATAGGAGTACTGATAAATGTAATTATCATTTTTACTCTCTCAATATAAATTTACCTATTTAGAATTAAATTTATATACGTAAAATAATGTTTTGGTGACATTTCATGATATTTACAATTTTCTAAAGAATTGCTTGTATGATTTTCTTTGCTTCCACTTTAAATATATATGGCTTAAAGCAGTTTAAAGATGAAATTGGAATGCCAGGCAAATGGCAACATCTACCCTCTCTGTGAAAGAACGACGAATCATTCCCTTGTATCTCTGCTCTCAGGCTCCATGTAAATAACACACAGCACTCCATATTATTAACTATTTCTTTTTCTCTCACAGACACTTTATACAGCAAATAATTCCACATCTTTTGGGTACTGTTATCATTTTATCATTCCATAATTTGGCTTTATTTAAAAAATAAAAACTAAATTATCTTAACTTTAAATAGAAATAAAAATGTCAATGCATGCCAAAACAACGTTTTGTTGGTGAGTGCATTTAATTAATTAATGCTATATTGAACATCTAAATTTATTCATATATTTAATGTACATTGCTTCTTGATTTAGTAAAGCCAACTGACATTCTTCTAGTGGGCATTTTATGTTATTTTATGTGAGTGGAACATCAATTGCCTCTCCCAAATATCACTGGAATAACAAGAAAGCCTTTAAAAGTATGGGGCAGTTTTTTATTTTCACAAATTTTTCTTAGAGATCTGAGACTAGAGTACTGAAAAGCTAAATTCACAAAGAAAAATGGTCATTCTTGAAGTACAAAGATGTCTTTAATGACTCTTGATGGGTACATCTGAGTTAATTTTTTAAAACAAATGATGGATTTGTTCTGACTTATCCATACTCTGTCTTTTAAAACTTTGTGTGTGGTTGGAGGTATAAAACTACCTAAGAAAAGCTAGCTTACTATAAAAAGTACCTATCACTGCTAGAAAATGTAATAGGCTTTGAAGCAACTCCCATTGTGAAAAATGATATACAGGCAGAATCTTTTTTAAAATAGAGCTGGAGTGGCCATTTCAGAGGAACTGCCTTGTACACCCTGTTTTCTAAACCTCTAAACAGGGGCGCATCTGGGTGGCTCAGTGGGTTAAAGCCTCTGCCTTTGGCTCGGGTCATGATCCCAAGGTCCTGGGATCCAGCCCCACATCAGGCTTTCTGCACAGCAGAGAGCCTGCTTCCCCCTCTCTCTGCCTGCCCCTCTGCCTACTTGTGATCTCTGTCAAATAAATAAATAAAATCTTAAAAAAAAAATGAAAATTTAAAACAAATAAATAAATAAACAAACCTCTAAACGGGGCCAAACCACCAATATTCTAAGAAGTCAGCAAGAAAGAGAAAAGACTGATAAAAGTGAACCTTTGCCTAGTGACCACTACCTTTGGCCAATCAGTGAAGTACAAATCTAGCCCTGCTGGTCAATATTAATGAACTCTTCTTAAAAACAACTTGGGGCACCTGTGTGGTTCAGTCGGTTCAGTGTCTCACTCTTGATTTTGGCTCAGGTCATGATCTCAGAGTCCTGGGATTGAGTCCCGTGTCACATCGGTGCTCAGTGGGGAGTCTGCTAGAGATTCTCTCTCCCTCTCCTTCGGCCCCTCCCTTCATAAGCCCACTCATAGCTCTCTCTCTCTCAAATAAATAAATAAATCTTAAAAAAAAAAACTTATCTAATCTTTTTTTCCCCATTAAAAACCCTGAGTTCCCCTGCTATTTAGAGTTCTACCTCTGTACCTCAAATTGCAATTATTTTATCCCAAATAATATAATGCTTCTTGAAATGGTATCTGTAGGTTGACACCATCAATTTCTTAATCAAAAAGATTTGAAATTATATCTTAACATCTTTATTTTAGATCAGCATAAGAATCATTTGTTGAATTTCTATGTGTCATGAACTATGCCAGGAGCCAGAAAGTCGAGGAGCACAACACTCATTTCAACAAGTTTGCAGTCAGTTAGCAGATGACGTAATATTTATGTAATATATGCCATGAGGAACACTCAGTGGAGGAAATGGGATTTAAGAAAGATGTCCTGTAGGGATTGAGGCCTGAGCTGGCCCCTGAAAAGTAAGTAGAAACTAACCAGGTAAAGAACAAACGAAGGAAACATTTAATAAAGGCATTTTTTTCTATGATATCTGTACTTTGAAAGGTACAATTAGTTTTATAAATTGGTATTCACATTAATCCGATATAAGATCAATAATTATTAGAATTATTAATGACTATGGGTTTTTCGTTTTTGGTTTTTATTTTTTTTTTAAGATCTCTATTAGAGATGGGGCGCCTGGGTGGCTCAGTGGGTTAAGCCTCTGCCTTCGGCTCAGGTCATGATCTCAGGGTCCTGGGATCGAGCCCCACATCGGACTCTCTGCCCAGCAGGGAGCCTGCTTCCCCCTCTCTCTCTGCCTGCCTCCCTGTCTACTTGTGATCTCTCTCTCTGTGTCAAATAAATGAACAAAATCTTTAAAAAAAAAAAAAAAAAGATCTCTATTAGAGAAAGAGAAAGAGAAAGCTCAAGGGGTAGGGGCAGAAGGGAAGAGAATCAAAAGCAAGCTGAGTGAGGAGCCCAACACAGGGCTCCACCTCACAATCCTGAGAACATGACGTGCGCCAAAACCAAGAGTCAGGTGCTGAACTGACTCTGCCACCCTGGTGCCCCAGTGATGGTGTTTCAATAATGAAAGAGTTATATTTAATAAACCAAAAAAATAAACACACAATAGCAAACTAAGAAAAGCAAGATACACGGTTTTCATCAGTTGAGGAAGTTATGGTCTATAAATTTGCTATATTAACAATGCTGAACTATTTCTGTTCATATAGTTGATGTTGATATACTTTAATTACATAGATTATGTTCTTAAATCCTATAACAACTCAGGTAGATTCTATTTTCATGTTAAAAAAAAAAGCAAACAGGGTTCAGGAGTGTTAAATGATTTGCACCAGGCCATGCCACTAACATGTTAGATTTGGGTTCAAATGCCAGCAACTGAATGAGAACAGGAGCTGCTTTCACTGCCCTGCCCCCTACCATTCCTCTGGTCGTCTTTAGGAGGGCTGAAACATGAAGACAGAGCATCAGTTTGTTCCACAACAGCTGGGAACGTATGCTTTAGGTGATTCACATTTTTCTCCACTTTGCACTTGTCTGAAAATGACCATGAAGATCCTCAAGCATTGATTCTGGGGTTATAAATCAAATTTGGTGAATAGGTGAATTCTCAAATATGGACTCAGCACCTAATGAAGACTGACTATAATATTAATGGTCAACTTATTCTGAAATAATGGAAAATATTAGGTAAGAGCCAAAAAATAAGTAACAAAAGAAGATTTCAGAACATCACATTTGTAGTAAAACAAACACGACTGGGGGAGACGGTGTAGTAGCAGGACCCAAGCTCACCTCCTCCCACAAATATAACTAGATAACACTCAGTGTAAATAACCTAAAAAACAACACAAACACTGGCAGAACAAACGCCACAACTAAATTAGAGAAGAGGTCACAATGAAGAGGGTACGAAGGGCACAGATGGGGTAGGGAGCGGGGAAAAAAAAAACAGGTGGGACTGTTCACAGTAGGGAGGGACATATGGGCACAGAGGGGAGAGAACAGACCCTGAAACCGGGGTATTTTCTCAGGGAAGATGAATCTCTGTAACATTTGGCTTTGAAAACCAGAGAGGCCAAATTTGATGAGTTCTTATGACCTATGTGGCTTAAAGCCTGAAACATTAATAATCAGTAGGCTTGGTTTGGAAAGAGCCTTGCAGGGCTATAGGAAATAAGAGTATCAGCCCTTAAAGAAATAACAATAAAAAGAGTTCATGGAGATAAAGCATAGAACCAGCAGTTTAAAGAACTCCTGGGCATAAGGGAGGGGGAGCTATTTACTAACCTCAAAGCAAGTCCTGGAGGCACAGGGTTCCCTTAGGGAGTTCTCTAAGAACAAAGGAGATGGCAGATGCCATTTACCTCCCCCTTTTCCCAGCATACACACAGCTGCCTGCAGGAACCAGCACAGCGCCAGAATTCACTCCCTAATTTACTTAAACTAGGCCCTGCCCCTCCAGCTTGGCCTGCCTCATTCCCAGCACTGTAGAACCCCTCCCCTAGAAAACCGGCTCAAACTTTGCCAACCCTGTGTCACCCAACTGTGCACTTTGCAAGGGGCCTTGGTTGGGGAGTGGGGGAGGTGGGGGCAGTGGCTAGTCACCTCTCAGAAAGTACTCACACTTTGTTAGCACATAGTTTTAACAATGCAAATCAGCTGTGGCTGGCATTCTTGATAGGAGCAGCACATCCTCTGTAGAAGGGGACCAGCACACACCTTAAAACTGCATGCCCTGCCCACTAATTTCAAGAGCAAGAGACATAGCTGACCTTCCTAACAGACAGAAACAGACACAGAGAGTTAGACAAAATAAGGGTATGTCCCAAAGGAAATGTCCCAAAGGAAAGAATGGAACAAAATCACAGCAAGAGACTTAAAAGAAACTGAGGTAAGAAATATGCCTGATAAACAATTTAAAGTAATGATCATAAAGATACTCTCACTGGACTTGAGAAAAGTGGAGGACATCAGTGAGACCCTTAAGAAAAAGATAAAAAAGAACAAATCAGAGATGAACACAATAACTGAAACTAAAAATACACTAGATGGATTAAATAGCAGACTACAGGAAACAGAAAAACGAGTCAGTGACCTGTAGGACAGAGTAACGGAACGTAATCAAGTTGAGCAGATGAAAGAGAAAAAAAAAAAAAAAATGAAGATAGTCTGAGGGAATTCAGTGATTCCATTAAGCATAATAACATATTCATTATAGGATTCCCAAGAGAAAAGAGTGAGAAAATAATGACAATTTATTGGGAATGAATTATACAATGGGATACTCTGTCTACATTAATGAGGTTATTAGGAGTTGTTGTCACAAATAAAGCTCAAATGCTAGTTGTTTAGTGGATACAAGTGTTTTTTCTCAATAGCATTATAGTTTAAAGCAGGTGTTCTGCTTAATAGGTGTATTTCCTTTTTATAATAATTCAGAGAGCTAGATTCCTCTCATCCTGTGGCATTCTGGTCATCTCCATCCCATTGGCTTAAGGGAAAAAGATTTCAGAGAGCATATTTCATCCTAAAAATGTTGGCTGGGAATTATATATATGACTTATGTTCATGTTCCATTAATAAGAACCAGCTTCATGAGCACATACAAATTCAAAAGAGTTGGAAAATGAAATCCCAGTCAGTGCAGTCACTTGCCAGTACCAGTACTGTAACACGGAAAAGGAAGCATCCATTTTTAATAGAGCATTGATATAAAAGTATTATCTAATGTAAGTCCCTAGTTAAATATTCTTAACAGCATTTTAATTTTTTCTTCTGACCCAGAATCCATACACTGTCATCATATTCCAAAGTCACCTTTAATTTTCTCTCAAAACCAAGAGACTAGCAAGCACTTGTCTTCTAGATGCAAATGACCCAAGCAAACAGGGCAATTTGGGATGGAAAAATAAAACCAATTAAGAAGCATCAGCTTCCTGCATAATTGGAAGTTTATCAAATTACCTCCATTTCCTTTAGTAGCTATTGCCAGGCAAGTGGGCTCCTTCATACCTGAACCAGTTAGTGACTGAATCAGTATGCTGGTGAGTAGTTTTAACATTTGGCTACTGAAGGGCATCAAGTGCTATTCATAGAATGGAGAACAGAAGATTAACGTCTACAGCTTGGAGACAAGCAAAGTTGCAGATAACGTTGGTTACACTATTTCATGGTGATTGTAACGGAGCAAGAAAGGCAGTATACTGTGGAGATCTCAATCCGCTGAAATCAAGCAACTCTGAAGAGAACCCCTGCCACAGCAAACATTTCTGACTAAGCTGCTTGTTACCTTTACCAAGCAAGCCTTGCAATGCCATTTTTTTGTGTTTCCTATTGCCCTGAGTACAATTCTCAATGTTATATCAGTTCTTGGGGAATCACTCTTCCTAAACAGTAACAGTACTTCCTCCAATGGCGCACTGTCACAACCCCACATCCAGCACCCATCAGTGCAAGGTGCTCTGGACGGTATCTACTGCTCCATTTCTACAATCTGTCAGGCCAGTGAAACCTCAAGACATTAGCCTAATTAATATAAAACTCCTCCAGACCTTACATCTGGAAACAAAGCCTATAACAGAAACAGACAGTTTAAAAGGAAAGATGACATTCAAAATACTGCAGAGTTCTATCATCTATTCAGAAACTTGGCAGACATCAGCACGTCCAAGCCTTCCCCAGAAGATAATACAGGTGCCCATGTGAGTGAACACAAGAGCAACAATGGAGGGATCTCACTTCTCCAGGGGAAAATATACACCTCACATATAAATGGTGAAATGGTAACAAAGTTAATCAAGTGGAAGACGGGGGTAAAGGAACTTAAAAAAAAAAAAAAAAAAAAATGGTAACCCTATCTTCATCCTCTCAGTCAAGGAATGGCCCAACCATTGGTAACTGGCAAATGAGTTAGAGAAAGAATGATAATCCAGCTCCAGAATTTAAGAGATAACATTAACGAATATTAACAAACATAAAGCTACCCCATCCGTTGAACATTTGCAATTCCATTGTCTTACTGCACAACAACATGCATGCTATTCTAAAGGCATTTGTACAAATACAAAGCTTGTTTTTAATTATATTTGAAGTTAGCATTTTTTCAATATTACACTCTAGAAGAAATTTAGGGAAAGACATTTTCTTTTCCACTTTTCTCAGATGTACAAATTCTACACAAATACTGAATAACTACTGTTGTTTTAATCACAAATAAAAAACTGTTAATAGAAATCATTATAGCAATCACTAATAGAAAAGTCTACTGATGGTTTTCAAAGGATAAAGGATTCTGGTAACCACCAAGCATCTTTCTTTATAGCATGTTCTGTGAATTTCTAAAAATACCTGGATTTTTGTTTGATTGCTTGTTTTACTCAGTAAAATTTTGCACTCAAGATCTTCAACTGCCAACAAAATATATTGTGTACACATACACATCATGAGTAGGACCTAGCCTCCCTGGATAGCTCAATGTCACAGTAAATATCAAGTCTACTCATGTGAGGTTATAAACACAAAAATCCAAATTCTGGGTGAATTATGAAAAAACTGTAAAAGGCTCTTCTAGGGATACAGCAATTTATATTAATAAAATCTGCATAGAAATATTTATTTTCTGAGGTGCCTGGGTGGCTCAGTGTGTTAAGCCTCTGCCTTTGGCCCAGGTCATAACCTCAGGGTCCTGGGATCAAGCCCCGCATGGAGGAGCCGCTTCCCCGTCTCTTCTCTGCCTGCCTCTTTGCCTACTTGGGCTCTCTGTCAAATAAATAAATTAAATCTTAAAAAAAAAAGAAATATTTATTTTCTAATATGAGCCATGGATTTTACATATTACCTTAGCCATTATGCATTATATATTTATATGATAAATTAATATTTTTATAAAATATTACAAGATATTTTGATATGCTACAATTTTACTAATTATTTATGTCATGAGTTCCACTATCTTTAAAAATTATCTAGTTTTACGAATGTTGAACTACCCTTGCATCCCAGAATCTTTTTAATGTACTGTAATTTTAAACACTGTTTTTCAGGTTCTATCAAATTCCTCAATACTGGATTTTTACAAAGAAAATTAAAAATAATAGTATGCTGGGGTGCCTGGGTGGCTCAGTGGGTTAAAGCCTCTGCCTTCGGCTCAGGTCATGATCCCGGGGTCCTGGGATCGAGCCCCGCATCGGTCTCTCTGCTCAGCAGGGAGCCTGCTTCCTCCTCTCTCTCTGCCTGCCTCTCTGTCTGTCTGTGATCTCTGTCTGTCCAATAAATAAATAAAATCTTTAAAAAAAAAACAGTATGCTGATCAATTAGTTTAAATCTCTCTTCAATCAAAACTGTATCTTCATCTATAAGGGCCAGAAATTAGTCCAAAAAATTAACCAGTATTTTATTTGTCTATGAATCTTCTTCATAGTCATGTTAATATTTTTAATTTCTTGTTCCATTCCACTTACATTCTATTGAAACGTCACTTTTGTGTAAGTTTTATATTGTTTTCTATTTACAAGTATCATTTTTTAAAAGCTTTTAATCCTTTTTAGCCAATCTTAGATCAGTTTGAGATTTTATGTAAATATTTGCTATCACTACTGATAGTAAACCTCAATTCTATAAGATATCTTGGGCTAAGAGAAATTCAAAATTTATCGTCTACTGTAAAGAATCATCGTTCATTGTTTATAGCTTACAGCTACTCTTCCCAACATGTGTCTGAGAGTGGTTGTTAAATCAATTTTAATATGTATTTCATCAAGACATTCCATTTCAGGGCACATCAAAAAGTGCTGTATGTGAGGACTGAATTGTTTCAAATAATGTCACTGCCATAGACACAGTTGAGGCATATATCCTAGTAATAAATTCAAACTGTGTATCACAATTGACACAAAGAACATGTCTGGATTGGGCTAAAAACCTGGCTTATCCACACTTTTTTTCACCAACACAGTGTCATTTCATAAAGTTGTCTCTTACAATCTTTTAAACCAATGCATGAAACTGAAAGTTGTTCTTTTAATAATTAGTGTAAGCCAATGCTACATTTTTTGTATAACAATGGAAACATTAATTAATTTCAACTTCTTTGCTTTTTCTGACTGGTATTTCACCATTTATTAATATTAATTGTTCAACATAACTTTTGTCACTGACACAAAGTGAAAGGAATAATATTTACTTTGATAATTTCATTTACACTCTTTTTTCTCACCTTACCTACTACTAATTAATAATCTCATGTTCAAATCTGCATTGTTTCATTGTTTTTTGAACTTTCTACATGTTCAACTTCCGTATGTTCAAATGAAAGATTTAGAGGAAAGAAGACTTTTCTTTATAACTGTTATATGGTAGGGAAGCCAGCCAGCAAAGAAACTACTTTCAAAGACTCAGCAGAGAAAGAATCTTACAAGAGTCTGGTTGTGTAAGCCCCTGTGAGGACAAGTAGCAGAAGTTCCCGAAAGAGAATCTACAAAGTTTCAAGGGTTCTGGCAGGAAAGTTTTTACTAAAACAAGATATGGATTGCAGTGATTATGAACAAAAGGGTCTTAGCATTTTCTTGAAAAAAAGCTCTGGTAGTTCTTTCTTAGTAACCTAGTTTTAAGTCAAGATCAAGTAGACTTTTCTTGGAATGAATGGGTCCAGGGGAAAATGTTATGATAAAAAGGATTCAAGATAGTTTAGAGAAGCACAGATTTTTTTAGGGCATGAATTGCAACATCATGAGAAATAAGAGAAGAGGACTGATTGGAAAATTATACTTTGTCACACAAAAATCTATTGCATTTATTTTATTTTATTTTATTTTATTTAGGAAGTTCGTATTTTATTTTTTTAATTGTGGTGAACTTAACATAATGAAAAAATAAAATTAAAAAAATATTGCATTTATGAGAAGACTCACTTGTGAAAAAAAAATGAGAGAAAATATTTGAGGAGTTAATCTTTTCTCTCATTTAAATGCTCTTCTACCCCCAACACTCCCCAGTTTTCTAAGTAGGATCTACTGCAGAATCATAACATGCCCCGGCCTTCAGATCATGACTGTCAGTTGGAAAGATATGGGGCAGATGTGGGGAAGCTTTTCTCTAATGCTTGAAGGGTCAGAGTCACAAGACTTCGAGGTGTAGCACTATGGATCTGGCTCTGCCAGCACCAAATGGTGGGGTTCCAATCAATAAAAGTGTCCATGGTTACTTTAATACATATATTTGTATGTGAGTGATTGTGAGATACACAGCCTTAATTATGGAGCCTAGATCATGAGCCAGTTAGACTTCTCTTCAAAGATGTTATTAACGGTCAAGATAAAGTAACTCGATGATGGTGAAAAACAGAATTAGATACTGCCTATAATAAGGTCAAGATTGTAAAGTTATTTCCCTCTTAATGAGATTTGTTTGTAATTCTTACAGAATATACTTTGAACCAGCCATCCAGTTATTTTGTGTGCCATGTGGTTAAACAAGAGAGTAAAAGCTTACTGCCATCAAAATAAATATCCCTGGTTGGCACTACTTCAGTAATTTACCTAGCCTAAGGTCATTCTAAAGCAGTTTAAATGCATCATTAATCCACAATCCTCTAAAACACTAAAATACTTAAATAAATTACAATGGAGTAGGATGAGCCTGAAGATAGGAAAAAACTGTCAAGACATGATACATTTAAATGATGCAAAAAAAAAGTCTCTAAGACTCATGAATAAATTATTGCTAAAATGAAAGGCATGATGAAGAGCCTAAAGGACATGATACATCCAGTTTTATTTTGTCCAGAAAGATTAAGAAAATGAATCTTGGATTTTCACCTTTCTACTTGTGCATTTTCATTCACTTAGTTTTAACCTTGGTAACTCAAATTTTCATATTCATTTTTATCATATCTTTTTTTTCTTATTCCAATCTTTTTTTATTCTCTTGATTGCTGTCCTTTTATTGCGAGCAATCTGTAGTTGACATCAATCATACCTACGTGTGTGTTTGTGTGTATGTGTGTGTGTTGGAAGTGGGGGACATAAATAGGGTTATCATGACTGAAGCCGACATAACTATAAAAAATTAAGGAAGAGGCAGCAAATTAGAGACACAAATTTATGAAATATAGATCACCGGGACTTTACTTTTCCTTACGTCAACAGATATCCCAAAAATATCTCATAATGTCTTGCTTCCAGATGAACATCTGACCAATCAGTAAGACAGATTAAAAAAAAATCAGAAATTGCAGAATCATATGCAAATTTATGAAAAAGCTTATAAGTTCATTAAGGCATGGATTCCGAGGAAGCTGATTTTAAAAGGCTTTAAAACATGCAGTACTAAAAGCTCTTCTCCTGACTTCTTCCCTATTATGATAATGTCATGACTGTTAGCCTCATTACTTTGTTCCATGTGTCTACCCACATCCCCAAATTTGCAAGTCTTTCTATTGTTTTATCTGAACTACTACATAAAATAATTATTCTGAACTTTTATTTCTCACATTCGTCACATGTATGGTAGGTCACAGAGTGGACTGCTGTAGGCCAGAATACCCAGTAGAGAGCAGGGACACCTGTGACTGAGGGAAAAGAATGACTTTAGGTGGTAGAGCGGGTCTTGGAGTGTGGACACAGCTCCACCCCAGCCCAGCAGTGGGTCAAACATACAGAAACAGAGAGCTGAATGATGGTTGCCAGGGGGTGGGAGAAGAGGGACAGAGAGTCGCTCCCGACAAATCTAAAATTTCAGTTATGCAAGATGATTAAGTTGTAGGCATCTGCTTATAATATTGTGCTTATAGCTAACAATGCTGCATCGTACACTTAAAAATTTGAGAGGGTGATCTCGTGGGAAGTGTTCTCGTAACAACTATGACAACAATAAAGCAAATGTGACTGTGGTTTCTCTCCTCCTGTGACCTAGCACATTCCTAACTGTTGACCATCAAATTCTACTGTTCCTTGTAAGGAGCTAGGGATCAAGGACATGCATCCATTCTATAAACATTTCATGTGTCTGGTTTATACTGACAATCTTCCAACCTAGACCACCAGTTCATTGCCTAGCCTAACTTCTTTATACCTGTAAAGTAAAAAAATAGGAACGAAAAAACAAAACAAAACAAAAACCCACACCTATAACTGGCATTAAGAACTCTTGTTTTGAACAGAAATTCATACGCAAAATAGTCATGTAATTTTGTCTCAAGGAATAAACAGTAGGCTATGTTTAACTCAAAAGCCATTTGTCCAGTATCAATGATGTGCATGGCACTGGCAGAAAGAAAAGGAAAAACAGAAAAAATGACAATAATATATTTATTTTCAAATGCCTTTGTAGCTTGCTTAGCAAGCTAAGAGTGTGTGTGTGTGTGTGTATACATATTTGAAGTAAAGACAAGAATGATAAATTTGAAGCTTCTTAGCCCACAATAAAAACAAAGAAATAGATAAAAGAGTAGAGGACTAAGGTATCAGAAAACTCTTAATAAAAAAAGTCATACCAAATGAGCCCAGCAGTTATCTTGGAGCTTCAACGAGAAAAAAATATTTTCCTAATCTCTGAGAGTAGTTTCTCAAGGATGATTTGATGGGAGAATTGGGTAAACATTTCTAAATGGGGAATGCAGTACATAATTAATGATATTCTCATGGGCATTTTTTCCTTTACATTATTCTGAAACAATCTTAAACTTCAAAACAGCTGTAAATATTTCACAAATATATATATGTATTTTCCCCTGAACTATTTGATAATAAGTTGGTGATGTGATGATGTGATGTCCTATCACCCTGAATACTGACATACTCCTACATAATCACTATATAGCCATCAAAATCAGGACACTAACAATGATTCATTATCATCATTTAGAATTCAGATCCTACCAAATTTCTCCACTGTCTCCCAAAATATCCTTTACAGAAAAATGACCCAGCTTCAGAATCATGCATTGCATTTAGTTATCATGTTTCTTTCCCTTCTTTCATTCTGGATTAGGTCTTAGACTTTCCTGAAGATCGTAAGCCAGTTTTCTATATGACACTTTGGGTTTCTCTCTGCTGTTTCATATGCTTCAACTCAGGTTATGCCTCTGGCAGAAACTACATAGAAGTAATAATGTGTTCTTTTCATGGCATCCTATCAACTTCCCACAATTTATTTTCTTTTCTTTTTTTTTAAGGAAAAAAATTTTTTGAAGATTTTATTTATTTCTTTGACAGAGACAGATCAGAAGTAGGCAGAGAGGAAGGTGGAGAGAGGAGGAAGCAGGCTTCCCGCTGAGCAGAGAGCCTGATGTGGGACTCGATCCCAGGACCCTGAGATCACGACCTGAGCCGAAGGCAGAGGCCTTAACCCACTGAGCCACCCAGGTCCCCCAACTTCCCACAATTTCAATTTGCTGGTGATCATTTTAATCAATCACTTCCTAACTGCGGTGTCTACCAATTTCCTCCACTATAATATTGTTCATTTTTCCTCTTTGTAATTATTACATATTTACCTGTGCAGTTACATCTGTATTCATTTTATATTTGTATTACAAAACACTAGTTCACGTTGATATCTCCAATTCCAACCTGACATCCCAGGATTCACTCTAGTTGTTTTTCCTTTCCACGTGAATTCCTTTAACTTAGCTTTCCTTTTCCTTAATATATTCTGTTACTTGATCTATATCCCCCTGCATTAAAAAAATCTTCCATCACCAAACTTCTTCCTGCCCCAACACTCTTGTGTCAATGCCTCCCTCACTTTGCCAAGGTCCTAATATATCAAACCAGTAGTCCTACATAAATACGTCTCCCTCATTTGCTTGAGCTCTGACATCCTGCTGAATTAGGCAGACATTCACTCCACCTGCTTGGGTTGCAGCAGCCTGTACCCTGGGAGGTACACTTCTCATGCTGCTGGGGATCTAATACCCTGTGCCTGGCCTATACCTCCTCTTGTGGGTATGGGCATCCTTCTCACCCAGTAGGGTTCCAATAACCTTCTTTGTGCACTACTACTTTTCCTCCACCTCAGTGTGGATGCCTACCACACTAGGCCCTGCCAATGTCTCTGGGCCTAAAATTGTTGGGAATGGAAATAAAAAAGGAAGGGAGAGCTTATTAAGAGTTTAAAGAAAAAAATAATTAAGATGTTACATTTTTCCTCATTTTTTGTTATGGTTTAACCTCAGTAAATTATAAGGATAAAATATATAATAAATAATGAGTCCCAGAGTGATGCATTCTAATTGTGCTTTCTGGTTGTGTAATAATTTCACTGACCTTTGTTCTTTGTTCCTGGGATACAGCCACTAAATCTTAAGATTTTCCCAAGTGACAGAAGTATCTTTGCTATTCATTCTTGATTACGTTAGCTACGTGACCCATGGGACCCTTAGTTTAAACTAAGAAGATGACTCAAAATGAGTACTGGCCACACCAGAGAAGCCAAAAATGTGATTTGAATCACATAATATTTGTCTGACCACTGGGGAGAGAACTGGGGCCGGAGATTAAGTTCAACCTCATGATCTTGGCCTAAGAGCCAATAATTCAATCAGCTGTACCTATATATTGAAAACTCAGTAAAACCTGGGACAGCAAGTTTGGGTAAGCTTCCTTAGTTGACAACATCTGCACATTATTGTGGTAATAGCCTGATACTTTCTGACTTCATAGGGAGGAGACAAAAGAAGTTTTGTTTTGGAGACCCTCCTAGACCTCCCACTATGTGTCTCTCCCTTTAGTTAGTTCTGATCTCTATACTTTGGTACAATAAAACTAATCATATTTGTAGCTCTATCCTGAGTCTTATGAAACATTCTAGTAAAATATAGAATCTTATGGGGTAGTAGGTATTCCTGAAATTTTTAGTTAGCTGGTCAGGAGGGAGGTGGCCTGGGGACTCCTGATCTTATAGCTACAAGTATCTGAGATGACATCAGTTCTGTGGAGGACTGTGTCCTTAATTTGTGAAGTTTGGCTTATCTCTGGGTAGACGGCATTAGAAGTCATTTCACTGGTAATTTGAATAAACTATAGAATCTGATGAATACACACACATCTCAGAATATGCTTATCCTACAAATGCTATCTAAGTACACCACTTGAAACCAACAGATTAACAAATTTTTAAAATAAAAAAACATCTGCATTCAAGACTAGTTTATAGTAGGCTGTGAAACCAAGGGGGAGCAGTAAGTATGCAATGTTTTTCTCATACAAATTGCCTAACACTGCTCATTTATATAGTAATTGGTTTTTCAGATTAAGGAGAAATTGTGGAAATGTACGACTTCTAGCAAACTCAACTGAAAGCCATTTTGGAATTGATATGATTTGCAAGTGTCTTTTGGGAACAAAGTCCAGTATATATTTAGGGACTGCCTCTATGAGACATGCAGAGTTGCCTTAAAGCAATAACTTTTCAATCTTGAGTGCAACTCAGAATTACCTTGGAAACTTAAAAAAAAAAAAAAAAAAAAAGCCATCAATAGTGTCCTATTCCTGGATACTCTAAATTAACTGATCTGAGGGCCTGAACATTGCTCCTCTTTAAAAGGTTCCCTATGTGATTCTGATGCACTCAGAGGATTGAGAGACAATGCTCTACAGAAGAATAATTTCTATAATTTATATTTTATAAATATTGCGATCCTTTATAAGACTCACTTATCATCACAGCCTATCTGGTGACTAGCAACTGAATGCTAGGTTCCTTACTTTATTTTGTAGGCACCAAATATATGCTTTAAAAGTATGTAAATAATCCGGGGAAGGGGGACAGAAAAGGAGCAGTAAAGTGGTAAGTACGGGGCAGGCAGACCTGTAAGGAGATACTAAAGTTCCAGGATAATATGGACCCAGCAAGAGAACGTTTAGAACAAAATGGAAGGATATGAGTTAATAATCTGAAAACTATCAAAAAATGTCTTTAGCTAATTCCTTCAAAATTAGAAAGCTTTTATACTCTAGTCAAGTGATTATGGCACAATTATCCCAGGTTTTCATTTCAACTCAACTTCTCTCCATGGAATATTAATACCTTCTATATGGAATTTTTATTTAATAAAATATTGGAGTAGTTACTATTATCACAGGAAAAAAAATCCCGTCTATGGTCTGGCAAATGAATTACATTGACACTATCATTTATGCTGAAGGTAAAATTACCTGAACCTCAAATTGTATTTAAAGGCTAAAAGCATCACTTATAAGAGAATCATTGATATATAAATGCACACACATATATTTATAAAACATGGCATAGGTAAATATTAAAAGAAGTATAAGATGTCTCCTGAATCTCATAGCTCCATAATGCTAAATTATATTTTATGTGAAAATATAGCATGTTTCTCCATTTTATCCTTAATATTTAAATAGTTTTATAATATTAAAGTCCTGTCCATTATCTCTTTTTGATAGCAAAGTGGATCAACGTTAATATATTAATTCTAATTTCCAACTAGACAAATGAAAACACAACAGCATCAAATGCAGGCATTCTTAATAAATGAGTAGTATATCCTGGCTAGTTTATCTATACTAGCATTTTATGAGAAATATAAATGAAAGGAATAAGTTCTTTCTACCTGGATTAGCAATTTAATTCACTATCAACTTAACCTAACCAATGTCACAATTCAGTAAATGTTTACTAAGATTTCAGAGAATAAGCAATGTCTCTGTATTTGTATTAAATGGCTAATTTCATGGGTTTATCTCTGCAGCTCAACCAGTGCATAGAGGGAAAATAAAATTTTAAATGCATTATAACAAAAAAATTAAAAGACTGAAAACAAATATATTAGATTTCAACTTAAAAAGCTATAGGAAAGTACCAGATTAAACTCTAAAAAGAAGATACAATAAATCTAAAAAATCAATGAAATAGAAAAACATTTAACAGTGGAAGGACAAAAGTAAAGTCACTAGTTGTTTCCTTGAAGGATATAAAACTTACTGCCTCCATAGCAATCATGCTAAAAAGCAAAAGAACACTCAAATTATCATAATAGCAAAAATGAAAAATTATTATTAGTAGTAAAGGAAAAATATATTACAAATATAAGAATGATAAACTTATTCTAATAATTTGAAGATTAAATTAGGCAGTGAAATAATTTGCAAAAGATCACATCAAAACTAACTCAAAAAGACACAGAAAACCAAAACAGTTCTATGTATATTAAAGAAATTAATTAAATAACATAAAATGCTGTTAAAATTTAAACAAATTAGGGGCACCTACATGGTTCAGTCAGTTAAGTGTACAACTCTAGATCTCAGCTCAGATCTTGCTTGATCTTATTTAGGGTCATGAGTTCAAGACCCATGTTGGGCTCCACATTGGGCACTGAGGCTACTTAAAAGAAAAAAAAAAAAATCCAACAAAATAACCTACTTGACCTCCACATGGCTTCAACAGAGAATTCATCCAAACATATAAGGGAAAAAAATCAGTTATACAAACACATAAATAGAATAGAAAAATTGCAAACACAACCTAATTCAATTCATGAAACTAGGGTAATCTTGAAATTACCAATACCAACACCTGAGAACTGAAATACAAAAACAAAAGAAGATTATTATAGCTCCATTACTCGGGAACATTCTCCCAAAAATCCTGAATAAAATGTAATAAATCAAACCTAAGAATATTAGGTTAATTCCAGGAATGTATGATTAGTATAATATCTAAAAATCAGTCAATCTAATTTATCACAAGAACAAGAAAAAAATGAAAATAACCACAACTCTTCTCAAAAGATACAGAGAAGGCATTTCACAGAATTAAACATTTACTTATGAAAAGTGATCTAGCAAGTTAGTAATAGAAAAAAATTTTATTTTTATATTAAATAGTGTAATACTAAAACCCGATTTCTTAAAATCAGAAATTATACCATGATGGGTACCATACTATTATGCTATTACTATTCAAATTTATAAAATTATACTAGAGTCCTAGCCATTAAATACATCTATATATTAAATGTACCAAAATGTAAGTATATATTTTAATATATATGTATATTTACATAATATACATTTTAAATAGCATTTTCATTTTAAAATAACATCAAATATATGTTTACATATACATGCATTTTAAAAAGCATCAAAAGACTCAAATAACTAAAATTGTATATGACAAAAATATATACAATAACTATTCATGAATTAGCAAAATATTATAGAAAGAATGAAATAAAACCTACATTAGCAAAGGTAGATTTTTATATTTTTAATTTAATTATAATTTATAATTATACATAATAGGTTTATGTTCATATATTAAAAACATTGTAAAATTTATGTATGTTTTTAATTTAATCTAAATTACTTTTTCTTTCCTTTTTTTATGAATATTGGCATGTTGATTCTTAAAACTATATGAGAATGTAAATGATGAGAAAACTCAGTCAATGATAAAGAACAACAATAAGGAAAGACATATAGATATCAAAACTCATTTACTGCTCCTGCAATTAAAACAGTGTGACACAGCACAAGGAATTAAAAAGACAACTGCAATAAAAATAAATCCATATATATATGTATATATATACATACATACATATATACATACACTCATCTGATTTATGGCTAAGAAGTCATTTAATATACTGGAGGAAAAAGATGTTCTTTTCAGTATGTTTCTGGATCAATTGCATATGCATACATAATAAAAAGGAATCATGTTCCTATCTCACAACACACACTAAAATCAATTCCAGAAGGCTTATAGTTATCTAAGTATAAATATTAAAACAATAAAGCTTCTAAAAATAACACAGGACATTTTGGGGCAGCTGGGTGGCTCAGTCAGTTAAGCATCGGACTCAAGTCATGATCTCAGGGTCGGAGAATTGAGCCCTGCATCAGGCTCTGTACTCAAGGCAAAATCTTCTTGTCCCTCTCCCTCGCTCCTTCCCGCAATCACACATTCTTTTGCTCTAACATAAATATTTATTTATAAATAAATAAATAAAATCTTTAAAAATATATATTTAAAAAAAGATACCATAGGACGTATTTTAAATGACTTAGGTAGACAAAGATTTCTTACTATTTTTTAAATATTTATTTATTCATTTGAGATACAGAGAGAGCACACACATGGGGGTAGGGGGACAAAGAAACTCAAGGAGACTCCGCAGAGTGGGGAGCCTGACTGGGGGCTTGATCCCATGACTCTGATATCACAACCTGAGCTGAAACCAAGAGTTGAAAGCTTAACTGACTGTGTAACCCAGGTGCCCCGACAAAGATTTCTTAAAACACAAAAAATACTAACTGTAAATGACTGCTACGTTGACCTTCTTTAATAACATAATTAATTTTGCAAAAAGACATTTACAATGGTAACAAAAATAAAAAGGACAAATTTAGCTTAAGTTGTGTGAAATCTTTAAGGTAATAAAGTCTTTTTTAAAGAAACAAAAATTCTAACATTTAAAGGCATATGCCATGTTAAAGAGACATATTTGTTAATGCATAAGTATTTTATCATCTTGAATATAAATCACCCCATAACTTGAGGAGGGCTGGGAACATGGTGGCAGAGTAGGAGGACATAAGGCTCACCTTGTCCCTCAAATACAATACTATTAAATCATCCTAAATTCCCCAGAAATCAACCTGAAACTGACAGAAGAAAATCCACAACTAAAGGTAGACAAGAGGCTATATCAAAGAAGGTAGGAAGTACAGAAACATACTTTGGGAAAGAAACAGACTGTGGCTGCCCCAGCAGGAAGGGAGCCATGGTTTTGGAGAAAGGCAAGAGACAGACTAGCACAGAGGAGAACCCATACGGGGAAGATAAATCCCCACAGCAACTGCGTCTTGGAAAGTGAGAGAGGCTGAATTTTGTTAAGTTTTTGCAACCAGAGGGATGTAAAGCCTGTTGAAGAATGGGCTTGGCTCAGGAAGAACCTGGAGAGCAGTGGGGCTATTCCTGAAAAGAAGGCAGGCCACTTGTAGGAACCAGCACAGCACCAACACTCCCTACCCAACTTGCTTACACCAAGCCCCACACCCCTGCACTCTGATGGAACTGTCCTTCCCAATCAGGTTTGCCTTAGTCACAGCAAGGCAGGCACCCTCCCCCATAAAACCGGCCAAAATCCCTGCAAATGCATCTCCCCACCCAGGGGATTTGCAGGACCTCAGTTCTGGTGGTGGTGGCAAGAAGTCTTATTTCACAAGCAGACCAGAGTACACTTAGTTAAAACTTGCCAAACTCAGGCCAGGAGAAAACACTCCCCAAAACAGGCCAAGAGAGCCTCCACAGATGACTGGCCTGCAGGATAAAGCAACCAGGACACAAGAGCAGGGCATGCACAGCACACTGGAGACCCTCCTGGAAATGTCAGGCCCGGGGGAACACGGGCACTACACTGCAGGGCACTATAGGACCTCTTCTTCATAAAGCCATTTCCCTCAAGAACAGGAGATGTAGCTGACTTTTCTAACACAGAGAAACAGGCACAGAGAATTAGGAAAAAAAAAAATGAGAAGATAAAGGAATTTGTCCTAAATGAAAAAACACGACAAGGCTAAGACTAAAGATCTAAGCAAAACAGATATAAATTAACATATCATTAAAGTAATGATCATAAAGATACAAGACTTGAGAAAAGTGTGGAAGACATGAATGAGATCTTTAACAAAGAGATAAGGAATAACATAGCAAAGATAAAAGGTTCAATAAAGGAAATGAGAAACATTGATAGAATGAGCGGTAGGATGGAAGAAGCAGAGAAACGAATGAGTGACCTAGAAGAGTGAGGAATGGAAAGCAATCAAGCTGAACACAAGAGAGAAAAAATGAGAGTCAACTTAGGGAACTCAATAACTTCATAACATACACAATAACAATCATATAATAGGGATCACAGAAGAAGAGGAGAATGAAAAGGGGGCAGAAAATTTATCTGAAGAAATAATAGGTGAAGACTCCCCTAATCTGGGGAAACAAACAGATATCCAGATCGAGGAAGCCAGAACCCCACAAAAAATCAACAAAAGCAGATGCAGGCCAAGACACATGATTAAAATGGCAAAATGTAGTGATGAAGAAAAATTTTAAAAGCAGCAAAAGAGACAGTTACATACAAGGGAAATCTCATGAGAATATGGAATGATTTTCAGCACACACTTTGCAAGCCACAAGGAATGGCAAGATATATTCAAAGTGCTGAATGGAAAAAAAAATGCAGATTAAGATTATAAGAAGGTATCATCTCACACCTGTCAGAATAGTTAAAAAAAAAAAAAAACACAAGAAACAAGTGTTGACAAGATTATGGAGCAAAAGAACCCTTATGGACTGTTGGTGGGAGTGCAAACTGATGCAGCCACTATGGAAAACAGTATGGAACTTCCTCAAAAAGTTAAAAATAGACCTACCCTACAACCTAGTAATCACCCTACTGGGTTTTGGGTTTTTTTACCCAAAATATACAAAAACACTAATTAAAAGGGATACATGCACCCCTATGTTTATAGCAGCAGTATTTTATTATAGTTAAACTATGGAAGCAGTCCAAGTGTCCATTCATAGATAAATGGATGAAGAAGAGGTGGCGTACACACACAGAGACACACAATGGAATATTATTCAGCCACAAAAAAAAAAAGAATGAAATCTTCTCATTTGCAAGGACATGGATGTACCTAGACAGTATAAAGCTAACTGAAACAAGTCAGTTAGGGAAAGACATACACTGTATGATTTCACTCATATGTGGAATTTAAGAAACGAAACAAACAAGCAAATGGAAACAAAAGGGAGAGAGAGAGACAAACCAAGAAACAGACTCTTAACTATAAAGAACAAACTGATGGTTATCAGAGGGGAGGTTGGTGAGGGGATGGGTGAAATAGGAGATGGAGATTAAGGAAGGCACTTGTAATGAGCACCAGGTGTCGTATGGAATTGATGAATCACTATACTGTACACCTAAAACTAATGCAACACTAGATATTAACTACACTGGAATTAAAATTTTAAAAAAATTATCCCATAATTTACCTGTGAAAACAAAGCACTTTCAAACAAACCTTTCAAACAAACCAGATTCAATGGGTACTTTGATGAGCTGTTTATATTTTTAAATTTATTTTTACATCAGCACAGGACCAAAGATAACCCATGCATTTTTCAATCAGAAGGTCCAAGAATAAGAATTTGTTCTACCAAATACCAAGACTTATTTAAAACCTATCTAATTAAGATTATACTGGTTCAGGGATATACAAGTAGGTTTAAAAAAAAGAAAAAGAAAAAAAGAAATCAAAAGGAGATCTACAAATACAGAGAAACACTGTACAACAGAGTTAGCTTTGATAATCACAAATAATAAATCAATTAGTCAACTAATGGTATTAGGATAATTAACATCCATTTACACAGAAATGAAATAAGACACATCATAACTAAGAATATGATTCCTCATTTCACAGATGTGTAAAATGAGATCTATTTACTAACCAAATTGCCCAAAGCTAGGAAGTACCAAATTTTTAAATTCAGGCCCTCTTCTCCAAAGCCTTTTTATTGTATGTTGCATTACATAAAACACCAGTATAGTGACATCACAAAGTAAGGTTGAAAAAGTTGACTTGATTAAAATGAACTTAAAAATATTCTGCATGATATAAAAGTATTCAAGATCAAAAAGACGGAAATGAGTAAGTGAACAAAATATATGAGTAAATGAATGAATAAAATGTAACCAAAAAAGATTTAATATTGCAAACACACAATGCTAAACAAAAAAAGAAAAATGGTGTGAAACTGACCATATTATAAACTTATACACATAGGCTAGCCATATATAAAGTAAACATACAAATATATTCACAGGAATCTTGGATACAAATTTAGGATGATGGTTACAGATCTTGAAATGAGAAAGGCATTCACATAAGGAGTATTTTATGATACAGTCTGGGGTTTCTTCAATTATATTTGTTCTGTATTATCTCTAAAAATGAAAATAGGCACATGTTCCATATCTTTTTAATGTCTGAAATATTTCTTAATAAATATAAAAACAAAAGGTTTTGATTGGCCCTTGAGCAATTGTTAAACCATGATTTTTACTGCCAAATTTCATGAGCTCACCTCTATGTTGGTGAAGACTGGATATGACTGACAGTGCAGAATCAGAAGAAAGTATGAGTATGAGTAGATGGGATGTACAGAGAAAGACAATTATCATATAATCTCTCTAATATGAGGAATTTGAGAGACGGTGTGGGGGATCATGGCGGGTAGGGAGGGAAAAAAGAAACAAGATGGGATCAGGAGGAAGACAAATCAAAGTGGACTGTTAATCTCAGGAAACAAACTGAGGGTTGCTGGGAGTGGTGGGGGAGGGAGAGGGTGGCTGGGTTATGGACATTGGGGAGGGTATATGCTATGGTGAGTGCTGTGAATTGTGTAAGCCTGATGATTCACAGACCTGTACCCCTGGGGCAAATAATACATCATATGTTAATAAAAATAATTTTAAAAAATTTAGGAAAAAAAAAGATGGGATATAAAACCATATGGAAAGCAATCAGCTATATTTACAAAATTAAATGTGTGTGTGTATGTGTGTATATATATATATATACACACATACATACACACATACATATCTCCATCAAGCACTTTTCTGAAGTAAGAGCACAAGCCCAGCTTCTGATATCAAGTTAAGGGTCTCAGTGCCCACATCACTGAGGCATACTAGAAGAGAAAAAGTATTGAAGAAGGAAATTCTATTACTGTTATTATTGGTAGTAGTATTTTGTGATGCTACATGGCTAACTAATACCACCTCACTACTATTATCTTCAGTTCTAAATATTACATAGAATCTAATGAGTGCAAAGATATTGTAATCAATATTCCTCCTTACCCTTCTTATTGATTGTACACAAATTACAAGAGCTTCCCAGAAATTTTTTTCAACTTTGTTTATAACAAATCAATAGTTATTATTAGTATTAGCTATTATTATTTTAAAATGAGAAGACTAATAATAAAAGAAATCTGATAGGTTGTCTTCAACATGACAAAATCCATCATAAAATTTACTTCCCCATTACTAAGTAATTAAAATTTAGGCACTTGTAGACCTACACAGATAACAATATATAAAACTAAATTATTATTTATTAACCAAACGGACATAAGTATATTTTGTGTTCTCAAGATGTCACAATGAATAGACATGCCCAATGGCTTTAAGAAGAATAATGTCGTATCCATAAATAATAAAAATACAATATAATGATCTATGCCACTATAGATAGTGAATATTACATTCATAGTATACAGCCAATCTGTTTAATTAATATATTTGCACCCTAGTGACATCTAATTCATATTATTAAACTATAGATATAAACTCCTGGTAAGCTACAAAACCTAAATAAAAATGCAAAATAATCTTGCCTCTAGCACATGTTAAATAATAAACATTAAAATAGAACCATCACATGTACACATGCAAAGACAGACACATACACATCTACACATATAATCAGTCCAAACAACCTAGCTGAAATGAAGACATTTTCTATTCTTCCATAGTACTTTGTATATTTTTTAAAGTAGAGCAACGTATTCTACTCTTGTATCATAAATAGAATATCACAGAAAATAAAATAGAAAATGAGCTGGTGACCTCATAAACCTTTTGAATTCACTCTAATCTCTAAGTAAGGCATTTGTCAATCCTTTTTTCCGAAATGTAAAAACAGAGTGAAGATGCTAAGAGGAACATGCAGAATGTTCTTTAAGTGATGAAACGACATGTGTTTTGCTTTTAGTTCTGATGATTCTCACTCTCTTTGCTAACTATGACACACATACTGCTGCTTGTGGCTAAATATCCTTTCTACAAGGTTCTTCAATTGAAATAACTTCACCTCACACTCTGTGGGAAAACAAAACAAACAACAAAGCACTCCCCATAGACCCTACAGACACCAGCCCTGAATATCTAAACATGTCTGACTCACACCTCTTGCCTGAGCGAGTAAGAGACCACTTTTCATGATTTTCTGGAGATATATCTTTAAGGGATACATGTGTACTTTCCAGTCACTAGTATTTCCTATCCTTTCCCTAAAATCTATGAACCATCACATATTATAAATGTGTGTAAAATATAAAACCTATTACCTAGGGTTTTTTTGTTTTTATTTATTTATTTATTTATTTGATAGAGATCACAAGTAGGCAGAGAGGCAGGCAGAGAGAGAGAGAGGGGAGGAAGCAGGCTCCCTGCAGAGCAGAGAGCCCGATGTGGGACTCGATCTCAGGACCCTGAGATCATGACCTGAGCTGAAGGCAGAGGCCTAACCACTGAGCCACCCAGGCGCCCTTTGTTTAGTTTTTTAAGATTTTATTTATTTATTTGACATAGAGACAGCATGAGCACGGGGAGGGGTAGAAAGAGAGGGAAAAGCAGACTCCCAACTGAGCAGGAAGCCCGACATGGGACTCGATCCCAGGACCACAGGATCATGACCCAAGCCTAAGGCAGATGCTTAACTGACTGAGCTACCCACGTGCCCCTATTAACTAGTTTTTATTGTGTAGTCTAAATGAGTGTAATGTAAGAGAAAATCCTACATAACTTCATTATGTTTGTTTCCCTACAGAATAAGAACTTGGAAAAGTTTATTAGTGTGGTTATTCTACATTTACCAAATCAATCTCTGGTTCCAGTGTGACATTCCCAACAGAGAGATATACTAGTGACACCTTTGCAAAGCAGGTTGTTGTATACGTACATACATACATACATACATGTAAAAATAAACTTCATTGGCCTCAGGAAATTAAAGAGGTGGAGTAGGCCCAGATTTGAATGTCAATGCACATTGCGTGATTTTCGCAAACCATATCTTTGCTTATCTTCCTCACTGACTTGAAAGAGAGATAGACAAGATTAATTTATCCATCTTGAAATGGCAATCAACCACATTTGGTAGGTGGAAAAACGGTACTTGGTTTAAAATACTTATACTCAGAATCATAGAATTTCCTGAAATACGAGGTGGGTTTTTTGTTGTTATTGTTATTGTTGCTTATTTTCTTGTTTTTTTTGTTTTTGTTTTTGTTTTTTTTTTCACTATAAACATGTGCTTACAGACCAGTTTCCAAGTGTAGTTAGGAAATATGAAGACTTGGCTGAAAAAAAAGAGTTAATTTAGTAAATGAAATAATTTTTTCTTTTCAAATAAAGCAGTTTCTCAACTCACAACAAGAGAATGAAAACATGCATGCAAACTGTTATACAAAGGAGATAACATTGCATATTTTGCTTAGCATTTTCAAATAACTGAAATAGTTTTGCTAAAATTGTGTTTCTAGAAAACAAAATCAGCATGGGTTAAAGTAACAGCTATTTGATGGGAGAAATTAAAATATGTATATGCATGCTCTAAAATAATTCATATCATTCAAATTATTTCTTTTAATAGACAGGCCTAAATGTTTAATCAGTAGGCCAAAGTCTGTGCTAATATAAATTCGCATGCCAAGCCTAATTCAACAACAGGGAAATCTGATGTTATATTATAACTTGGAAAATACTATTAACAAATAGCAATTAAAAGACAAGGATGTCCACACTCATCACTTTTATGCAACATAATAATGAAGTCCTACAACAGCATCAAATAACAAAAAAGAAAAAAAAAGCATCCAATCTGGTAAAGAAAGAAAGAAAGAAAGAAAGAAAAAAACTTTCACAATTTGCAGATGACATGATATACACAGATATATAGGAAATTCTAAAGACTCCACCAAAAAACTACTGGAAGTGATAAATGAATTCAGTAAGGTCACAGGATACAAAAATAAATATATAGAAATCTGTTGCCTTTCTATACACTATCCACTAATAGAGGAGCAGTAAAAAGATAAATTAACAATCCCATTTACAATTGCACCAAAAGCAATAAAATACCTAGGAATAAACTTAACCAAGGTGAAAGACCCATCCTCTAAAAACTATAAGACATTGATGAAAAAAACTGAAGACAACACAAAGAAATGGAAAGACATGCCATGCTCATAGACTGGAAGAACAAATATTGTTAAAATGGTCACACTACCCAAACGAGTCTTTAGCAGATTTCATGCAATCCCTATCAAAATACCAACAGCATTTTTCAGAGCAAGAACAAATAATCCTATAATTTGTATGGAACTACAAAAGACCCCGAATAGCCAAAGCAATCTTGAAAAATAAAAGCAAAGTTGGAGGTATCACAACCCCACTTCAAGTTATATTACAAAGTTGTAGTGTTCAAAATAGTATGGTACTGACACAAAAAACAGACCCACAGATCAACAGAACAGAGTAGAAAATGCAGAAATGAACCCACAACTCCATGGTCAATTAATCTGCAACAAAGCAAGAAAGAATACCCAATGGAAAAAAGACAGTCTCTTCAGCACATGGTGTTGGGAAAACAGTACAGCTACATTCAAAAGAATGAAACTGGACTACCTTCCTACACTGTACACAAAAACAAACTCAAAATGGATGAAGAAACTAAATGTGGGACCTGAAGCCATAAAAATACTAGAACAGAGCACAGGCAGTAATTTTTCTGACACTGACCAACAGTTTTCCAGGTATGTCTCCCTAAGCAAGGGAAGTAAAAGCAAAAATAAACTATCGATACTACTTCAAAATAAAAACCTTCTGTACAGTGAAGAAAACAATCCACAAAACCAAAAGACAACCTACTGAATGGGAGAACATATTTGCAAATGATATAAATGATAAAGGGTTAGTATCCAAAATATATTAAAAATCTTATATAACAAGAAAAAAAAAAAAACCACGGGGCGGGGGGAGTAATCCAATTAAAAATAGAAGACATGAACATTTTTTTTAAAAAAGACATGCAGATGACCAACAGACAAAAGAAAAGATGTTCAACATCACTCATCATCACAGAAATGAAAATCCAAATCCCAAGGAGATATCACTTCACACCTGTCAGGATGACTAAAATCAAAAACAAGAAATAGCAAGTGCTGGCAAGGATGTAGATAAAAAGGAACCCTCGTGCATTGTTGGTGGGAATGCAAACTGGTGCAGTCACTATGTAAAACAGCATGGAAGTTCTTAAAAATAAAAATACAATTACCATATGATCCAGTAATTCCACTACTGGTTATTTACCCAAAAACTACAAAGACACTAATTCAGTATGCACACTTAATGTTTACTGCAGCATTATGAACAATATTCAATTTATGGAAGAACCCCAAGTATCCACTGATAGATGAATGGATAAAGAAGATGTGGTATATATATATACAATACACTATTACTCAGCCATAAAAAAGAATGAAATCTTGCCATTTGCAATGACATGGATGGAGGGCTAAAGAGTATTGTGCCAAGCAAAATAACCCAGAGAAAGACAAATACCATTTGATTTCGCTCATATGTAGGATTTAAGAAACAAAACAAAGGATCAAAGGAAAAAAAAAGAGAGAAACCAAAGACACTCTTAACTATAGAGAACAACCACAAGGTTAGCAGCGGGTAGGTGGGGGCGAGATGGGTGAAACAGGTGAAGGGAATTAAGAGTAGACTTATTTTGATGAGCACTGACTAATGTACAGAATTGCTAAATCTCTGTATTGTACACCTGAAACCAATATAACACTGTATATTAACTATACTAGATTTATAATTCTTATCATTCTTATTGTGAAATAAGCCTAGTATTTAAAAATATCGTTTAAAAAAATCCAAAAAAATTTGACGAGTGAAAAATGAAATTCCTCCTTACCACTGTATATAAACAAATTTTATGTAACACTAAAGTTACATAAAATATACTCAAAGCACAAAAAAGAGAGACGGCAAGTGAAAATATGCAGAAATCACTATTAGAAAGAAAGTGATCAAATCTCAGAATAGTTAAGATTTTAGCCTTGTATTGAGGTCGTTTATGGCAGAACAGAATTATAGTTCTTCTAAGTCTATTTAGTTCTTAATATTAGCAGTTGCATCAAATTCTGGCTAAATGTAATACATATTTAACAAATTAATAACATTGGAATGAGATATTTGAAAGGTCCAAGAATTCATTCATGTGTAACATTTATTATTAGCAATAAATATTTTTAATAGGACATAAATTTATAAAAAAACACTAGGCACCACTCCATAACAATTCATTGTGCATCAATTGCACACTATGATAAACGATTTATACAGTACTTCACATTCTCGCAAAAAGGACAACTGTTTTTAATATTACACTCTAGATTTCATGTACTGTTTCTGTTTACTTACCTTTTTTTAAAATATTTTATTATTTATTTGAGAGAGAGAGAGCAAGCAAGAGAGCACAAGTAGGAGGGGCAACATAGAGAGAAGGAAAAGCAGACACCCCGCTGAGCAGGAAGCCAGGCAGGGTCCTCCGTCCCAGGACCCCGGGATCATGACCTGAGCCAAAGGCAGACACTTAACTGACTGAGACACCCAGGCACCCCAAAGTAACCTATTCTTAATACTGCTCAATATGCCACTAATCAGGCCATATAGAAAAGACTTTAAGAGAGAATCACCGAAATCAGTTTTGGACCACTCCGAATTTTATATTGATTAAAGTGAGCATTTAGGGCAACCTTAAAAATTGAAAAGTAAACCCCAAATCTGTAACTTTGAGGATGTGTATTGCAATGAGGATAAGGTGACCTTAAACATTCTGCTTTGATGGTGGTAGGACTCAGAAAGCTTGCCTCATATTTATGTTTGTCTAGAAATACTCATATGTCAACCTCAAATATTCTACCAGCTAGTGCAGACACCCACTTACCTTATACTTTTCTTTCTTCTGGGCCCATAGTAAAAAGGAAAAAAAACATTCTGCTTTGATGGTGGTAGGACTCAGAAAGCTTGCCTCATATTTATGTTTGTCTAGAAATACTCATATGTCAACCTCAAATATTCTACCAGCTAGTGCAGACACCCACTTACCTTATACTTTTCTTTCTTCTGGGCCCATAGTAAAAAGGAAAAAAAAAAGTCGTTCTCATTCACTATTCCTAAGTGACAGTTTTAAGAACCACAGCTCAAATTTTCGTATTTACCCAAACCTAAAAAACCAGAGAACAAAATGACATTTCCTAAAATGAGAAATGAAAATATTATTGAATGCTTCTCACAAAATACTCACATGTCCATCAATACTGACAATGGCAAAATTTATATATATATAGTATATGAAATACATATATATGTATATGCACATGTAATCAATGTCACACAGGAAAGGAAGGAAAACACTAAAATATCAGTCATAAGTAAGTAAATAAAAATCAGAGAAGAAAACAATGAGAAATTAAGTAAATTTATTTATAAGATAAGCATAAATTAAAAGGAATATTCTGCCAAACTTAAAGATGGGGTCACAGGGGCACCTGGGTGGCTCAGTGGGTTAAGCCTCTGCCTTCGGCTCAGGTCATGATCCCAGGGTCCTGGGATCGAGCCCCGCATCGGGCTCTCTGCTCAGTGGGGAGCCTGCTTCCTCTCTCTCTTTGCCTACCTCTCTGCCTACTTGTGATCTCTGTCTGTCAAATAAATAAATAAAAAAATCTTTAAAAAAAAAAAAAAAAAAAGATGGGGTCACAAAACATAATAAAGAGAATGAGAAGATTCTGACAAACATACACGAACTGCAAGTTTACATTTAAAAAGGACCAATATCTGTAGCTAATACTTGATAGCTGTACTTAGATAAAAAAAATGTTTAAATGTATTATTTAAAGAAATTTTCAACAGAATCTACACATTCCATCAGTAAAATGAAAATAAAAACCTTTCCCATCTAAACACATCAAAAAAATAGTACTTATATATTATATATATCTACATGAAAGATACTGATGAATCATTCAGAGTCAATATATCACTGTAAGATCACTGACAAAGACAGACTGTGTCTCAAATCAGTAGAAATATACAACTGCAGATACTCACAGAAACAATGTAAAATCATATAAAGTGTTGTAAATAGGAAAAAGACTTCAGCGTTCAAGTCAAATAAGTTGCTTCAAACTGAATGCATGTATTTTCTCATAACGCTTAACAAAACATCCACTGGCATGTTTTTGTTAGATGATGGTACCCAAAAAATTATGTTTTAGCATCTAAATATTATGATACAAGTCAATGTGTAATAGCATGTATTATTTTTGCCCAACTATAAGAACATTTTAAATGTCATTTTGATTACTAGACCCATTGAACTGATAACATTAAGGGAAAAAAACCTGATTTTAGAAACTCCCTTTAATATTTCTGCACTTTTTTTTTTTAAATAGGCTCCATGCCCAGTGCACAGACCAACCCAGGGCCTGAGCTCATGACCCTGAGAGGAAGACCTGAGCAGAGATCAAGAGGACGCTCAACCCACTGAGCCACCCAGGCGCCCCTCTGCACATCGTTTTAAAGCTGAATGTGCCTTGGCAAACCTTATATTGAAAATCATTTTAATACACTGTTGAGATGGACACAAAAGCAACAGAAATGAAAGAAGGTTAAAGTTAGGTGACCAGTAGGTAGAAATGTCAGAATGAGAAGTTCAAAAATCCAAAGCTGACCATCCTACTAGTACAGAGAAGAAGGAATGTAATTAATGGGCTTGAAGTAATTTCGCAACATGAAGAGCTTTGTGGAATCATCTCATCAAACACAATGCTATGTAATTATCAAAACAGTAAGAGATTTCCCCCAAGACACTGCATTAAATATGCCTCTACCAAAGAAACCCTGTCATATCTTTTCTAGCTCTTAGAATTTTTTCCCTAATCTCTTTCGTAAGTTTTACCCTTGAATTTTCTCCCTTCCTCTCCCTGCTTCCACATCCCCAGTAGACAACTGCTAATTAAAATGAACACAGGTAAATCAAGGTAGACGTTTTCAAAGGAAGGGGCGGGGGCTGTTAGAAATGAGGACCTGTGCTAGAAAATCAAGCTAATAGAAGTCTTAAGTTCTGAAGCATTCAAATTAAAATAAACTCCATGATATATGTCAATCTGTATTTCCAAAATGACTTTTTTACATGAAGTGGGCTGCTTTGTGTTCTCTTGTAGGCTGTAATAATTAACTCAACTACAAGTTTTCTTATAAATCAGTAAATTTTTTAAATAAGGTCTTTCCTAAATTGTCACAGTTGTCATTTTAATGTAGATACATCTTATGCCTAAACATTTTTGAAGTGTAAGTTATACTACAGATGTTGCTTTAATTAGAGAAAGAATATGATCGATGATTAGATGTTCTTCATCTTACTGGCTTGTTTGAAGGTGACCCTCTTTTCCCTAAAGTCACTGGAGCCATACACAGCTTCTAGGGCACCTCAGATGTCTACAAGTTTGATGAAATCTCATTGTGGGGGTGCGTGGGTGGCTCAGTGGGTTAAGCCTCTGCCTTCAGCTCAGGTCATGATCTCAGGGTCCTGAGATCAAGCCCCACATCAGGCCCCCTGCTCAGGGAACCTGCTTCCCCCCCCCACCCCGCCTGTCTCTCTGCCTACTTATGAACTCTCTCTGTCAAATAAATAAATAAAATCTTAAAAAAAAAAGAAATCTCATTGTGATTTTCAGTATCAGGATCAGTCAAGTCTTGACATAAGAGCATATTCAGTCAGAGACAGACAGAACAAACACATCCAAATGGAACCTTAATTCACAAGGATGACAAGAGTTGAACATTTTTTTTATATTCACAGTTGTTTGATAATACCTATATGGTGTTTAAGCATACGCGATGGGTTGTGCATACTCTTATTTTTGTATTAAATATAGTTTAGCTCATGTAAGTTCAATATATAGAAAACAACTCCTATCTATCGTTCCTCATTCTTTCAAGAAACATTTATTGAATGCCTAATTTGTGGTCAGGCAATGTTAGACCCTGGCATTAAAATGTGGAAAAAGACAATTTCTACCTATATCAGTTTCCTGGGTTGCTGTAACAAATCACCACAAATTAGATGGCTTAAAACAACAAAAAATTATTCTCCCACAGTTCTGGAGGCTAGAAATTCCAAATCAAGATGTTGGCAGGGCTGCATTATCTCTGGAGGCTCTATCTTCCTTTGCCTCTTCCAGCTGCTTGACTTATTATGCATCACTCCAATCTCTGCCTCTGTCTTCACACTTCTGTGTCTTCTTCCCTCCTGTCCACCAAATGCCCCCTGTGTTGTGTGTCTTTTATAGGGATGCTTGTCACTGGATTTAGGGACCAGCAGGCTAATCCAGAATGATCTCTGCAGCTCAAGATCCTTGAATTAATTACATCTCTAAGATTATTTTTCCAAATCAGGTAACATTCACAAGTTCAACGGATTAGTACATGGACAAACTTTGGGGGGCGGCACAGGGGAGTACATCAATCGACCTACTATTAAGTTTAAGAAACTTACTGATTAATGTTGAATAAATTACCTAAGTAGGTAGTTAATACATTGACAAGTTCCATTATAAGGGCAGAAAAAGAAAGTTTTTCTTAGGGAACAGGTAAGGAGAAAGCAGCTTTAAAGAACAGGAGAAACCCAAGCATGAGAGATCAAAGAAAGTTTCCCAGATAGAGTTTGAAGAAAAGTAGAAATGTTCAGGTAAGATTGAAGATAAAATATACGCAAATTCCTGGAGGAGAAAGAACATGATAATCTAAGGAACCTAAAATAAGTTCAAAGGGGTTGGAGCCTGGGAAGTCTTGGTAGTAAAGTAGTGAGCAGTTGGGTTCATCAAGGAGTATTTAATACAGTAAAGCCATATTAAGGAATTTAAACTTTAATCCAAAGATGTGGGAAGCCAGTGAATGGACTGACAAATGGCCATAGCCTGTTCAACTACACACTTTGGATAAACAACTCTCTGCTTTGAGAGTGGACTGGAGGACAATGCTGGAGGGGGGAGTATCAAGTTGAGGGTCTTTCCCAGAAATCCAGTGAAGTGTTTATGCTGGTCCCAACTAGGGTAGTGGAAGGGGGCATCAAGAGATGGGAATAAGTGCACAGGAGATGTTTTAGGAAGAATCACTAATGCTTATCAATCGACTGAATTTTAGAGTAAGCATAATGAAGGTACCAACCATAATGAACACCTAGATAGATGGTGGTGTACTTCATTTAGGTAAGAGACACAAAGGGAGAGCTGCCACAGGGAATGGAAGAGAAAAGTGGATTTCATTACACTCATTTAAGGCTTAAAATATGTTTCTAGATTTTAGATTGTTGTGTGCATCACGTGTTCAGAGGTAAATTTGGATTAGACATAACGATTTGGGAGTCATCAACTTAAATTTGATAGCTGAAAATTATGAGGGGTAGATGAATGACCCCATCCCCCCAAGAATGTAGACAAGAAGTAACTGCTGAGACCCCAAAGAAAAGAGCATTGTAAGCAAAAGAACAGAAGTAGGTGTCTATAAAGACACTGTAAATGTAATGTAAATGTGTTTGTGCATGCATGGTGTTTGGGAGAGGGTGTGGGGATAGAAGAATTAAAATAGGAGTCTGCCCAGCAAAAGCTAAAGAATCAGCATATGTTCCCCTATTTAGCCTTCTTGCTTGTTTCCCAAAGCTGCCATTCCAGCCTCTTCCCTCTTTAAGTCTCCCACTCTGCCCCCTCTTCTCCTCAGATAAAGAAGACTGTTTCAGGTAAGAGAGTTTTGTTAAATTCTATCCAGTAGTATGACTAATGAGAAGTGCTTTGGGAATTAACTACCAAGAGATTTCCAGTGACCCTGCTGGAAGGAGCTAACACAGATTAGAGGAGCTGGAATCAGCCTGAGGTACACAGATGCAGAAAATCAGGAAAGAGATGCATCAGGTTTAGTTGTTAGGAGAAAGACAGGACAGCGCTAAAGGGGCGTGTGACAGAGAGTGGCACTGTCTTCGCTTTACTCTCACTCCCCGCACTCCTCCAATAGTAGGAGAAATCTGAGCAAGTTCAAATACTGATGTGAAAGATGGATCAAAGAGGAAGAGACTGGAAATAAGTGAAATGAGGGGGGGGGAAGCAGAACAGATCAATTGAAATTCCTAAGAAAACATTGTGGTCTATAGACTGGAGAGAAGGTCCCTATGTATCCTAAGGCTACAGACATTTTTCTATGGTCACAGGAGGCAAATAGGAACTGAGAAATAAATGCATATACTTTCTCTGATTTTATGGTAAGACATCTTGGCTCTCCCAGTATGAAAGTACTATGTTGTCACTGAAGAATGAGGCCAGGCTATCTCTACTATGGTAAGAGAGGGGGTGGCAAGGGAGATTTGAGGAGACAAGAGAAGATTGGAGAAAGCAGCTTTAAAGAACGGGAGAAAGTGCTGAGCCGGAAAGCACAGACAGATTCTTTACCAGTAGTTTGGCTTCATTGTGCCAGTTTTTATTTTTAACTTACACAAGATCGTTTCCCTTGAGGTGACACAACTAAGCAATATTTACCTTCTGATGACACAGTCTGAAATAAGGTGTCAGCTCCCAGTGTTACAAACAAAACAATAGCAACATAGATCAACAGCAAAAGCCTTGAGCTAAAAAAATATTTCTCACATCATACACATTTCAATAATTGAAAATCCAGTTAGGTTCAACAGAACGTTTTGTGTGTGTGTGTGTGTGTGTGTTTTTTAAAATACAATGCAAAAGACTCAAGTTTTTAGAGTTTGAAGTCATTCGTCCATTCATAGGACCAATAATTGATCAAATCAATTCCCACTTGAAACGTTTCTTCAAGGAAAATTTTAAAGGAAAAAAGGGGAGGACAGGGGGCTCTGAGCAGAAAAAAAAGGACAGAAGAGGGGGGCAAAGTGATAAAGTAGTTGGTATTTCTACCCTTCCTTGAATAGTATCCCTTGGTCTCTCTGATGCTTATCTTTCCCTCCATATTTTATATATTAAAACTCAAGATCTTTGCCTTGGAATGCTGGGATCATGCAGAAAATGTAATTTCCTTCAGTTTGTAAAAGAAAAAATGGAAGTTTCCATGTAAATTAAGAAAGGGAAACAATCCCACCACATAGTTGTTGTTAATCTGACACCCGTCTGTTAGGCTACCTTAAAAAATTAAAAGATTCACTCAGCGAGGGAATGAAAGCATTTTCATCTCCCCTCACCATCTAATTTTCAACAGTTTTCCATTCCTTTCTCTCCAGCCAGTTCTTTTCTCCGAAACACTAGGAGTGAGAGAGCACTTCCTTTGTCAAGCTCTGTACTCCAGTCTCAAACAGCATCATTCTGAAGCAACCAGAACAATAACGGTAAAATTCAAGTTATATAAAATAATAAAATAAAATATTCAACCCTGAAGACATTTTTAGATAATCTTTTTTAGAAGTTCAGACTCAATGACATAACTTATAAGACAGTTTTTATCCCTTGAGGGCAAAACACACATTGAGAAATCAACACCATGTGGAGAGAACAGCACAAAAAATATGAGGGGAAAGGTCACCGTAATAGCATTGGTGCTGACTGCATATGCTGGGAAGAACTAAACTCTCTGTTGAAATCCAGTTTGCTCTCATCGGTAGAGCTATGTGAGTCCTCGGTTCATGGTGCAAAAACTTTTGAACTAGTCAGTGCTGTTTTATTTCCAAATGGGCTACTAAAAGTAAAAAATAAATTTAAAAATCTAAAGAAAAAATGTTAAAGATGTTTCTTTGAACATTTTTTTAAAGCCTTTTAAGAATGCAAATTTTGGGAGCACCTGGGTGGTTCAGTCCGTTGAGTGCCCAACTCTTGGTTTCAGCTCAGGTCATGATCTCAGGGTCCTGAGATGGAGCCCCACATTGGTTCCGGACTCAGCAGCGAAGTCTGGTTGAAGATTTTCTCCCTCTGCCATCCCCGCCTCACTTGCACACGTGTGTGTGGGCTCCCTCTCTCAAATAAATAAATCTTTAAAAAGGAGAATAAAAATATTTTTATAAACCCTTATGATGGGTCTATGAAAGAAATGGTATAGGAACATACTCTTCCTTTTTTATCCAATCTCAGTTCTCTAGAATTCCAACAGATAATAGCTAACACTTTAAAATTGCTTGCTATGTGCAGTCCGGTTTTCCAAACATTTTATGGACATAAACCTATTTAACCCATACACTGATTCAACCAAGCAGGCACTATTTTTTATACCCATCTTAGAAATGGCAAGTCTAAGACACAGTAAAGATACACAGCTTGTCCAAAGTGACATGGGCAGCAAACAATAGAACTGGAAGTGAAACCAGGCAGCCTGGTTCTAGTCTCCAAACCCTCAACCACTGTGCATATTTCATTCCATAGTTGAGTTAATATATAACTCTATGGTGCAGAATATCCAATACAGTTACATTATATGGTAAATTACAGATACTCCAACACTTCAATATTGGTAGAATAATCACTGTAAGATCTTAACAAATTTTGAAAAAAAAAGTCTCTTCATTTTTGCAATATAGGATAGTAATCTTCCATATACCAAGGATTTGCTGTGACTATTTAAGAACAGCTCAGCATGGTGCCTGGCACAGAGTAAGAACTATAAATAAATGCTACTTTAACTTTTATTATTAATATACTTTTACTCTTGTTTTTATCATTATGGTTTTATTACTTTCATCATTCATATATTGGGATTCTTGGCAGCTTAAGACTACTATCTCCTTATCCCTGTAATTAATATCCCCTCACTTTCCCTTATTCTACTACCTATACATAAACCAATTGCCTTTTTCCCTTTGCTCTGCATATCTGTTCATTGTTTGAATTTATTTTGGCAGAGACATTGCTGTCCTACTGACCAGGTGGCTGCACGGTGTCTTGACAACCCCATTCAGTATTATAGTCTTCAGTCTTTATTACAGGATTATATATACTATGATAACATCTAATTACCTATCTATCTAGATATCATAGCTATCTATCTATATTATGATTTCACACTTTGCAGAACATTTCACAAATGTTCAATTATCTCTCCAAATTAGTATGATAATTGTGTAAGAAAAATCTCAGACCTCTCTGCCAACCCGTAACAAGCACAGACTCTATATTTACCTTTCAGAGCATAACAACCTTTTCTGCTTCTCTCCTGCTTTTTTCATCTACCTTCATTTTCCTTGGGGACTGGTCTTCATGCATCAGCCTTCTTCTGGCTTCTCTCGTCTCCCACCAACTAGAACCCCACATTCAGCCCTTTGTATCAATGCTAGCACCATCATTATTTGCTATTGGTTATTGGTAGGATATCTTAGTTGTACGTTTAGTCTTAACATTTAACCATTTACAATTTTGTTTAAACCTCTACAGCTGTGTGCAACTTTAATCAGGACAGTATCAGAGACTAATTATCAAACCCAGTCACTTTTTCAAAGTTCTCACTTGCCTTAAACTATGCAGCTGTTAACACTGTTCATCATTTTTTCTTTTTATGAATCCAGAGTGCAGAGACTCAAATTTTGTCTATGGGTCTTACTTAACTGTGAATTGAGTTATTCAGGAGAACCCATCTCAATGAATTGTTGGAGGATTAAATCAGTAAATGTGCAGAAAACAATTAGGGTCACATAAATATCACACAATAACTACGTTTTCTCGACTCCTTCTAAACTGTAAATAAGTAGAACACATTTCTTATGAAACAACTTAATCCATCCCTATATTATAGGTGTGTTCATGCCTTTTCTTAATGAGCAGATTGTAAGCTAATTGAAAACAGATTTATTTCTTAATCACTTATTTGCTGCGGGGTGTAAGCACAGTATTGTATGGTACAGCTAATAAACATCTATAGTATCAATAATAAACAAATTAGTAGTGATGTTTTATATACTTTATTATATCTCTACTGGGTTTGTCCAATATTAAGCTTATCCATTACCTTCAATGAATATTCTAAAAACTGAGAAAAAGGTAGCAATGCCATTTATTTAGCGTCCCTTAATTGAGTATCTACTATGCACCAGGGCAATTTACATATACTAATCCAATTAGTTCTCTCTGCTACCCATTTATGTGATAATATCTGTGTTAACATATGAAGACCTGAGCGTCAAAGATGTTAAGTGACCTGCCCAAGATGACAGACTTTGATAAGTGGTGAGCCCAAGGTCAGAATCTTAAGTATCTGCCCTTCCCTCAGCCTAATCCCAGCCCTATCTAATTCTGAGAAGACTCACTCAACACACTCCTCATAAAAGAACAAAGCCCTAATGGCTCCAGAGACCACACCATTCCCTCCCTTTTCTAAAGGTCCCTGATACACACAGAAAATTCCACCATTCAGTGCTTGTTTTTTGTTTGTTTGTTTATTTCATGACTATCAAATTTACCTCACCAATTCACTATTTAGAAAATTAAGAATGGGCACATGCAACATGATTTTTCTGTATCCTCTAACTCCACTGAAGGGAATAGTAACTCTGTAAAATAGCTTCATGATTTTAATAGTTTCTATTCTGTTTTTTAACTTTTGTTCTTCAGAATAATCCGATCTCTCTCATGACCATGATTTAAACAACAAAAGTAGTCCTCAGATTCTTGTTTGCAATCAATGTAGAAGAAGAAAATGCCTATATGTGAGGTGTGGGCTTTATTTGTTATAGGAAATGAAAGTGGTCACTACAAAGAAGTATTACTCTTTAAAAAAAAAAAGCTCTTCTATTAAAAGCTTCAATTTTTTAATAACTTTGAATGCAATATACCAAAAAAATTTCAGTCACTTTTTTGCAATAAATGATTATACAAAAAATAAAATGAACAACCTGTCCTTAAGCATTGGACCAAAAAATTACAAAGAAAAAGCCCTTTCATTTTCTAGACCCTATTTATTTGTTTATTGAACAGTCCCTCCCTTCCAGATTTAACACATCAATGACAGTCTTCTACCATATTCACTGTTCTGCTGTGCTCTCTTGACACAGCCTTGCAAAGAGAAACCATCTGTAAATATTTATTAAGCAAACACTAATTTCCTTGCTAAAGGCAATGATTGCTTATAAATGCTTATACCATAATAACAATCCATATTCATTAACCCTTATTATATGCTGTTCAAAATACTAAGCATTTAGTCCTCACTGCAACACTACAAGAAAAGTATTATCATCCCCACCCAACTTAAGAGAAAACTGAATTGGAGAAGATCAAGGACATGCTAAATGTCACAAAGTGGTAAGTGCTGGATCCAGAATTTGAAACTGATAATTTGGTTCCAGAGCCTACATCCTTATATACTGAAAGAGAGTAAGACAGAATGGAAATTCTGGTATTTCTTCTAAAATTAAGTGCAACTGGATTCTTTTTCAGAGGAAACATGCCAAAAATAAGGAAAAAGGAAAGACCCACTCACTCAAACTTGGGTGGCAGCCCTGACAATGTGGTCAATTTTTATTATGATAAAATAGTTCACAATGATTTATAATATTCCCTGTATCTGGCTTTCTAGACTTCAAGTACTGAAAATAACATTCCATGAGTAATTGAGCAATAAATTTAAAATTAGCCTTCTCAGCCCTAACTAAGACACTACCACTCCTTGGAACAGAGAGCTGATAGCCACCACCACATGGGATGGCAACCACAACTGCACTGATTCTATTACCAGACAACAAACGAATCACCCTATTTATAACCTGTGCAAGTCTAACAGGCTAAATCCTTGCTAGGAGTCTCACGCTTGCTAAATAGATATAAGTACTTCTAGAGACAGATGTATTTTCTTTATCTCTCTCCATACTTTCCTAGAGTTATGCTGGTAACATTTAAATGATGCTTCAAACTCAGTTGACTAACAGCCTCTCGTGGATTCAAAGCAATGGAAAAAGCATAAAGTTACAAAAGAAAAAAAAATGTACAAAATGGAACAGTTGGGTGGATTTATTTTTTCTTTATAAGTGAGAACATGCATGTGGATGTATGTATGCGTGTTGCTAAATGAATACGTGAAATGAATACTTTGAGAGTACTGCTAATCTAGTTCACATGTTTCCCCATTAAGCTAGAAGTAGAAAAGTTGGAGGAAAACATTCATGTGATTTGCCCTTGACCTTAAATATACCTTTATTTTTTCTCCCTCTTTCTGGCTACCTCATTGGAGTTTGGTAGTAACAGACACCAGCATATCAGAGAGGAACAGTGGTGGTAATTGTGTTCTTGAATGTTTGTGGATGCCCTGTCTCTTCTTTTCAACATTTAAATAAACCCAGTATATATATGAGTGTGTGTGTGTGTGTGTGTATATATATATATATATTCCTGCCTGTCTAAATATGTATTGTCAGTGGCACAAATGGTTTTTATTTGTTTTGTTGTTGTTGTTGTTGTCCATTCAAGAATTACAACTATATTTTGAGAGAATTTAGGAACTGTTAGCTTTATGGTGTGACAGATGGAGGTCAGATGGAGAATGAATATATAGTTTATGACTGTGTCTTTACCTTTACTATCATCCTGAGAACCTCCTATTTCTTGGCACATTTGGACCTTTGATTCTATAATGCTTCTTTGTCAACACACGTAAATATGAAGGAAAGAGAAGAACACTGTGGTCATGTCTGAAGGTTTTAAGAACTGAAAGTAACCAGTGCTCACCTCTTCATCCTAAGTAAGCCAAGCCCATGAGAAATGAGTGACTGCTGAGACAAAGCACAACCACATCTGATTCTACATCCCACCTACACTGCTTAGTATCTTTTCTTTATTTAATCTGTATCCCCTCCTATAAGGTTATTCTTGATGTACCTTAGCTGAACTTCGTCTGTATAAAAGTGTTACAAGAAGACACACAGTTGGAAACTTCCCTAAAGGCTATCATGGCTACTCCTAACAAAACTTTAAATAAATAAATAAAAACAAACTCAGTTCTCTATACCACTTAAAGCAAACCAAACCTCCTTACCCTTTTCCCTACATATCCCAGCCTTGACTTGGTTTCCTTTATAGAGGAAAAAAAAAAAAAAAAAAACCTTATAGGAGGCTAATTGATTCAGCACAGCTTATCCAACGCAGCAATGAACAAGAGAAAAACCTATCTAATTTTTTACCAGATTGTGAACAGAAGACTGTGTTTCACACAGTCTCCCAGGAGGCAAGGTGATGAACTAATCATGTTGCGATCTACGAGGTCAGAGCAAATAATTAAGACACTTGTTACAGTGGTCTGTGTGGTGCGATCCTGTAGCGAGTCAGAATGGATTTTCCATAAATTCAAGAAAAGGTCCTTTAAAATCTTAATTTAAAACCTACATTTTAGCTAATTAAGAACAGTATGGCTCAAACTAATGCATCATTTCACATTTAGTGTATTGATAATCCTGAGTGCGGGAAGAGAGAAAACCTGTTTTTTTCTCCTGTCCTTAGCTCTTCCAATATCTAAGGTGTTTGCTGGAAAAGAAATACATACACACTCTACTGCTGTAGTGATCAGCATGACAAAGGAAAGCATGACAGTTTGCATATACTCAGTACCAATTATCTGACATCTTCACATCATAAAACAGGTTTAAAATGCCACAGGGGAGAAAAATGTTCTTAGCCAAAAGAAAAAATCTCCCCAAAGTGTGGTGCTGATTAACATTAGAAGAGTTGGTCAAAGATACTGAGAAATCTTTCAGGGGAATACTTTTTTTTTTTTTTTTTTTTTAAATAAAGGTGAAGTCCCACACCTGTCATGTACAGCTTACATATGGATCTGACTAACAACAAAATATTACCACACAATACTTCCCATACCCAAGATGTGACCTCAGGACTTTACGTACCTTATGTGGCAAGCATGATTAACCCCATTTCATCAATAAAAATTCCTAAGTACAAAGAAATAAAAAGGTTCTACAATTCAAAAGTGACATGAGCATCTAGTTTTGGGTTTTTTTTTTCTAATGTGGTAAAAAATCCAGGCCAAACATAAGTTTCTAAAATCATTCTGAATAATTGTGAAAATGTCTGATTTAAAATTCTGGAATTTGACTCTAGTTCTTTCATTTCAAAAAACGATACACAAAAAAATTGAAAGATCTTCATCATATTCTAAATATTCTTGTATTATTTCTGCAAGTCATATTATTTGCAACTTAGTTGCCAAAACTACAGCTACTTTTTTTTTTCAATTAGTCTTTTTAATGTATTTAGGAAAACAAAGTGTTTGGGGGTAGTTTTTATTTACCTATTTTTGTATGAATAATTAGGAAGAAAAGTATAATAATGCTGAATGAAGTAGTTTTGCCCTAAAATATTGTTTTGTCCTAATTATAATCCTACTGCACTGCTTATTTAAGACTAAACACATAACTTTAAATGTAGCTGAAAGCAGAGAAGAATAGCAATTCAAATTTTAAGAGAAAAATGAGAAGCATTACTACACAGTAATCGCTCTCAGCTAAGTATCATATTCATTATCAATAGATTATTTTGTAGCATACGTATATATTTCTAAACAAAACAAAGAAGATAATTATATCATCCCATAATAGCAAAAAAGAGACAATATTCAACTGAAAATAACATGACAATTATGATTGATAATTTAATAACATATAAGCCAAAACTATAAAATATCTTCAAATTTTTCTAAAACATTAAAAATCTCAAAAGCTTAAAAATTATTTTAGTAACTGGATTCCAACTTTTCAGAGCACAAACAATAAAATACACATTTTAATTACTGCATTATTAAATTTTTTCAATCCCCTTTGGTTGTATGAGAGAAAAGAAAAAAAAAACTTTTAAATGAATAATTTGGGAATTTTTATTTCATTTTTTTTCTTTTCTGCATCATAAATGGGTAAATATTAAAATATAATGGGAATTTTCATAAATATTATTATTTGTAAAGATTTTATTTATTTGACAGATAGAGACACAACAAGAGAGGGTAACACAAGCAGGGGGAGTGGGAGAGAGAGAAAAGCAGGCTTCCCGCCAAGCAGGGAGCCCAATGCAGAGCTGTATCCCAGGACCCCAGGACAATGACCTGAGCCAAAGGCGGAGGCTTAACAACTGAGCCACCCAGGCATCCCCGTAAACATTATTCATCATGTGAAAAGACAATAATACAATTAACTTGTAATAGTAACAGAATGAGAAAAATTGTGCAAAATACTAAACAGCATGAAAACTAACATAGAATTTCTATCAGTGTTTGCTGTTTACCCTCACTTTGTTTCAGATTATATAATAAATGCTGTTTATACAGATTAGTAGATAAACTATTAATGATGTGCTCTGATAAAATTAGGAGAATTTAAAAAGTATTAGCCATTCTATGATTTTGAATCTCCGTAACATAAAGTATTTCCCCACAACCCATTGTAATAATTAAACTATTTAAAATGGTTAAAGGTTTTCAATTTCTGTGACCATCTCCACATCACACTTTGCACCAGAACTGCTGTTTTAACACATAACTGCTGTAAAAATAGACCACTCACATGGGCACGTGACTTGTTTTGAATAGCTTCAGTACTTACTGCTGTCAATGCCTCAATCAGCGCATTATCTTTACCCTCACGATTTTACAACTTAGTGATAAATATAGCAAAAGATGGCTTTTGAAGAACATCTTAGCAATTAACCATGAAATAGTCTTTTTAGAACAAATTGCTAAATTTAAATAACACATTACCCAATAGTCAAATTACATGCTTCAATTGGAAACCTGTGTGTTTAGCTGACTTACTAACATTGATTTATAGATACATTAGCAAACTATTATATCACAATATTAAGCATGTTTAACTCATCACTGAAAATCACTTTTTATTTGGTCAAGTGTGTATATATATATATATGCATATATATATATACACACACACACACACACAAACATACATATATAAATATACATATATGACTTAACTCTTACTTATCCAATACTTGTATAATGTCAACTATCCTAATTATCTTTCCAATTATATCTAACAGTGGAATAAAACCAATAAAAGCTTATCTTTTCTGTTTTACAATGAATTCTATCTTTTAGTAAGTGACAATTTCTACCTTTTTAATTTTGTTTCTGTAAGAATTAGTTCTAAAACTATTACTTAAGTTAAAAACTATTGAAGTATATGATTGACATTCATTTTATGGCATATTACTGACCATCTTTACTCTTGGTTTCAAAACTGTTACACAGGATTACTAAACTGGAATGTCACAAGATCTCCATCAGTTATTTACTCAACAGTGTATGAAACATTGAAAAACACCTCCTTCTCTTGCCACCCCATTCCTTTCATAATTGTTAATTGATTACCTATTATTCAGTTAATCTATTCCTCTACAAAAGAACCAGAAACAAGGAAACTCTTTTGGAGATCACAGTAAGTCAGAGACTTGATTTCCAAATTTCATTTTTTAATGCCATTGTACAAACAAATTTCCCATTAAGAGTCAAAATCAATAAGAACCAGTGTGAAAGTTGTAAAGATCTCATTAATAAGTTTAATTAGTGTTTTGTATGTTAGCTATACAACAAATACTTCAGATGGTTATGGTTAATTGAATTAGCAAAACTCAAGGAAAAGTCATTTTGCTTTTGTCAGTTTAACTATTTTGAAATAGAAATTTTATGTAATACTGTATTAGCTACTAATGTCAACAAAATCTTGTTTCACATCAAGGTTGGAGAAATAAGTGACCTAAGTAAGAAAAAAAAGTTTCACATTCAAAGTGCCCATCTTCCTTCTTTTCACTAGAATGATAAAACAGAATATACTTCAAATCGAGGTTATATTCCTATTAGAAAGGATGATAGAGATCAACAACTAAATCAAAACATCAACAGTTTTCCTCAAAATTCCAATCCACCAAAAATCCATAAGCAACTAGTTATCTTTAAAGTTTACAGACTGGTAACCATTACTTCTCAAAATGAAAAAGCAGATTAACTCCAGGTATTTCACAACTAACCACTCACTGTGTAAAGAGATTAAACTTTGTTAAGAAGAAATATTTAATTACCATTAATATATATCCCTGTTGTCCACAAATGGACTTTTACTTAAACACATAATATATGTGGAAGGTACACAGTGTACATGGGCGATGGCCCTTGAAATTAAGAATATTAATATTCTGAGGTGATGCACGGGACTAGTTAAAAAAAAGTGTTACGTCAATATCACAAAGAAGGCTGCATTCTATTATTAGAAGTTTAATTACAGAAGCTGTCTCATTTATTAATAAACAAGAAATTCAACAATATGACTTCTCATCAACACTTCGTGAACAATTTTTTTGCATTACTCACTAAAAAAGATAGTTATTTTCATCTACGTTAAGTTATGAGTGATGCCCAGACTAACAGATTGCATATACGTGAAAACAAAACATACCACACTACGCAGTGTTTCAGATATGAAGAAAAGCTTTTACCAACAAACTATTACCACCAGATTGTAAAACTGAACAGTCATCCTTGATAACTCTGCCTGTATAACCCACCACACCACCTTAGCAACAGGAGAGAAAAAACAAGAGACTTTAAGTTTCCACAGAGTAAAAAGCTGTTGCTAAGCAAAAGTTACAACCAAAAATATAGGAAGCTGTAGCTTGTTTCTTGAGAACTACTTCACAAGTTTAGCGATTTCATTGGCCCAGATCACTTTAATGTAGGTATCCAAACCGGATGAAAAGCAAAAACAAATCCCCAGGGACTGACTTGTACCAAACCCACCTCCGCACCCCACAAATGAACAGTTACCTTTCATATACCTCAAGTCTCAATCAACCTAAAGACCAACTAAAGATTGTTTTCTCTTCCTCTTGACCTCTCTTATCCTTCTTTTCTAGTTTATTTTACTTTCATCCATGTCCTTAGTTGGGATCTTAAAACAAGGACTTTCCAAACCCCAAAGTCTCAATTCCTAAAATATGTGCCCTGCAAATCCTTGAGAGAAAACCTAAGGCTACCCCACACTTGCTTCCCTGTATCCCCGCGAGGTGCTCGCCTTACCAATCCTCCTGTGAGCTTTCTCCGGATGGCACTTACCTGCTGCTCCCCGGGTTCTGTGGATTTCACGAAGTGCTTATCCTTGTACAGAGACCAGAGACCAATATTGGGCAGGAAAATTAAAGCCACCATGAATAACAAAGTCATCTGCAGAAATCTCTTCTGTTTCCTCTTCATTGCAAATGATAACAGAGAAGAAAAGTTAAAGGAGATGGCTCCCTGACTGCTTCTTGTGTTTAACGCCAAAGTCCTTTCCTCTCCCCTGCGAAGCACCAGAAACTGAGGAGAAGCTAAAAACTTTTGTTGCGTGCTCAGCACCAATCTGCACGATTCAGAGGGAGTTGGGCATCTGCAGAACAAACACACAGTTACTTTCCCCCCAGAAAACTATGACGAAGGCATTATCTATTGGCTTAGAAGTAAATGACTTGACTGAGGAAATCCTTAAACCTCCTTAATATAAAGCAATGGGGTAAAATACGGTAATTTGACCCATAACCTTAAGTTACGAAAGTCTATAGCATGCTACGTACGTAAGAACACGGGAGTTGTGGTGTCCTCCCCCCCGCCTTAGTGGGGAGGGTTGGGTTGGAGAGGAGCGGGTCAGTTGGGGGAACTGCGTGGGGGGAAAAGGCTCAGCCCCAGCAAGTGTCAGGAAGAAAAGCGTCCGCTTTTGACATTGGAACATCACCTTCCTCGTCTTCCCTGCACGTCTGTCTCCTCCTGGGCTGCCCCTGGAATGACCCACCTGGACTCAAGTTCAACTCCCTCTGAAGCCAGCGTGCTGGCGGGCTCCGCACGGATCCAGGGACTCGGACACAGGAGCACAACTCCTGTTTGGATGGAGGTCCCCAAACTCCTGGATGCTCGCGCGCGGTCTAAACTCTCCCCGCCGGCAGCGGCTCGCGAGCGGGGAACCTGCTGGAAGGGAGGCTACAGATGTCAGCGGAGTCCAGCCGGGAAGTGGAGGCGCCGCGCCGTTTCGCCTCGCGCAGCCCTCGGAACGTGATCTTCCGCGAAGTAAGCGCTCTGCCCATCAATCTCTTCCCCTTCCCCCGTGACGCTCTCACGCGCCGCTGTTCATGTTACCATTCTCTTCCAGCGACTGAGCGAACCCAGAGAAACATCACGAGCACCTAAAGGGCGGTGAGCTCAAGCTCCCCTCCTGCGAAGGGGATGGAGGGAAGCGAAGCCGAGTCTGCGCTGGGCTGGGCCGTGGGCGAGGGCGCCGGGGAGGGCGAGCAGCAGGCGAAGCTGCGCGGCGCTGGCTCCCGGCCGCCCGCTCCCGGCTCGTGGCCGCCTGCCTTCCGCGGAGACGCCGCCGGTGCCGACCACGTGCGGGAGCCCGAGCCCGGGAGGGGAGGGCGGGCCGCCTGGAGGGGGTGGGCAATTCCGCCCAGCTTCCGGACCCTATATAAACAAACCCTGACGCGAGGAAGAAGAGGAGGGCGAAGGCGCTGCGCGACGTGGGCTGGAAGCGGACAGTCTCCGCGGAGCCAGTCTTTCTCGGCCGGGGCTTTTCGGGGCAACCTCAGACCGGCAGAGCTACCACCTCTCCCACTCATCTCACCCAAAAGGCGCCAGGCCAGAGACTCCGGAGAAAAAGTCGCCGGCGCTCGCGGGTTTACCCGGATTCTTCCATGGTGCCGGCGGGAGCGCAGCGAGCCCGTACGCGGAGGCGGCGGTGGCTGTGGGAGACGGAGGCGAACCGAGAGGCTAGGCAGGTCCTGCCGAGAGGGGCTTCTCGGGCACGTGTCCCGCCGCTCAGGCCAGGTACGTGGTGCGGGGGGAGGAAGAGGATCCCGAAGCGAGGCAGGGCTGAGGCTCGGGGTTCTCAGGCAGCAGCTTCAGGAACGGCTCCCGCGGAGACCCACGGCGCTGTACTTGGGTCTGCAAACACCGGGGCCCCGTTAAGATTTATTTGGCTGCGCCGCTGCGCTCCTCCCCCGCCCGGCTCGTCCGCACTCCGCGCTCTTTATCGCTGCAAGGCTACCTGTCCCTCCGAGCTCGCACACGCCTCCCAGGATACCCGGAAAATGTGGGGATCCAGGTGAGTCTCTGGCAGAAGGGACTCCTCCCTCTCCCCAACATGTAGATACACCAACGCCCCTGAGCGCACACGCGTGAACCTGGACAGTCTCTCCAAGAGACCTCCGTGCCTAGCAGCGTGCATTAGATACTCTTGGGATCCAGAGCTCATAACTCCTGAAGGAATGGGGACTGGGCTGAGGCGACAGACATGCATGCAGTGCCCCCTTGTATCAGCTCTGTCTAGAACCAAAAAGAAGCGCCATGGCCATCTCTTTGTTACAAGCTAGATATGATGCCCACATACTTGGGATAGATGAGATGGTGGGCCCCAGAACGGTATTTTGGTATTTTTCTCTCTCGCTTCTTTTCTTCTTTTCATCTCTAGCTCGCTTGCTCCCTATACTCCTACCCCTCCCTCTGCCTCCCACTTCTACTCTCTCTCTCCATGGCTCACTTGAGAACGACACGGATGTGAGTGTGAAGAGTTATGCCTTCAACTCCTCACACTGTGATTTTAAAAATGTATTTCAGCAATATATATTGACTGTATGACTGCATGAATAAAGCTTTGTGCTACAATATTTGTCTTTGTGAATCACTCGCATTTCAAGAATATATGAACACGTTTCATAAGTGTTTTTAAATATGCCCTTTATGTAACGACCAGTTACCCTTCAACTTTGCACAAATGCAAGAATCCAGAGAGCAAGAGGCTTAATTCCTCACCACTCCTGACACACACACACACACACACTGCCTTTTGTATTCTGCATTATTTTCTAATCTTTTTCTCTCTTAACAAGTGCAGTTCTGAAACATAGAAATGTGAATTCTGAGAAGCAACATAGCAGGGAGAGATTTTGCTGGGAGGCTTGGTCCTCAGGGAAAGATTTTGGGAATTATTTAAGTACATTGGACATTTTCTGCCTTGTAAATAACTTATTAACAATTAGGAAATAAAAGTACTCAAAAGTAAACATGGAATTAAAAAAAATTAAAAACTCTTCACATTTTAAATAATATTGGTTTCTTCATACCTCATTCCCCCCCCAAAAAAGCCCTGGATCACAAATAGGCATATTGTCATATTGTCATTCTGTTTGCTGAATCCAGGATTCTGACTTGAATTGTGCTTCATTATTGTTAACACTAGTAAATGGGCTTGCAAACAGTACCTGTTCCCAGAATATTGTTAGTTTCAGTGACTGGGTATAATAACTGTTACTTCCCACATCAAGTACATGCAGAATACATGGCAGAAATTGAAAGAGAAAATTATTAGGTTCACCCCTTTTACTGTGTAGCTCCAAACAATAACTTATGCTTTTTCCTCCCTTTACTTATTTACTTATTTATCTTTTTATTTATTTATTTCAGTCTGATCATAATTTCCCTTCAGTCTGGTCTTTTACAATTCCATGTATAAATTTCCAAGAGGTGACCATGCTTCTAACTAAAATTGATATTTTAGGTTCAGTTTACAAACAAAACACACACACACACACACACAAAAATGACAGTTAATTCCTTTGTAGATTAAATAGAAAGACACATTCTTTTTACATTAGTTATTAATATTGGTTTCATCAAAATCATGTCATTAAAATTTGTCTTATATCCAAAGTTCCCTTTTTACCACTGTTTGCTTCTCCAGTTTTTTATAATTCAACTGGAAAGCTCAGGTAATCAGAATCCCACGTGTCTGGCAATGTGTTAATAGCTACAGGGACACATGGGAAGCAAATACAGCAATATCTGTGACCATGAATAATTTACAGTCTAGTTGAAAAAGTAATATAAAGGCGATTGGAATAAATTGGAAAGAAGCAAAAGGATATTGCTTTAGTTATAGCTCTACTCCAAACTTCAATGCCTTAAAAAACTATCTCACTATCTCTCCTGATTCTTTGCCTTTGAAGGGTCCCAGTTAGGCCGTTCTGCTTTAAGTGATAAAGGCTGGGTCCTGGGGCTTAGAACTTGCAGGGCCAGGATGGCTCCCTCCGCTGGGTAGCAGTTGGCACTGTCAGCTGGAAAATCATCTGGGGCAGTCATTTGGAGCCCCTGAATTCTCTACATGGCCCCTCCACGTAGCCTGAGCTTCTCACAACATGGTAGCCAAGATGCAAAAGGGAACATCCCAAGAATCTGTGTTCCAAGAGGGAGAGAACAAAACTACTGAGCCCTCTTAAAGGCCCAGAATTGGCACCACCTCACTTTTGCGATAGTCACAAGACCAGCCCAGATTCTCTGGAGTAGTGGGTGGTGAAACTATGGGGAACAAACTGACATCTCAGTGAGAGATTTGATGAAGAGTATATGGCCATCTTTAACCCACTATAAATACTCAAAGGCACAGAGGTAGGAATTCCTAAGGAAGACCTAACCAGATTAGACAGTGGATGATGAGGTATAGTGGGGGAAAGTTTTCATAGGTTGGATTGACGCAAATTATTCATTTTCTGTAAAGACAGTGAATTAACTTTTACTTTAAAATAGGTTAATTATGCGGTGCCTGGGTGGCTCAGTTCGCTAAGAGTCTGACTCTTGATTTCAGCTCAGGTCATGATACCAGGATCAGGAAAGCACCCTGCATAGGGCTCCATGCTCAACGGAGAGCATCTGCTTCTCTCCTTCTCCCTCTGTCTCTCTCTGCCCCTCTCCCCCATTCAGTCTCTCTCTCAAATAAATAAATCTTTTTAAAAAATAAGCTTATTACTTCACTTTCCAGTTCTAAATACTAAGGATGTTATGTACACCATGATGACTAAAGTTAACATTGCTATGTGATATACAGGAGAGTTGTTAAAAGATTAGATCCTCAGGGTCCTCATCACAAGATTTTTTTTTCTTTTACTTTATATGAAAAGATGAATGTTAACTAAGCCTATTGTAATCCTTTCACAATATGTGCATAAGTCGAAACATCATGCTGTATACCTTAAACAGTGATGCATGTCAATCGCAACAAAACTAGGAAATTAAGTTTATTATTTTATTAAAAGACAGATGACATGATTGGAACTTAATTGGAAAGAGAACATTCACCTTGGGTCTTAATATGGTGGGATTTATTTTCACTGACCTGAGTTTTTTCCAAGGTTTTATCAGAAGGAAGAGATACTAGAACGTAAAGATAATGTGTCTAGAAATGGAGGTATATTCCAGTTTTCTTTTACCCAGTGATGATGTCTGGAAAATTTTCAGGAAAAATCCTGGAAGTTTCCACTCTGAATAAACTACTAGGATATTTTGTTATTAGCGTTACCTTTAGCTAAGTTATCTCAGTTTTTAAAGAAAAATTCGTCTACATTGAAAATCAGGAATATATTAAGTAGCAATTTTAGTAAAAGTATATTTAAAGTATACAATTCATTTTTGTGGCATTAAATTAAGACATATAGGAATCTTCTTCATTTTTTTTTTCTGGTATTTCAATGGTATTCTACACAATAGAAGGAAATAAGAGCCAACTTAAATATCAAAATGTGATAATACCCAATCTCTATCATTGCTGAAATTCTTCACCAAAAAAGCCCTGAGTCAATTTCTATATGTATGCAAGTGCTGTTGGGCAGAAGATACAAAGATGAACATTCTTGCAGAATTTTCAGCACTGCAAGGGAATTAAAGGTGTTTGCAAATTAAATGTGGTGCAAATTAAAAAGTGACAAATGCTAAAAGAAAAAGAAGGTTCTTTCTTCTTGGCCTAAATATTTTCTAACTAGATAAGATCTTCACTTTATGGTATTTAAACTCTTAATAGTCAAATTTGTCTCTCAATTGGTTTTTTTTTTTAATTTTACCAGTAGAATATACCTTGATTTGAATATATTTTTATTTACCTATATATTTAGCTATCAAACATTTTTTTAGCACTTACTACATGCCAGGCATTTATTTAAGCATTTCTTAGGCAGAAGTCATTTAATTTTATAAATAACCTTATTAGGTACATTCTCTTAACTATCTCCATTTAATAACATAGAAAACTATGGCAAGGAAATGGTAAGCATCTTACTCAAATAAGTGTAGTAAGTGCTAAGTCAAGAATTTAAACCCAGGGATTTTGCTCCAGATTCCATAGTCTTAATCACTGCATCATATTTCCTAAAAATTTTTCTGACAAAGATGTTAATTCTTTCCCTCTCTTCCCGTCTATATATATAGACTTTTATATAGAGAGACATAGATACAGATACACACACACACACATATCTTCTATTTCATTTTTACCTTTGTGAGAAGATTAAAGGAACTACACGAAAGAGTTGAATTTGGGGGAGATGATAGTCCAATTTTATAACCCTGAAGCTTCTTTGTTCTTTTTCTTTTTTTTTTCTTTCTTTTCTGTTTTTTCGATGGGAGTATAAAAATGAAGGTCATACTGAACGTAAAATTACATAATAAACTATTCCTTGATATTTTACATAATATATATATTTTAGTTTCCATGATTATAATTATATATAGATTACATATTAGACTTCTAGCTTAGCCTTGACCTTTATTTTATCATATGTAGCTTTTTACAAAGAATATTTAACCCATATTATGCCTGTAAAATATTTTTGGTGAACAAATAAAGTATATCCATTTATTTCAGTGAAAAGTCTAAATATTGTCAGAATGACAAAATCAAGTGGGAATAAAATTAATTTTAAATTTGAAGAAAAGATTCTCCATCATAATGCAATACAAAATATCAAAAATGGAAATTTTTTTAAAAAATATAATTAATGCAAGTGAAGCCAGTGAAACATGGAAAATAAAGTTGTCAGACACACATTGTGTATTGAATATTAAACCTTTTTCTGACAATACTTATGGACATGAAATTAGTAAATTTTAAAAATATAAACTTTTTGTTACAATTTGAGATATACTGATCTCAATTAACAGACATTTACTATATGCTTTATATGACCCAGGCACTGGAGACACAATAGTGAACACTACGACAGCCTTCAGACACTTAACAACAGAAACAAGTCAAGTATAGAATACAGATTAGAACAAGTGATGGTTAAAAATTAAGACATGGAGAAAAATAAGTCAGGGAAGAAGAGTAGAGCATGCCAGGAGGGGAAGTGGTATAATTTCAAATGAAGCATAAGAGAAAGTCCTCACTGCATAAGTAACATTGAAACAAATATCTGAAGGAAGCAAGGAAGTGAACTTGGATTCCTGGAAGATGGAATTCCAAGTAGGGGAAGCAGCAAGCAGAAGACGGTGGGTTTGTCCAGGATTTGTGGGTTTGTCCAGGGTTTGCTGTGAGAGAACAGCAAAGAGGGTGCTTCTGGAACAAAGGGCAGTGAGGGAGGAGACTGGAGGGGGTGGTGAGAAATGAGGTGGGGAGCCAGATCAGATATTATAATCTAGTGTAGACAGAGTTTTAAATCCATAGGAAAAATTTGACTTTTAGTGCGAGAGAGATGAGAAGCCACTAAAGGGATGTGAGTAGAGATTAACACAATCTGAGTTACTTTTTAACAAGATCATCCTGGCTGCTGTGTTGAAAATAGATTACAGGATAGATAGGAAAGAAGTTGCAGAATCCAGAGGAAATGGTGTCTCTCTCAGGGTGATAGCAGTGGAGATTAAGAAAAATAGATTTGAAAAATTCTCACTATAAAACTGCTCTGAATAGTTGCTGGCACGAATATGGGGTGTGCGAGAGAAAGAGAAAAGCCAAGATACTCCCAAGGTTTTGGGCCACCTCTTGCAAGGCTGGATTTGTCTTTTCCTAAGATAGGAAGACATTAGGAGAAACAGGCTTGAGGGAGAAGATCAGGTATTTGATTGGACTTACTGAAATGGCATAGCTAATGGTTGAAGTATTGCGTAAGTGGTTGGATATAAGATTTTGGAATTGACGGGTAGAGAGATGTAGAATCTAAGTTGAGGATATAACTCTAGAAGTCCTTAGAGTACTTAAAGCCATAAGTGTTATGAGATTATCAAGAGATGAAAAGAAGCCAGCAAAAGACCTTGAGAGGTAATAGTCAGTGTGGCTTGGGGAAAATCATGAGAGTCTAATGAAGAGACTGTCTCAAAGACGAGGGAGTGATCAGATCCATCAAAGCTGATAAACTGGTAAGTCAAAAGAGATGAAGTTGAAAAAATCATCACTGGACTTAACAGTTGTAAAATTTCCTTATCCCATTAGGAAGTAGGAAGGTAGCAGCATCAAGTGAAGCCAAAAGTAACAGTTTAGATATAAGAAAGGTTTATCTCTACAGAAAATCTGATAATAAAGGTTTAATTAGCATAATTATGTTAAGCATTTAATGACCAAAGCAAGGAATGTATTTAATTTTGTGCTGTACAAGTGCATTTATCTCTGAAAGCGATTATCAAAATAAAAAGATCCTGAACATCACCAGTTTATGAGAATTTATTTCCTTCTGTACTGTGAAACTAAGATGCAATGATTTTAAACTTACTGCACGTAAGCCTCTCAAACTTCTAATGGTAACATTAAAAAAAGACTAAAAGTCACTGGGTTAGCCATCCTTGCCTTCTGACCCTGTCTGATCAATTTGAAGGCTGAGAGTTAAGTACTCATTAATGTGCTCAGCAAATTTCTTGGAGAAGTTACTTTTCCAGAAACCTGTCTTGGACCAATTTTTGATCATCCAAACAAATTCAAGTCTTGCAAGATTTCAGGTCTCATTCATGCATTTCTGCCCCCTTAACCCCTGAAGTTCTTGGGGATCTAATTTAACCAATACACACACACACACACACACACACACAATTTCTATCAGCATGACTATGCAGCAAAAAAATTAATATCTCCTAATGCCCTTAAAATAACATTTTATTGATTAAAGACAAAACTATTACTGCACATGGAGAGATATATTAAAGTATTGGTGGGGGAGGGGAGAAAGATACTAACTAGGGACCAATGCAAATTCACATGCAGTGCATCTTAACACCTTTACATCTTTTATAAAATCATCAAGATATATCACTATTAAATTCTACTCAGGAGCTACTCTTCGCTTTTTCCCGATTCAGTATGTAATTCTGTCTGAATATTTCAGTTCTGATTCTGTCAACTATCATCTATCTCTCTCAAAAAAAAGCAGAGACCCTTCAAAGTAAAAGAGTGCTCATGTTAATTATGTCTGATGTGCTTACAAATTACATCAACAATTCTAGGACCCAAAATTATTTGTAACTACACTGGTTGGAATCTGTGGTTTCACTTCCAGACAAGAAAATTTGTTTTTTGAGGTCCCCTTTGAGAAGCTCTAAGAGATATCTTAGTGGAAGTAAAAAGAGCAAAGAGGAGAAGAAAAGTCTGTGTTTAAACCCCACTTGCATTACTCACCATCCCAGATGACCTGGAAAGACATTTAACTATACTGGGTGTCTTTTTATAAAACTGTGGAACTGGAAAATTTTACCTATTTCAAGAGTTACTGTGATGACAAAAACAGATGTTTTCTGAAATACTAAGAGTTTCCCTAATAAAAAGCTCCATTTATATAGGCAGAATAGAATCAAAATAAGCATACAGATAATGGGACTTCACTCATTAGTTAATTCCTTATCATGATGTTTCTCTTTCATAGTAAATAACAATGGGAATTGCATTTAAGTCTAGCCCTCAAGGTAGAAGAAAAGGATCCTCTCAAATCAAATCTGCTGGTGACATTTGCTTTAGGCTACACTTCACAGTGTCTTGGTTAAAACAAAAGATGTTTTAGTAAACTAAGTAGATACACTACTAAGTAGTTAATAATAAAAGTTTTAGTAAAAATAATGTGTTATTATTACTACTAATAATGTAGCATTAGGTATGCTATCAGTAATCCTGTTTGGTAAGTGGTGTTTTTTTTTTTAATGTGTCAGGCACATTGTTCAATATATTTCACATTTTTAATCTAATTCAGTATTTACAAAACCTTTGTTTCATCTCTACCTTTAGTTAGAATTATCCCCATTTTTTTAAGGATTTTGTTTATTTATTTATTTGTGCAGAGCAGGGGGGACAGCACGATGAGCAGCAGGCGGAGGGAGAAGTAGACTCCCCACTGAACAGGGAGCCTGATATGGGACTCGATCCCAGGACTCTGGGATCATGACCTGAGCCAAGACAGATGCTTAACTGACTGTGCCACCCAGGTGTCCCAAATTACCCCCATTTTAAAGATAAGGTAATGAAAGAACAGGAAGGTAAGGGAATTTAGAAAAGTCACCCAGCTAATAATACATGACAGATCTGGAACTGAATAGATGTCTTTCAGATTCTAACATCTGAGGTCACCCTATTAAAAGTATCAGTATTTTGCTAAAATTACTTGATTGATTTTAACCTTTTATAAAATAGAAGGAGTTGATTAAATTTAAAAGCCTAGGTTACATCCTTTTCAAAATAATATTTTTTAATAATATGAGGTGAGCTTACAAATCAATGTTTTCCCATTTGTTAATGAAAACTTCAAAAGTAGTTTCAGTAGAAAAACTTTGTACAATATAATTGGACAAGGTTTACAGATGTACCATATATATATATCTTGTTGAAGGTTTTAAGAACTAGTTTTTTGTCTGGGACTTCATTGGGAAATGCTTTCAAGAATGCAAAGACTGGATTTTTCTATCTTTTTTTTTACTACCAATTACATTAACCAGTTTTTCACTGCTATCTAAACTTTAAAAGTTTTGTTTTATATAAAGTATCAATCCTCTTATCTCATGTCAAGAAATGGAAATATGTATTTAAAAATACTAATGTGTATATATGCCTGAATGCAAGCATGTCTATATATAAACACTGAAACAATTAACAAAGTCTCATTGGTGCTTGAAAATACGATGCATTTCCCAAATAGTGGATACTTTTCTACCATAGTCATTCAAGAAAAGAAAGCCAAGAAAATATCTCATCCCTAACATACTGTAAGTGCTCAATACACACTACTATAATAAACAAATATACAAAGGAATGAATATCTGAGCATTATCATCCTGTAGAGAATGCATTAGACTTCAGTAATCTCAGTGTTGGAAATATTCTTGAAAGTCATTTACCCAAAATATTACTCTGCAACTTGCACCACAACTACATGCTCAAAGAGGTTGTCAAACCCTTGTTAAAAGACTTGTAATATCAGGGAATGATTTAACTCCCAACTGTTCATCTTATCCTATATGACTCAGCTACAAAATCATTGCTTATATTGAAATAAAACCCATTTCCTTGTATATTGGTTCTATTTCTACACATTGTGCCCACCAGTATCAGGTCCATCCCTTTTCCACATGACATTTTCCATATTTGATGATATTCTATTTAATAAAGATCATGTAATTTATGTGATAACATTTTCAGTACCTTTTAATATCACTTGAGAGGAAATTATCTTATTTTTCATTACTATATCAAAAGAAGTTTTCTAAAGTAGATAAATGTGCCCTTAGGAACACAATATATGGCCATTAATCTGGTGAATTCATTGTTCCATCCTCATCAGAAAAAATGAAGCGAAAGTTCCATTCACAAAGGAAACAGAGTAGTATGCACGTATGTTCTTTCAGGGCTGTGTTGTCTCCCATGCTCTGTGATTATATATAGTCCAAAGCAACCTGTCTCATCTAGATTACCTCAGTACATTCTGCTGGTCCACTTGACTATAGCAGTAACCCCATGCTAACTGACGTGAGTGAGCAAGCAAGTGGCCTGCTTGTTGAAGAAATTATAAAACATAAGTGTTTCAGAAGGTGCGAGAAAATATATCTTATGAACGTTCAGGGGCCCACCAAATTAGCGATACTTTAGGGATTCAGTCTTTCGGGAATGTCAGGGTCAAGAGCTAATTATTACACCCTCAAAGTAATGATCAAATTATTAGATCTCACATCTTTTAGTCTGAAAAGGAAGCATACTGTCTTGTAGGCCTTTCTGGATTCTAGAGTTGGTATATTTCACTTAAGAATATAGGTCCAACTATTACTGATCGACAAGGAAGGTTGCCACCTTTGAGTGGGAACTAGGGGAGGAACAGGCTCTGCAGCAGGTCTGGCCAGCGTGCAAACAGTCTTAACATTCGGGCCACATAATCTGGTGGATTCTATAGGATAGAGAGTATCCCTAATGGGAAAAATGAGTGGTCTTTATGACAAGCCCTGATAGAGAAGAATCACAACATAACCCCTACACTTCTAGATTAAGGTCATGCAATCTGAAACAAAATCATATTCCTCTTGAAAAAAATTCCTCGTGGCTAGTTGGTCTTGGTAGAGACAATGCTTGAGCACAGGACAGTAAGTGACCATGCTGCCAGAGCTTCCCAAGGTCAACTGGAGTTTGTCCAGTCGATCTAATCACAGGGTTAGGTGACTACAGCAGCAATCCTTCATAGCACGTATGTTCTACATCCAAGATTGGATACACTTAAGTCCAGGGCCAAGGACACACCTCCACAAACAAATGATGAAGACATCCATGCCTTCCATCACTGTTGGAATAGTACCTTTATATTATCTCATACTTACGGCCACAGCTATCTGATGGATGAGGAAAAGTTCAAGGTTGGTTTTCTAATGACCCATTTGGTGTGGGTATGACAGCTAAAACCAAACTACTGATGCACACTCAGGGGCAATTCTAAAATTCAGCAATGAGGAGACATACTTTCAATCAGCATAATTTCATGCAGATAGCTGGTCATCTACTTTATGTGGGAAGAAGAGTGATCTGAAGAATGCATATGTATACATACAAACACAACATCAGGGAAAATAGCTTGGCTGATAGGGGCCCAGACAGAAATATCAGAACATGGGGACAAGGTGCTTTCAAGAAGAGACATATGGATGGACAGATAAGAAAGGAATAAAGTGTGAATATATTTGTATAATCTATCAACGCCCATTAGAAAGCATCTACGATGGAACTGGCACAAGTTAATCAAAGACCTGACCAGCTGACATTACCCAGAGGCTGTCCTGGGTTATCCCAGAACTAGCATAATGTGCTTATTAATGGAGTAGCTACAGTGGCAGGTATGGGTCTGTGCATGACTATAAATGTCTGAGTTTCCTTCCAGTAATCCTGAACTAGCTCCCGTCATTGTCAAATGTCCAAGCTACCAGCAACAAGGACTTTGAAATAAATCAGTTACATTAGATTCCATCTACCTGAGAAGGAGCAGAAGTTCATTTTGACTGGAAACGATCCAAGTATGGGTTTGACTTTCTTGCCCTTAATACCTCAAGCACCACTGATATTGGAGGGTTTACAGAGTAGCCACACTAGATAGTTGGTCAATAACACATTATCCTATATAACATGCTGTTCATCCTATAGATTCACTTTAGACAGGAGTGTGGCAATGGCCACATGACTATGGGACCCTCAGAGCCTGTTATCTAGCTATTTAGAAGCTGCTGGCCCAGGAGAGCAGAAGAACAACTTCAAGAGAGAAATTTGAGAGAAATCATCTTGGAGATGATACACCCACCATGATGGTTCGATGCAAGTTAAAATAATTAGGATGCATGAGTCTGGAAAACAAGTGGTAAAAGCAGGAGTGATCCATTTGAAGAATTTGTGATCCTTTATCTCTGCACTTCCAGTCTGTGCTCTAGAAGTCCTAATTCTCAGAAGAAAACATTTCCACCAAAACATACATGAGAGTCCATTAAACTTTAAGCTGTTGCTGCTACCAAACAACATTGTATTCTTCAGCTAAGAAACCAGCAGTCAATGAAAGGGTTAACTACCTTTTAAATAATTGACCCTGATGATCAGAGGCAGGAAAAATACTTTTCACACCCTGACAGTCCACAGAAGCATTTCTTAGTACTCCTCTGTCCAATCATGGCATAGAATGGACAAAAGCACAAGTCATAACCTGAAAAGTACACTGTGACCAGTGCTCCAGGCCTCTTAAGGATGAAGTCTATGTGACTCCTCCAAGCTAGCAACTTAGATGAGCAGGGGTGCTAGCCAAGGGTGAGGGAAGTCCCAAACAGGTAGTAAAGGAGGGAGCTAACATGTGCTAAGTTATGGCCCAAGATTACCAGCAGCATCATGGGGCCCCACTAACTTTTCTAAGTTTCCCCTAGAAGAGGTACCAACCAGAATGATGGGCAAGTTGTTTGCCGATCGATGAACTCACTGTTTGAAGCAATAGGTGGGCTGCAGTAGATGCTTTGGTGTGCCTCCTCGATCCTACTTTAGACTGAGACTCTCATTTCTCCTGCTGTCAGGAGTGTCGCTGCTGGTGGCATAGAGCTAAGTCCCTCTCTGGGAATTGCCCTTGGCAAAGGATGCTCTTTTCTATAAGGTTATGCACCATCAACCACAATACCACCCTCCTGGAAGTAACCTACTACCAGTGGTTGAGTGTTGAAAGAATACAAAGGCTTCGCTCCTTTCCCTCAATGAGGACAGCTCAGAAGAATATTAGCAGTTCTAGAGCTGCTCATAGGAAGAGTTGAAACCTCTGTTGCAACTTCATCAGATTCCAACTTTGCCTTCTGCCCAAACCTCCTTCCATTCTACCTTATTAATGTAGTTTCCTATAACACTCCCTGTAGAACTCCTGTTTGTAAGATGCACCATCTAGATCTGCTTCTAACTATGATATATTCTCAACTTGGAATATGTAGAATCATTTGCTCTGTACTCATCTGTTATATTCTATGGAAGCTATGGTATTTTCTTCAGATTACAAGCATATATTAAGTGATATTATAAAACCACTTTGAAGACATTTTCTAAAAATGACTTAAGGACTTTTTATGGTCCCTGTTTAATTAAGGTTGATAACATACTTCATAGAAAGGATTACTTGGGGAGGAATAAAAACAATATATTCAACAGCTATAATGACTGCTTTTAATGCCAAAACATTGAAATAAAATCCCCTTAATATTAAGTCTATAGTATTAAAACCTCATATATTACCATTAAATCAGCAGGTGAATGATTGGCCTTTTCCCCAATATTCATTTGGATAATCTGGCAAGAACAGTATTCATGATTAAAATAAAATCGTGCAGTTCAGATTCATAGTACGTGTAAGTAAAATCAAATAAAAAATAATAATATCCTTATTCTCTTATTTTAGGTTTCCTTTTAACTTGACTTTTTGCTAGCTAAGCTCTACCTTGTCAAGATAATGGCCCACTCTGTGTCACTCACTTATCATGTTACCGGGTGGACTGAAGAAAACTGACAGTTTCCATGAATAACAATCACACATCCAAAGATGTCTCCAGAAAAGGGCATTTTATAGCTGTATAAGGGACAAGAGCTTTTTACCTTTTCCCCTTGCCTTGCCCACATGCAAAGTGCAGGATAGATGAGAATATGTTCACCTTCACCTGCCTTCCTCACTGTATTAGAAGATATAAAATCAGACTAGAGGCCCAGGAGTCTCTGTGTGAATATTTTCTGGAACAGATTTTAGATTTTACTATTTCCTCAAAAATTCCAAACATTTGCTAACAAAATGATGTACTTGTATATAGCAATAATTTTTTATTATTATAATTATTTTTATTTTTCAACTACATCTTCAGCCTCAGTTTTCCTCATATAATGATACATTAATTTCACAATAATCTGTGTAAATGTAAAGGCCTATTTTTATGTCCTACTCAGCTCTTAAAGGTCTCTAAAGATCAATTAAGATCCCTACATATACCTTGGGAGATTAATAAAAGATCTTTTCATTTAAATAGCTAAAGATGTCTATCTCATCTAAATTTTTTTTTTCATTTTTCATACAATTCTTAAGCTTTTACTATGTGTAAGCCCATCTTTTAGGCAATGTGGATACAGCAGTAAACAAAGTTTTCTGTCATCATGGATTTTTTTGTTTGTTTGTTTGTTTGTTTTGGTCATCATGGATCTTACAGTCTAGCATGGGGAGAGAGAAAATAATTCAAATGATATATGGAAAACTACATAGTATAATAGAAAGTTACTAGCACAGTAAAAGAAAAAAATGTGCAAGGAAAGGGAAGATGAGCGCTAGGGGTGCTATATTCAGAAACAGATTGGATGGTCAAGGCCTCACTGAGGATGACAACTAGGTAGACTCGAAGGAGAAGAGACAACCAGGAATATACGTAGGGAAAAGCATCTCAAGCCAAGGGAACAACAAGTGCAAACATCTTGAGGTAAGATGGTATCTAATTATATAGTATTATAGTATTTTAATCACTGTTTCATTAGATGAGTTATTTTTTTCCTTCTTTCGCAAATGAATACCTTATTTTTAATTACTTCATTATTTTCAGTTAAATAGTAACTGTGGCAAGATATAGAATAATTGACAATTTTTTGTCTGGTGGCAGAATCAATATCTCTATACAGATACCTTTTTTTACATTTATATATACATCTATATCATCTATATCTCTACCTATATCTGAATCCATATCTATATATCTGTGTATGTAAATACTTGCTCTTACATACATGGTAGTGGGAAATATTGTGTGAAACACATTTTTCTTTATTTTCTTCTCAATGTCGTAGATAGCAGAGGCTTCTGTAGGTATCATAAAAACATGGTAATGATGATAATCACAGAATATATTTTTTTAAAGCTTGCTATGTGTCAGGCACTCCTCTAAGTGATTTATCCATAGTTACACACTTAGTTTTTACAATGACCTTATTATCCTCATTTTGACAATTAGGACATTCGCAGGAAGGTTGAGCAACTATGTAACAGAGGAAGTTACTAAGTGACTTAGCTGGGAAAATAGTAAGTGTTATATCCATTTGCCCGAGTAATCCATATCATTTTTTCAAATCCTAAACTATATTGTCTAAATAGATATATCCATCTACGTTCCATTTGAGAATAGTGAGGAGATAGATTTGACTATGTTGATTTTACTACTCCTAAATCTACTCTGCAAGTCTCCATTTCTACGCCTGTTGCAGACATCACTAATCAATCCCTGCACTCTTGCCAGATAATTTTGGAAACCAGTTTCAAAATTAGTTTCCACAGGGCACTCCATGTTAAGCCTGACTGTGGACTGGAGTCGGCAGTTCTTATGGAAGCTATCTGCTATCCTGCAAGTAGGCAATATTGAGCCATCTGAAGCCTCTAAGAAGGAACTGACACATAAAATGATATATTTTGGAGAATTATTTTGTGGAGAACGGATTGCCTTGTGAAAACTAAAAATAAGGATACCAGTCAGGAAGCTATTGAATAATTCTGTTTTAAGATGATGAGGTCCTGGGCTAAGATGCCAGCAGTGGGGATGGGAAAAAGGAAATAGAGAATGGACACATAAAGGAGGTGTAAAGGTTTGGTAACAACTGGGTATTATGGAGGGAGAGGAGTTGAGTAAACATGTTCTTGCCTTATCTTTCCAGCTTAGCCTCAGTTTTGGTCCCACAGTATACAAGATACATACTGCAGTTCAATCAATTTCATCTTTAGGGAGAAGGGACCATTAGCAGTGTAGGCAGAAAGCAGATTAAACAAACACACAAACAAAAATCATTCCCGACTAAAATCATTACTTAGAATCGGAAATTAAATTCCTACTGTCTAAGTAGGGAGCTCTTTTGCATTTTATTTTTAGAGCATGGCTTGATGGACAAGTAGTTTTCAGAAGGAGTGATGTAGTCCCAGAACCAGAATTTCATAAAGCATGTATTAAAAAAAAGAAAAAGTAAATAAGCAAGTCTTAGGATACTTCTCTTTTCTCTGGCTAAATAAATATATACAACCTAAAGTGGAAAAGAAAAACTTTTAAAAAATTTCTTTCAATAATATTAAATTGATACTCTCAGCTAATAATTCTATTAACAGAATTATATGTAAGTTTTATATTCCACCATTAACACACTTGAGCTATCATTTGTCCAGCACATACTAAATAAGATGTTAGGTGTATATTAAGAAAAAGAGGGGGAAAAAAAGCAAACACTAAGTCATATTTATCAATTTTTTTATAGTTCCAGAAACAATCCATGAAGATAAGTGTTGAATTAAAATTCTATAAAATCAGTTGAGCCCAGGTGAATTGAATATGCTAAGTGGTAAAGTCATGGACATCATGGTTTCTGATTCCCTACTGGAATTCTGTCCTGCTTCAGAAGGGAAAGACCAATCTGGATGTTGTGGCTTATATGCTATATGGAATTGTTATGTCTCTTTTTCCATAATATGAATTATTTCAGATTTAGAAAATATAAATAAAGTTACCCTATAAACACCTGTGTTGCCACCATGTAAGTTACTGAGTTCTCGATATTGTCAAAGCCCTCTATATCATATGTTATTTCTGAAGTTGCTGGCATAAATGGTATGCTTACCTTTTTGAAATTGGCACTGCCTATGAAACATTAAGACACATGTTTGTTGTAACTGTAATCTTAAAAATATTTACAATTCTGCCCTTGTCTCATAACACATTGGTATTATGTAAATTTATAGTGCTGAATTACTTATTAACTGGAAGCTATATGGAAACAATATTCATATTGATTACAAGTACTATAGATGTAAACAATGCTTCTTGTTATTTATTTAGCTAACATATTTTGTACATGTTGAATGTTTGAAGGTGATAATGATGATGATAATTTTGGTGATCATTTCTGACTTTGATGAATAATTAAGCCTCCTTGTTTCTCTCATTTAAATTCAACAATATTTATTGAGTGTCTCTTATAAGTCACATACTGATAGAAGCAGAAAAATACAAATCATAATAACATCAATAATACTACTTTACAGTCATTTTAACAATGCATGTCCCTGTGTCAGGCACTATGCTAAGATTTTACATGCATTCACCCGTTTAATTTTAGTCAAATTCCTGTTTGTTGATGAGGCATATGTTACATATTTTGCTCCAAGTCACAGAGCTAGTAAGCACAAGAGCCTGGACTCAACCACCAGCTAGATAGCTAGAGAAATAAGCCACTATTCTTTTCTTTATACGAAGTCTCAGTAGAATGTACACACACAAAAATAAAATAATCTAGACAAACAATTAGTACCAGCATACACAAGATATGGAGCATTTATCTTCTGGGGTGAGGCAACTGACTTTCATGATGGAGTTAGGAGAGGTTAATGCATATATTTGGCCATGTCATAGCTTTTTTTTTTTTTTTTAAGATTTTATTTATTTATTTGACAGAGAGAGATCACAAGTAGGCAGAGAGGCAGGCAGAGAGAGAGGGAAGCAGGCCCCCTGCTGAGCAGAAAGCCCGGTGCAGAACTCGATCCCAGGACCCTGAGATCATGACCTGAGCCAAAGGCAGTGGCTTAACCCACTGAGCCACCTAGGTGCCCCATGTCATAGCTTTTAAGAAAAAAGGTAAAAAATTTCTAAGTGTTGGGGACACTTAAAAAGACATGGAACAGTTTCAAGTGGAGGGATTGTATGATCTGATTGATTTAGAGATGGCCCACTGAGATAAACATGTGCACTTATGGGTGAGCAACGGGGGATAAGGATTAAACCACGGAAGAAAGCACCAAAAAGAAAATGCAGTAAAGTACGAACTAAGTTAGGATGCAAGAGGAACTGAGGTGGCAGATACAAGAACTATCTGGAACTTAGAATGGGTGGCAGCGGGTGATTAGTTGAAAATGTGATAGATTGAAAGAACAGGCAAGAACTGTATAAAGAGTATATTTTGTATTCTTAATTAAGGAATTAAGGAAGGATTTATAGCAGAAGCAGTTTGTGAAGGGAAAGTCATTCAGATTTTTGAACTCAAAAAAATGAAGAGTCTCCATGGTTAACTGAGTCCCAATTTTGGCCTCTATGATATTAGTCAAGATTTAACTTGTTCTGATCATTATTTGTTATTATTATTATTATCATTAAATGCCTAAGAGATGTCATTGTATCTTAACTGCCATTTTTCTTTTTGAGTCTTATAAGATGTAGGCATCTGTTTCTTTTCTTAAATTCTCTAGAGACAGGGAGAACTAAGGGACTATCTCTATGTGATGTCAGAATTCAGAATAAAGAATAAAAAATAAAATCAAATAAGCACCTATTTTTAAAATTTTTGGACCATATATTTGAATAATATAAAATACATTGGTGACTTAATTTTCCAACTTTTAAAGTTAAATAGTACCTAAATACATACAAAGTTAACCATTACGTATACATGATGCTAACCAAAATATAACTTTTCAACTGTCATAAGAAGTAGTTATGAGTTAGTAAGTTGGAGTTGAGGGGTACAAGCTTCAGTTACGAGATGAAAATGTTCTGGAGACCTACTATACAGCATGGTGATTATAATACATAATAACATACTTGAAATTCACTAAGAGTGAATTTCAGGTGTTCTCACCATACACACACACAAAACTTAACCTAATTAGCTTGATTGTGGTAATGTTCTCACAGTGTATGTATATGTCAAAATTTCATATTGTCTACCTTAAATATATACACTCTTTATTTGTCAGTCATTCCTCAATAAAATGAGGGGGCAGAAAACACTGCTGTTTACTCTGCTAAAGTAGGTTGACTTGTTTTAAACTTATCTTTGGGGATACCTGGGTGGCTCAGTGGGTTAAGCCTCTGCCTTTGGTTCAGGTCACATCTCAAGAGTCTTGGGATCCAGCCCCACATCGGGCTCTTTGTTCAGTAGGGAACCTGCTTCTCTCTTTGCCTGCCTACTTGTGATCTCTCTCTCTCTCTCTGTCAAATAAATAAATAAAATCTTAAAAAAAAATAAAGTTACTTTTATGTCAGCAAATATAAAGTTTAGCTGTCAAAAAAAAGTCATTCATATTGAGAATTAAGATCAGTTAAGAGCTTCTTTTTAAGGATTCAAATTTGTAAAATCAGGAATTCATGTCTTTTCATCTTTAATCTTTAACACTTAAGTACTTATAATAATATAATAAGTGATGGATAAATATAACAAAACAATCTGGTTTAGAGGTTAATAGTAAATTTTTTGCTAAGTCATATAATTATTCATGTTGTTAATTTTGCAGTTCTAGTCAGAAAATTATTTCTTCTTATATAAGTTGCATTAAAAAATAAGGGCACTTTACATAGTTTACTAACACTGCTTAGATTCAATGGTACAAAACTTCACTGTCCCTTGTAAGGCATATAAAAGAAATGTTATTTGGTAGAGTAAAAAACTAAGTAAGGAATAATTCTTTGAAAATTACATGATGTTTTTCATAAATAGAAATGAGTTCATAGAAATGTGCTTTCCAAACAGCCTTTTAGAAAATCCAATTTTAAAACATAGAAGTAGCTCTGTATGATTGTTTCCTGTTCTCCTATGAGTGCTTTTGAAACAAAAAATCTAAAAACTAATTAATTTCCAAATGGCTTGACTTTTGAAGGGACACATGTTTGTTATCCCTGCCTCTGATATTGTTATAAATATTGTACTACATATGGAATGGGGAGAAAAAAGTTATAAATTAGGCCATTCTTTTTGATTGGATTCATATTTAAGACATCACATCTAAAGCTTGCAGTTACTTGTCTCAGCTCCATGGTGGAGCCAAAAGCATGATCTTCACATTTCCCCCTGAACTGAAAGCAGGATCGGTATAAATCTGGAGAATATACACTGAATTATAATAGTTCACATTTCATAAAATGCTTACAAATAATGCATTCTTTCTGCATATCTATTAGTAATGAAGTAACAACTGAAAGGGTCACAATTTAATTCACTGCTTTGCTAATGCCATCAGTTGTATTAGAATGATGCTGTGAATAACACGGATTGGGAAATAGGAGAAACAAGAGGAACATAATACTTAGGGGAAATGTTGGCATGAACTTTTAGGTTGCAGTATTTGTATAAAAAGAAAAAAAAAAGGGAGAGAGAAAAGAGTGGTGTCTTGCAAACACTTTAAAAGCAGCCTGCAAATGTACACAAGAGATTTCTAAAGGAAAAAAAAAACACACACACAGGACGTGTAGTTTAGTATTTTGTTTAAAGAGTTGCTAAGAGTTTATAAAGTAAAAGAAAATTGCTGAATCTGGCATTCACTGATTAATAGTACTTTGCATTTAAATAGGACCTTTCACATTGCAAGTGCTTTTCAAGTGTAAACTAATTAAGTCTCAAAACACTTCAGAGAGGCCAATCAACCCTCTTTTCAGGAATAGAGAAACTGAGGCTGGCTGGTTGAAGAGATTTTTTCCCCTCACCAGTCAGGGAATTTTACATAATACTTTCTTCAAAATCAGGTAACAAGTAATAATGTTGTTATGATTTTCCATATACTGGGACTCATTTCTCTGTGTAATATTTGATATTTTAAGAATATTAAATTTTTTTTTAAACTTCTGTTACTGAATTTTTCCCTTAGCAAGAATTTGGTTAATTTAAAGGATAGTTTAGGTTCTAAATTAGAGAACTAACCAAATAAGAAGGAAATGGAAGATACCATTCAGTGAGCTTCATTAGCAATTACATAATTAACATAATATTTAAGTACACCTGGTTTTGTTTTACAAGATAAGACAATGTGTGATCATTTACAAAGGCTGGTTTTGAGGACTATGTTTCATGCATGACTAAAGCTATTTTTATACAAAAAGCAAAGAGATCAAGCCCCTTCTAATAGAGAAATTAGTTTGGGAGATAAACTGAATAGAAGTTAAGAAGGGTGATAATAAACTCCCAGTTTCTAAAAGCCACTATATTTTTTTAGTCACTAAAAGGCATTGTAGGGGAGAAAAATATATTCCCTCCACCTATCTTCAGTTCTCAGCTGGGTCTCTGTAACAAAGACAGATTAACAGGAGAAATGCATATAAATATATTTAATTGTAAGTTTTTCATGACACGGATCCTCCAAATGGTTAAATCTGAGTGTTTTTAGACTAGGTTTGATAGAGTGGAGAGTCATGGAAAAATGTGATAGGACCATAAAGGATATGAGCTAAGAGGAGTAACTAAGGTTAACTTCGCAAGGCCTGCTCATTCAGATTCTTCTCAACATCCTTCAATCTTTGAAAATAAGGATGCTCCTTTCCTCTGGGCATACAGAGGGTTCTTCTCACATTGGGGTCTTATGATTTGCTTTGGGGAAAGATCAGAAAATTCTTCCTGGTCCTGCCATCACTTCTCAAACAACTTCAGCTTAAAATAATCAATATTATCAGGTGCCATATTTTGCAGTAGTGGTAGTCATAAACTCCAACCACATCATGTAAAATAAGTTTATATATACTGTGTGTTTATGTGTTTGAATATATGCACATACACACACACACTTTCATGTTTATTTGTGGGCATCTAGTTTCTAAGTCATTGTGTAAAATTTGTTGTAGTTACTGAAAGCCATTATATAAAATCAGTTCATTTACATATACTGTGTGTGTATGGCACACACACTTATACACATATGTATGTGTTTGCATGTTAATTATTTGGTTATTTTGATGTTGAGTATTTTCTATGTGTTAAGCATGATGCTATGTATTTCGGGTTTAAGGGTTGGAAGTACAAGGTTGAATAAAATGTAAACTGGAGCCTCCAAGAATTTAAGGGGAAAGAAATACAATTGGAATTACCTAATGGATATTCCGTTGATCTGGCATATCATATAATGGAATTTATAGCTGTATTTCACTTCTCATACAAAGTAAAAACAGAAATACAAGTATATGAAGTAAGAAAGGGACAGTAAAACAAAATTAATACGGGATTTGGAAAAATTAGGAAAAAATCCAGAGATTATTCATTCCTCCCAGGAATATTTTTTCTCATGCTTAAGAATCATACCTTCAAATACTAAATAATTATTCCTCAAGTGTTCTTATCTTTTTCTTATTCTCTTGTCTTTTTTCTCCATGTTCCCATTAATCAGCCTATCAAGTGACTTAAGTACTTGAATATATCAAAACAGGTGCTGTGATGTATAGCAGCTCTCTTCTCTGGTCAAGAGTGATTTCTAGATAGCTCTGCGTTCACATAACCTGTGCTACTCATAGATCACAAGAAGAAATGAACTCAGCAACTTGAGAACATTATTATAGAATATTTAAATAGCTGCCATACTACTGTGTGAGGCAGAAAATAAAGCATAGGAGATAAGACAGACATAAAAAAAAAAAAGAACGCTTTCTCTAAAGTATAATCTGTTTGACTTTAAAAGTAGCAGTATACTAGGAAGATCACAGTGATGTTTTTATTTAGCTTTGCACTCTCTTAATGGTCAAAAGTGTTTTTCAAAACTGAATTTTATCAAAGTGACATAGGTTTATAGGTTAGGAAGTGAATCAATAGTAGAATCAGAATTTTAATAAAATCCTTCCAGATTAGTCAAAAAATTTATTCTATGTAATCCCTTACAAATAGACAAATTGGAGATTTTCATTAAGTGTAAAATGGTGTTCAATTCTACATCCAGTTTTCACTCATGTATTCATTCATTCAACAAAACTATATCTAGTACCTCCTATGTACTAGTCCCCTTTTAGCACTGCAAAAAGAAATTTTCCACCCTCAAGGAGATTATCTAGGGAAACATATTTTTGCAAGTAATGGAATGCAAGTTGCAACAAAATGATAGTACATATGCAAAATGCCCTATAGGAATAAACTTGAAGAAAATAGCTCTTTTAGGAAGAAACCAGCTCTTTTTTATGGGATAAGAAATATAGGCTTTACAGTAAAGAGTGAAAAACATTTTAACAAGCAGGAAATATGGTTGCTGGGCAGTGCATTAAAGCCAGAGGAAGCATATGCCAGATGCAAAGTCACAAGAAGGTGAGGATTAACAGCAGACAAAATCTTGTAATTATTATTTATCTTGTGTGTATAATTTTGCAGTACTAATAAGTAGTTATTACAAACCATGCTATTTTCCCCCCTCAAATTTATATATTTTTTAAGAGTTTATTTATTTACTTGACAGACAGAGATCACAAGTAGGTAGAGAGGCAGATAGAGAGAGAGAGAGAGGAGGAAGCAGGCTCCCTGCTGAGCGGAGAGCCCGATATGGGACTTGATCCTAGGACTCCGAGACCATGACCCGAGCTGAAGGCAGGGGTTCAACCCACTGAGCCACCCAGGTGCCCTCCCCCTCAAATTTAATACCAGTTTGGTGGGGGGGGGGAGAGAATAAGTGAGGGTTCTTAAGAGGACTGCAGAGCTCTCCCAGTGCTATTCTTTTTTTTTTTTTCCCCAGTGCTATTCTTGTTTATGGAATTGTTCATCTTTTTTGGAGGGACAGAAGCAAGGATTTCCTACTCTGCCATCTTGGTGATATAATAAGTAAGAAATCCCATACATAGTTGCTTTTACTTCAAGGGATGAAAATTCCAAACATTATTCCAACAGACTTCATCATGGGTGCCAGTTATTCATAGTAAATACAGTAAGTAACTATAGAATAGTGGTGGTTTTCATCTGATGAAAATAGAAAAATGCTTTTGTACAAAATATTTTATAAACATAAAATGCATACACAATGCACATACATGCAATAGGATCATTTAAAAAATTCATTCATTATTCTAATGCCTATCTTTGGACTTTTCTCAAGTTCTCCTGATTCAGAGCACTTTTCAGAAATCACTTAGTAAAACGTAAGAAAAGGAGAAAAGGAGGAAATGAATACTTATCTCAGGAAATGTGCTGGGACTTTATATGGATAAATTTATTTAATCTCTTCGAAATTTGAATGAGAAAAACCAAGTGATGATTGGATTAAGTAATGTCTCTGAGCTCACACAAGAAGTATAAGGCAGAGCTCATATTTGAACCCTATTCTGTTTATGCTAAAGGGCATGTTCTTCACAATGCTACTAGCATGATTATTTTCAGAGGCCTTTAGTAGTTCAGTATTTTAAGTATTTTCTATTTAACAGATTGAAAATTCATTTATAGAAATTTTAAGTCTCTAGTATAAGGTTGGAACTTAAAATGACATGCTGACAGGTTGTTTACATGGTTTACAAACAACCAGTTGAATCTTAATTATTTAAATGGCCATTTATATTTATAAAAATGAAAATTCTAATTTATTTTATGGGTTAGAATCCTTATTCTTCCTCCAAAATTCTTAATTTTATCAACAAAAATAAGCAAATATAAAACAAACCAAAACAAAAAAATAGACAAAATATTTAGGTATTATTTCTTTAAAATGTTGCCATATTTTTCAGTCTACATTGTCAATGGATAGCTTTTTAGTTCTCCTTAATATAATTATTTAGATGTTTTCTATGAAAAAATCTGTAAATGCAGAGACCCACTATAAAGTCACCTACGTAGGTTTGTTTATGTTTAAGATAATTTTTAAAAATACCATTGGTGTGCTTAAAAGTTCCTTTTGGTTATTTCTTATAACTTAATCTTCAACTAGATAGAAATTTCATCAAAAGTGAATAGTAGAATTTTATATATTCTTACGCTGATAGAAATTTTTATTTTCTTTATAAAAACTTTTTTTTTTTTTTTTTTTTGGAGTGATGTCACCAAGATGGCAGAGTAGGAGATCCCAGCTACTATCCCTCAAGTCCAACAATTCCATGAACAAAACAGCCCTAGGAGAACTCTGGAGTCTACTTAAGAAACTTTAGCAATACAGTGGGAAAAAAACCTTGAGAATAACTACACTTAAAGGGAAGAAAAATAGATTAATTTTGCTGTATCATCCAATCCCAAAGCTGGCACTGTTCAGCACCAATAGGGAACTCTTCGGCTAGAAAAAGGTTCTCTTGCTGAGAAAGGGAGAACAGGGTGAACACCAGCTTCCCCAGCCTTTCATGCATTGCATGAAGGACCTGGTTTAGTTTCACCCCAACCAGAGACTGTCAAAGCTGAGGTATATAGAGATATCTAGGGACAAGAGAGAAGAGCAGGGGTTATTGGTATCAGTCAGCCATGCAGAGGGAGTGACAGTGGTTCTCAATGATCTGCTCTGCAGATGACGTCAGCAGGTTTTATCACAGAAGAAACCAACAGCCAGCAGAGCTGCCATGTACCTGCTGTGGATTCTGTCAGCTTTCATCCAATAGGATTGGCTTCCCTGACACGAACCATCTGAGTTTCTCTCTACTCTTCCACTCCTCCACCCTTGGGATTAGCACCAGGGGCCAGCTCATACCTCTGAGGCTGTACATGTGCAAGATGCCAGCCTAGACCACCACAACTGTCACTTGAGGCTAAGCCCTCCTGTTGTGCACTATGTCATTGGTCTGATACTTGAAACTTGCCTCCATTCCCTTCTGCATATCCACAGCAGAATCGTGCAGTCACAAAATTGCATACCAATAGCCAAAGCCACAAAAGTAGCTTATGGGGCCAGATTAGCCCAATCTCCTGTCACTGACCTGTACCACTAGGCTCACCTGCAACTAGTCCCCCCAGCTGTCTACCTGCACACCCTTGGCCCTACTCTTATCATTGGCCTCCACTGCCATGCCCAACTATGGGGAGATGTGCAACCACAGGAATGCACACTAACTGTCAGGGCTTCCCTGCTGTTTGTGGAATTGGATCAGGCCCTATCTCCTGTCTGTTGGGCTTACCTGCAGCTGCCCTCCTCCAACATACTTGGAGTATCACATACTTGGACTATCTCTAAGTCAGTCTCCACTTCTATTCACTTGTGGTGAGAACCAACACTCATGATAGTACATGCCAACAACCAGAAACTTCATGGCTGCCAGTATGCCCACAATTGACCCCAACCTTTGCTGCTTTCCCTATTCCTCATCATTACATGTGTACATGCAACCACCACCTGACATTACATAGGCAACTGTAGCTAGCCCCTGTAGTTAAACACATGCATGCCACTGACTGGTGACCACTTCCAGCTGCACTAATATCTAGCAGCTGGGTTGGGAGGTGCCACTGAGAACCCAAGCTAAAGAGAAGGAAATCAGTGTATATCATACAATAATGGAAAATCATCAGCAAAAGAGGAAGAAATAAAAGAAAAAAAGGAAACTACATAACAGTCATAAAATAATTAGCAAGATGGCAATTTTTAAGTCCTTACCTACCACTAATTAATTTAAATATAAATGGATTTAGGTCCCTGGGTGGTTCAGTCAGTTAAGGCTCTGCCTTTGGCTCAGGTCATGATCCCAGGGTCCTGGGATCTAGCCCCACGCTGAGCTCCCTGCTCAGTGGAGAGCCTGCTTCTCCTTCTTCCTCTGCTGCTTCCCCTGCTTGTTCTCTCTTGCTCTCTCTCTCTCTCTCATTTGCTCTAACTCTATCTCAAATAAATAAATAAAATCCTAAAATAAATAAATAGAGAGATAGATATAAATGGATTAAATTATTCAGTCAAAAAGCACAGAGTATGTGGCTCCTGGGTGACTTAGTCAGTTAAGTATCTGAATCCTGAATCTGGCTTAGGTCTTGATCTCAGGGTTGTGGGATCAAGTTCTGCACTGGGCTCCAGGCTCAGTGCACAGTCTACTTGAGATTTTCTCTGTCCCTCTCTATCTGCCCCTCCCCTTCCTCTAAAGTAAATAAATATGTAAAATCTTAAAAAAAAAAAAAAGAAAGCAGCACAGAGTGACTGAATGTGCCCAATTATATGCTGTCTATAAGAGATACAGTTCAGCTTTAAGACACACATAGGCTCAAAATAAAGGGATAGAAAATGATATCCCATACAAGTGGAAAACAAGAAAAAAGGGTAGCTACTCTTATATCAGACAAAATAGACTTTAAGTAAGAAACTATAACAAGAGACAAAGGTTATTTTATATATATATACACACACACACATATATATGTTATATATGATATATATGTATATGTATGTATATGTATATATATGCATATACACACACACACACACATATATATGAGATAAAGAGGTCATTTTATCAAAAGGATATAACAATTGTAAAGATATCTAAACCCAGCATTGTAGCACCTAAATACATTAAGTAAATACTAGCAGATCTGAATGGGGAAAAAAATAATAGTACTGGAGATTTTTGTAGTATGGGACTTCAATACCCCACTTTTAACAATGAACAGGTAATCCAATAGAAAACCAACAAGGATATCTTGGACTTGTATTATACATTAGACCAAAAGTACCTAACGGAAATTTATAAAATATTCCATTCAAATGCTCCAGAATACACATTCTTCTCAAATGCATATGGAAAATTCTCTAGTATAAGTAATACATTAGGTCAAAAAATAAGTTTCAGCAAAATTAAAAAGATTTGAATTGTACCAAGTATTTTTTTCTTACCACAGTGATATGAAACTAGAAATCAATAATAGGCGGGAACTAGAAAATTCACTGATATGTGGAAATTAAACAACATACAGGAACTCAAATGGGAAATTAAAAAAAAATCTTGAAATAAAGAAAAATGGAAACAAAACATACCAACGTTTATGGGATGTAAAGCAATTCCAAGATGAAAAAAAAAAAGCAATTCCAAGATGAAAGCTTATATAAATAATGCCTATTTTACAAAAGAGAAATATTTCAAGTTAGCTAATTTATAGCTCAAGAAAATAGAAAAGAACAAACTAAGTCCTAAGTTAGCTAAAGGAGAGAAATAACAAAAAACAGAACAGAAACAAATGCAATAGATAACAGAAAAATAACAGAAAGAAATCCATGAAACTGAGTTAATCTGTTGACAAGATAAACACAACTGACAAACATCTAGCTAGATTTATTAAGAAAAAAGAGACTAGACTCAAATAAATAAAATTGTAAGTAAAAAAGGAGACATTATCAATGATACTGTAAAAATACAAAGAATCATAAAGGACAACTATGAACAAATATGCCCTAATAAATTGCACAACTTGGAAGAAATAAATATATTCTTAGAAAAATGTAACCTACCAAGACTGAAGCATGAAGAAATAGAAAATCTGAACAGCCCAATAAGAGTAAGTAAGATGTCGGAACTAGAGCTCAGCATAACAATTATAAAGATACCAACTGGGCTTGAAAAAAACATAGAAGACACTAGAGAATCCCTTTCTGAAGAAATAAAAGAACTAAAATCTAATGAAGTTGTAACCAAAAAGGCTATTAAAGGATGCAATAAAAAATGGAGACTCTAACAACTAGGATAAATGAAGCAGTAGAAAGAATTAGTGATCTAGAAGACCAAATGATGGAAAACAAAGAAGCTGAGAAAAAGAGAGATAAATAACTCTGGATCATGAGGGGAGAATTCAAGAGATAGGTGAGACTATGGAGTGAAATAATATTAGAATACTTGGGATCCCAGCAGAAGAGGAAATGAGGGAGAGCAGAAAGTATATTGAAGCAAGTTATAGCAAAGAACTTCCCTAATCTAGGGAAGGAAACAGACATTCAAGTCCAAGAAGCACAGAGAACTTCCTTAAAAATCAATAAAAATAGGTCAACATTCCGACATGTAATAATGAAAATTACAAATCTCAAAGACAAAGAGAAAATCCTGAAAGCAGCTTGGGACAAGAGGTCCCTAACCTACAAGGGTAGAAATATTACACTGGCAGCAGACTTACCCACAGAGACCTGGTAGGCCAGAAAGAACTGGTATGATATATTCAGGACACCAAATGAGAAAAAAAAAATGCAGTCAAGAATACATTAATCTGCTAAGCTCTCATTCAAAACAGAAGGAGAGATAAAAAATCTTCCAGGAAAAACAGAAACTAAAAGAATTTGTGATCATTAAACCACCCTGCAAGAATTATTAAGTGAAGAGAGGGTCCAAAAGTAACATAGACCAGAAGGGAACATAGAAAATATACAGAAAGAGTGACTTTACAGGAAATACAATGACACTAAATTCATGTATTTCAATAGTTACTCTGAATGTACATGGGCTAAATGCCCCAAACAAAAGACACAGTTACAATAAAAAAGACACAATCAAAAGACACATCTGATAAGGTTGGATAAAAATATAAGACACATTAATATGCTTTCTGTAAGAGACTCATTTTAGACCCAGAAACACCTCCAGATTAAAAGTGAGGGGGTAGAGAACTATCTTTCATGCTAATGGACATCAAAAGAAAGCTGGGGTGGCAATCCTTATATCAGACAAATTAAGATATTAAACCAAAGACTACATTAAAAGTGAAGAGGGACTCTATATCAAACTTAAAGTGTCTATCCAACACAACGATCTAACAATTGTAAATATTTATGCCCCTAACATGGGAGCAACAAATTATATAAATCAATTAGTAAAAAAATTAAAGAAAAACATTGATAATAGTACAATAATAGCAGGAGACTTCAACACTCCACTCACAGCAATGGATAGATCATCTAAGCAGAAGATCAACAAAGAAACAAGAGCTTTGAATGACACACTGGACCAGATGGACTTCACAGATATATTCAGAACATTCCATTCTAAAACAACAGAATATATATTCTTCTTGAGTGCATATAGAACATTCTCCAGAATGGATCTCATCCTGGGTCACAAATCAGGTCTCAACCCGGAGCAAAAGACTGGGACCTGTATATTTTCAGACCAAAATGCTTTGAAACTGGAACTCAATCACAAGAGGAAATTTGGAAAGAATTCAAATACATGGAGGCTAAAGAATATCCTACTAATGAATGAATGAGTCAACCAGGAAATTAAAGAAGAATTTAAAAAATTCATGGAAACAAATGAAAATGAAACAACTGTTCAAAACCTTGGAATGCAGCAAAGGCAGTCTTAAGAGGGACGTATATAGCAGTACAAGCCTTTCTCAGGAAACTAGAAAGGTCTCAAATGCACAACCTAACCTCACTCCTAAAGAAGCTGGAAAAAGAACAGCAAAAAAAGCCTAAACCAAGAAGGAGAAGAGAAATAATAAAGATTAGAGCAGAAATAATGAAAGACAAATCAAAAGAGCAGTAGAACAGATCAATGAAACTAGGAGCTGGTTCTCTGAAAGAGTTAATAAGATTGATAACTCCCTGGTCAGACTTATCAAAAAGAAAAGAGAAAGGACCCAAATAAATAAAATCATGGATGAAAGACAAGCCATCACAACCAACACAGAAGAAATAAAAATAATTATAAGATATTATGAGCAACTATATGCCAACAAATTTGGCAATCTGAAAGAAATGGATACATTCCTAGAAATGTATAAACTACCAAAACTGAACCAGGAAGAAATAGAAAACCCGAACAAACCCATAATCAGCAAGGCGATTGAAGACATAATAAAAAATCTCCCAACAAGTAAGAATCCAGGACCAGATGGCTTCCCAGGGGATTTTTCCTACCAAACATTTAAAGAAGAATTAACACCTATTCTTCTTAAGCTGTTACAAAAAATAGAAATGGAAGGAAAACTTCCACTCTTTCTATGAGGCCAGCATTACCTTGATCCCAAAACCAGACAAAGACCCCACCAAAAAGAATTACAAAGGAATATCCTTGATGAACATGCATGTGAAGATTCTTACCAAGACATTAGCCAATATTATTCAGCAGTACATTAAAAGGATTATTCACCACGACTAAGTGGAATTTATTCCTGGGCTGCAAGTATAATTCAACACCCACAAAACAATTAATGTGATACACTACATAAATAAAAGAAAGGACAAGAACCATAGAATTCTCTCAATGATGCAGAAAAAGCATTTGACAAAGTACAGCATCCTTCTTGATTAAAACTCTTCACAGTGTAGGGACAGAGGGAACATACTTCAATATCATAAAAGCAGTATACGAAAAGCCCATAGTGAATATCACTCTTTTAAAAAAAGTTTTAGTTAATTTATGACAGATGGAGGTAGTGAGAGAGGGAACACAAACATGGGGGAGCTGGAGAGGGAGAAGCAACTCCCCACTGAGCAGGGTGCCTGATGCGGAGCTTGATCACAAGACGCTGGGATCATGACAAGAGCCAAAGGCAGCTGCTTAATGACTGAGCCACCCAGGTGCCTCTGTGAATATCATTCTTAATGGGGAAGAACTGAGAGCTTTTCCCCTAAGGTCAGGAACACAGCAAAGATGTCCACTATCACACTGTTATTCAACATAGTATTAGAAGTCCTAGCCTCAGCAATCAGATGACAAAAGGAAATAAAAGGCATCCAAATTGGTAAAGAAGAAGTCAAACTCTCCCTCTTCACAGATGACATGATAGTCTACGTGGAAAATCCAGAGGACTACACCCCAAAATTGTTAGAACTCATACAGAAATTCAGCAAAATGGCAGGATATAAAATCAATCCACAGAAATCAGTTGCATTTCTATAAACTAATACTGAGATAAAAGAAAGAGAAATTAAGGAGTTAATATCATTTATAGTTGCACACAAACCATAAGATACCTAGGTATAAACCTAACGAGAAAGGCAAAGGATCTGTACTCAGAAAACTATAGAGCATCTATGAAAGAAATTGAAGAAGACACAAAGAAAGAAAAATGTTCCATGTGGAAGAACAAATATTGTTAAAACCTCTATGATACCTAGAGTAATCTACGCATTCAATGCAATCCCTATCAAAATACCTTCAACTTTTTTTCACAGAGCTGGAATAAATAATCCTAGAATTTGTAAGGGAGCACAAAAGTTCCCACATAACCAAAGGAATTTTGAAAAAGAAAACCAAAGCTGGTGGCATCACAATTCTGGACTTCAAGCTCTATTACAAAGCTGCAATCATCAAGACAGTATGGTAGTGGCACAAAAACAGACACATAGATTAATGGAACAGGATGGAGAACCCAGAAATGAACCCTCAACTCTATGATCAACTAATATTCAACAAAGCAGGAAAGAATATCCAATGGAAAGACAGTCTTTTCAACAAATGGTGTTGGGAATATTGAACAACCATGTGCAGAAGAAATAAACTGGACCATTTCCTTACACCATACACAAAAATAGATTCAAAATGGATGAAAGACCTAAATGGGAGACAGGAATCCATCAAAATCCTTGAGGAGAACACAGGCAGCCACCTTTTCAACAATCGGCCACAACAGCTTCTTGCTAGACACATCTCTAAAGGCAAAGGAAACAAAGGCAAAAATGAACTATTCAATCTAAAAAGCTTTGGCACAGTAAAGGAAACAGCTGAGAAAACCAAAATACAACAGACAGAATGGGAGAAGATATTTGCAAATGACATATCAGATAAAGGGCTAGCAGAATCTGTAAAGAATTTCTCAAACTCAATACCCAAAGAACAAATAATCCGATCAAGAAATGGGCAGCAGACATGAAAAGACATGAAAAGACATTTCCCCAAAGAGACATCCAAAGGGCCAATAGATGCATGAAAAAGTGTTCAATATCACTCAGCATCAGGGAAATAAAAATCAAAACCACAATGAGATACCACTTCACACCAGTCAGAATGGCTAAAATTAACAAGGCAAGAAATGACAGATGTTGGCAAGGATGTGAGAAAGAGGAACCCTCCTACACTGTTGATGGGAATGCAAGCTGGTGTAGCCACTCTGGAAAATAGTATGGAGGTTCCTCAAAAAAGTTGAAAATAGAGCCACCCCATGACCCAGCAATTACACTACTGGATATTTACCCCAATGGTACAAATACAGTGATCTGAAGGAGCACCTGCATTCCAATGTTTATAGCAGCAATGTCTATAATAGCCAAAGTATGGAAAGAAGCCACTCTACAGATTTAATGCAATCCTTACTAAATCCCCAATGGCATTTTTCAGAGAAATAGAAAAGAAACTGAAATTTGTATGGAACCATATATGACCCCAAATACTCAAAGCAATCTTGAGAAAGAACAAAGCTGGAAGTGTCATATTTCCTGGTTTCAAACTATATTATAAAGCTATAGTAATCAAAATAATACTATACTGACATAGAAACAGACACATAGACCATTGGGATAGAATCAAGAGTACAGAAATAAACCTACACATATATGGTGAAATAATATCGGATAAGGGAACCATGAATACACAGTGGGGAAAAGATAGTCTTCAATAAATGCTCCTGGGAACACTGGATAGCCACATATAAAAAAATGAAATTGAACCTCTATGTTACACTCCTCGAAAATTAACTTGAACTGAGTTAAGTACTTAAATACATGACCTAAAACCATAAAACTCCCAAGGAAAACTTAGGGAAAAGTGTCAACATTAGCAACAATTTTTGGATATGAGATTAAAAGCACAAGAAACAAAAGCAAAATTATACAAGGGATACTAATCAAACTAAAAAATTTCTGCACAGCAAAAGAAACAATAAAATGAAAGGCAACTTATGAAATGGAAAAAATGTTTGTAAACTATATATTTCAAACAGGGTTAATATTCAAAATATATAAATAATTCATGCAACTCAATAGCAAAAAACCAATTTGATTAAAAAAAATGGGTAGAGGACTTGAATGGACATTCTTTAAAGGAGACATACAGATGAACAACAAGTTCGTGAAAAGTTGCCTAACATCATTCATCATCAGGGAAGTGTACATCAAAACCACAGTATAAGGTGTCACCTTACATCTGTCAGAATGACTGTTATTAAAAAAAAATGTGGCAAGGATATAGGGAAATGGGAATCTTGGTGCTTTATTGTTGAGAATGTAAATTGGTATAGCCAATATGAAAAAACAGTGTAAACTTTTCTCAAAAAATTAAAAATAGAACTGCCATATAATTTAGCAATCTTACTTCTAGGTATATATCAAAAAGAAATGAAATCAATATCTTGAAGATATATCTGCACTCCATGTTCACTGCAGCACTATTTACAATAGCTAAAAGATGGGAACCTAAGTGTCCATCAATGGATGAATGGATAAAGAAAATGTTTTCTTTATCCATTCATCTATATACATCTATATCACACATATATATATATATATACACACACACACATATACACACACAGAAAACTAGATATAGATGTACAAACCCAGAAACACATGCACAGACACACATACACATACACAATACACAATACACACAATACACAGAAACACATACACATACACAATGAAATTTTTTTTTCACAATGAAATTTTAATCAAATGTTAAAACGATGAAATCCTGACATTTATCCAATATGGATAGACTTTGAGGGCATTATGCTAAGTGAAATAAGTCATACAGGAAAAGAAAAATACTTTATGTGAAATCTAACAACATCCAATTAATAGAAGCAGAGAGTGGAAAGATGGTTACCAGCGGCCTAGGGGTGGGAGAAATGGGGAGATATCAGTCACAGGTACAATCTTCCAGCTATAAGAAGAGTAAATTCCAGGGATATCATGTACAGCATGGTGGCTATAGCTAACAATAAAGAACTGTATTTGTGAAAGTTGTCATGAGATTAGGACTTTAATGTTCTTACCATAACAACAATAAAATGGTATATATGTGACATGAAGGATGCGTTAACGAATCTTATTGTGGTAAACATTTTGCAGTATATAAATGTGTGTCAAATCATCACATTGCACACCTTAAATTCACACAATGTTCCATGTTAATTGCATCTCAGTAAAGCTGGAAAAATATATTTTTATACCACTGGAAATACGGTCTAACTCAGGGAACTGGAAATGATTCCTATTTTTTCCTCACCTTTGGGCCTTTTATATCTGCTATACCTTTTCCTTAATCAATTATGAGTCCACAGTTGATTCATTGGTTTATCTTCCACATAAATGCATATATTATAAAAATATTCTTCAGGTTAAAACCTGCCTACTTAACAAGCATAATTAACAACATCTTTGCATCACTTCTACTTCAATTCCCCCAACTAGCAACTTAGTTATTTTATGCAGAGGTAGCAATTTATGCACTTTGCAAAATTTATTTATTTATATACCTGTGCAGTTTGTATATATATATTTTAAAAGATACGCAATAAGTAATGTGGAAGATCTGTATTAAATAGGATCTGTAGATCTGTTTCCCATGTTTCTCCATTTCTATTTGCAAAAACGGAAATACAAAATCTTTTGGCAAAATAGGGTTTTGTTCATGTGATGAAAACTTTACAAATCTCATTCTAAGTGGCTTGATTAGAAAATCTAGAATTTAAGACTCTAGAATACCAGGAAACAACTGGGTACTAAAACTGCACCAGCAATCTTTCACAGCTGGGATACTGAGGATAGCAAAGCTTAAGGATTGGCTGCAAGGCTAATTTGAAAAAACCATAAACATTGGCTCAGAAATTTTATATTTATTCCTCTTGTTCTAGGGCTGGGATTGGTTTCAGCAACTAGAATCTACCAACCTGATTTTAAAGGAGGGTCAGTTAGGCCCAGCCTGAATACATGAAGTGGGAGAGCAAGGAATACAGCAGTTCATTCCAATAGAGATAGTCCTGGAGATTCGACAAAGGTGTTTTTTTTCATTGATTGCATCCCTGACTCATCAAACAATCTGGCCATATACTTATAGAGTGATAATGTGTTGCATAATTAGTATTATTAATTTGCTCTTGCATTTTAATCATTTAGTGGTGACATTATTTGTAGTGACAGACCATATGATATAACTGAATAGACTCTGGTGAAATGCAGTGTTCATTATTATGCATGGTGCTGTGTTCTAAAGAAAATATGAGTAAATATACCAACTTAAATATATATAATTATTCTAAGTGTGCTCAGTTCTGTTTAAAAGAATATATGTTTAATAAAGAAATTTTCTGTTATTACATTTGTTTAAAAGTCTTGATTTCATATCCTGAACATTCGAGTTAATAGTTCTGACTTGATTCTTTTATACCACATTTTAAACTGCCAGACCACTAGTGGGTTCCTTTGAGCATCTACATTGTGAAGCTGGTAAGGGCAAGTTGGATTTCTGGAAAAAAAAAATCATAATATCATACTGATTGAGGTTATTTGCATTAACATTTTATCTTAATAACTATTCCCTAGGACAGGAGAAATGATTCTGAGTGCATTCTAATGTCTGCCACTGTGATTTTCCCAAAAGTCCAACTGTACAGATTGGTATCTGAGTTCTAAGGATTAAGAGTGATGCAAGTAATATTTTTCAAGAAAATTTTCTGTATAAAATATTCATGAGATGGTTGGCATACCAAGAATTACAACTTCATTATCGAAGAAACAGCATTTCACAAAAATGCAAAAAAACATTGCAGTTGATACAATAAAACTTCTGGAGACAAATGTGTGGAACAAGAAAAGCACAACAGTGGTGTGCATGATGTACATTTTGTAGTATTCTAGTATGACGGATCTCTTGACCATGTAATAAGGCTAGACCTTTGTAAATAGGGTATGAGGTTTTCCCTGAAGAAGGCAGAGTTTTGAGTTTCGGCGTATGTTATACTGAGCATCAGTCATTCTAAGAGAAGGTGCATTTTCAGAGAGAAAACGAGAGTTTAGGAAGGAAATAAAAATGCTTCTTTATGAGCACCCGTTTCTTAGCCATGCACTCTAGAGACAGTAGCTGACTGAGGCTGACCTCCAAAAGTGATCGTGTACAGAACTTGGAGAACAGGAGGTAGGATGAGATCCAGGGAAAAGTCACATTATTTGAGTCAGATTTCCTAGTTTTATGTTACCTTCTGTATTTCTATACATTTGCTTTTTTGTTATGCCTTTTCCTCTAGTTATTGTTTAAATGATTTAGTACTATTCCTTTGTACCACGGGAATTAAAGAAAGAATCATATCTTTACCATTGTGTATTAAACGAAGAACCACCCATGGAGCACCTGGGTGGCTCAGAAAGTTAAGCATCTGACTTTAGCTCGGCTCATGATCCCAGGGTCCTGAGATCGAGTCCCGAATTGGGGCTTCTTGCTCAGTGGGCCGCCTGCTCTCTTTCTCTCTTTGTCAAATAAATAAATAAAATCTTTAAAAAAATAAAAGAAGAGAAACCCTACTCTTGGTCACTGTAGTGTTTATAATGGAAATTTGTGGTGGGTTGAAAGGAGTCTCTTTTTTCCACATGGAGAATCTGCATTATTACTCACTATTATTCTTAGGTAACCACACTTGATTGTTATCATGGCAAAGAACACATTCTTCTGGCAGAGCAATTTAAAGGACTGGATGATCTAAAGAGCTTGCTTTGAAAGTGCAATGATGGGATAGGACAATAATGTTCTGTGTGATATAAATCACTTCATTAGGGTTTTGAATGGACATAAGATGTAAATGCGTTTTCGTGTCCATCCAAACACAGAATTCAAACACTACCAGAGCCTTGATTGGAAAGAATTGTAGTGTGGCTATACAGGGATAAATGAGTGTAAGATCTTTGTCTTATCAATGGGAAGATACAGTTAATTCTTGAATAAAGAAGCTGAATGAAGATTGAACAAAGCTCCAAGAAATTAAACAATAGGATTGTTAATTCCCGAAAGTGTTGCATAAGTCCATACAGAAAGAGCTAAAGCCTCCATGAGATGAGACACTCAGACATCTTAGATAGGCTTCAAATTAGATATATATTGGAATGTCAGATAAACTTCATGGAATGACTTCAGGGATCTTTGTTTTGACTTGTGCTCATGACATGTTTTTTATGCTCGTGAGGACACCCTTACTTAAGAGTTGACCCTTCTCCCCTAAATTATTCCACTCTTCTCTCAACTCTACCCACATTTGAAACACCCCTCCTGGGAGTATTGGTAGTACATGTAGAACTGTGCTTCTGAGTGACATAGGTCCAATTTTAATTACTGGGCCACATATGCTCTAGGCATGTGACTGTGGCAGGTGCCTGATTGTCAGGTGGTATTTATGACTGTATGCCATTGTTTGTAACTACCCTGTAAGTCAGTGTAGTTCTTGAGATGGTGCAGGAATGCATTATATTACAACAGCCATAACATACAAAGGTACTGTGGTCACTTAATTCAAAAAGAAGATTTTAAGAATATATTACATTATTTATGAGGGGAAAAAACCCACAACTGTCTCCATTCAAGCCAGAAGTTGTGGTGTGGGAATTAAGGAAAGATAAGTAACAATAAAGATATTACTTTACAAACAATAATATCTTCGTAATGAAAGAACCGTTACTGTGTACACAGAGATAATCTTTCTAACATCCACTGTTCTGTGCTATGTATTGGTCATGAATATTAACTTGGGAAGCATAGGTATGTGGAGCCGTAGAATTTTCCAATTTTAAAGATATTTACTTCTGTCAAGATTACTTATGGTACAATCTAACTTTTAAGCTAAAGACTAAATGATTATATGTAGCCATATATAAAGTTCACATTTAGTGATTCTGAATGAATAAAATAACTCATAATCATCAAAATTTCTGTACATGAATTTACATCAGAATTTGGTACATACAAGCTTCTCTCATTTAGAGTGTATTTAGCAGAAACAAAATAAGCCATGTAAACTGCATAGAGAAATTAATTATCCTTTTTCCTATATTTTTCTATTCTCTTGTATTTGCAATCATTACTAATAAATTAATGTAATGTTTCTGAAAATAGGAAAAGGTACACAAAACTGTGTCCATATGTAGAAATGGAAAAAAAAATTGGAGAGTTTCAGTTGAAGAAAAATTTTAATTACCATGCTGTTTGCTATAAATCTATGTTAATTTATTTTGTAAATTCTTATTTATTTGATTGTTCTTATATTTCATTACCCATTAAGGACATCAGTGGGATTTCCATTGTCTTCCAGTGATAAACTTAATTATGTTAGAATGCAAAAATATATAAAAACCAAGTTTAAAATAAATAATATAAATAAATGATATGTGAGATAATGTTTACAATGGTTTAAGCTAACACAATATTAAATGTGGGTATGTACTGAAACAAAGAAACAAAAAGCATAAAATTAAAAACAAAACAAACACAAAAAAGCATTAAGATCATTCTTTGTCAACATACTACTGTTTTTCTAATATGTTTCCAAAATCAACCTATTTGCCCTTCAACTTCATATATTACTAAGATACAGACACACTAAAAATCAGATTCTAGCTCTGTTATATGATTGAGAACCAGCTTGATTAACTGAGAGGCACAAGACACTGCTTTTGGAATATTTAATAAATATGTGATATATATGATTCTTACCTGAATAATATTAGAAAAATAAATCTGATTATAAAATGATATATATACAGTCAAATTTAGGGACAGACATGAACTTTTGGGAATATTTTCCTTTTCAGATTTGTCTTGTACCTTTTGCCTTGCAAATCTTATCACCTCACTGAAACATGAAAGTAATTTTCTTGTTGTTTCAAAGTATTTGACAGAGTCCAGAATTTCAATAGCTTATAATTTAGGGAGGATAACATCATGTAATAAATATAGAATTATACACATACTTAACATTATACTGATATTTAAGAAACCAGTATATCAGATACTTATATATCAGAATTGTGATGATATCTAAGAGGCTAATGATCATGGGAAAGAGCCACTCTTAAATAAAAGCTGATTACTACAAATATCAGAAATTTCCTAGCATATTGGTTGCTGATTCACAGAACAACGTGATCATCAGTACATACTCCAGGCCAGGCACTGTGCTAAAATTCACCAGCCTCACTAATCTTATAATTTAATTGAAGTATGGTGTTAAATAAGATGTATTGATGAGTGTCTTAGTGCTCAAAGTAAAAAAAAAGTATTAGATAAGAATTGGAATTTTTAGGCTGTTTTATAAAGATAATTGAATGTGAGACAAGCTTTGAAAATAGGTCAGAATTTATTTACACAGGGGGTTTGCAGATCACTGATAAGTCCATCAGAAATAAAGCATTAATTTTTTTCTGCAATGACTTCTGACAACTACCTGAAATTAGACCAAACTTGACAGATGTTAAAAGCACAGCTCTCCAGAATACTGCCCTTACTTCAAACATCAGCTCCAAGTTCAGAGGTGCCCAGACCACCCTCACTCGTGACCAGCTGGCTACATACTCAGGGGTTCCCAAAGTTCAACAATCTGCTAGAACAACTCAGAATACTCAGGAGAACATTATACCTAAAATGACAATTTTATTATAGCAAGAAGATACAAGTCACAATGAGCCAAAGGGAGAGACATACACAGTGATGTCTGGGAACCAAGGGCAAAGTGTCTATTGTCCTATCCCAGGGGATTCAGGATCCATTACCCTCTTGACCATTTATTGAGTAGGACTAACCCAGGAAGCTCAACTGAACTTTGGTGTCATACTTCTCATTGGGGCTTGTTTATAGAGACATGATTGATTAAATTATCAGCCATGTGACTCAATATCCAGGCCCTCTCCCAGCCCTGGAGTTCAGGCTTATATTACTATCATATCACTCAAATCTACTCCTCTGTAAAGATACAGTTGGTCTTTTTGGCTTGACCAGCCTCATCCTGAGTTATCTCATTAGCATAAATTATCTAAGAGGCCTACCATGAGTCACCTTTTGGTATAAACTATTAAGTGTATTGGTGGTGATGGGCAGTGAGGCACCATGAATAACAGAGACATGCCTATCACTCAGAAAATTTCAAGGGTTTGGAAAGTTATCTCTCAGTAACTGCAGACAATAGACAGTTAAAAACAAAATACACTCATTCTCTGTATTGTTTTCTGTTTCTTTTGCGCTGGTTTTTCAAAGTTCACAATTTCGTTAAAGACAGATTTTTGTTTGTTCATTCTGCTGTTTGGAGCAAGTCTTCAGTTCTGCTATAGTAATAGTGATAGGAATCAGTTCTAATCATTTGCCTGCATGGAATGATTAAGGGACACCATAGGGCTGGGCGTGGAGGGAGATGAGAGATGCCATAGCCTTTGTTGTGAAATTTAGAGGGTGCCAGAAAATAAATCATAGTTAATGTGATATTTTAAAAATCAAAATTAATGCAAAGAAATCTTGGCTGAGTAAAATATTAAAATTATTAAATAAAGGCAATATCAACATTACCATGTTGTTTTGTTGTTGTTGTCATTCTTTTTTTTTTTTTTTTCCTTTTCCTTCTAGCTCGATATGGCGTGGTAAGGCACTGGGACCCTGCTTGCTTAGGAAGAATGCAAGTACTCAGAGTAGTCAATTCAGACATTATATATCACATGGAACAGTAAATAATGCCAGACTTGAACAAATAAAGACAGGGCTCCTAACCCACAAGTTACCTTGGCTATGACTGGCCCATGACCTAGGCAGGTGAGCCTGTGGGCTTTGGTTCCCGTGCCTACAGGAGATTTAGTTAGGGAAGATAAGTTTTTCTAAGAGGAATGATATGTTTTGTCAGAAAATGGGACCTATTGGGTGAATATTAAAACCAGAACTCCTACAACAACTTTCTCCCTCTGGGTTCTGAAAAGAGCTGTTGCTGACAGTAGGCTTTTTTATTCCAGCCCTGCAAAATCCCTTCACAATCCAGAATCTCCCTTCTAATGCTTTTACTATTAATTACCCTATCCTTTCTTTTTACTTGCTTCTTTTATTGGCTTTTTAATTATTCATTACTCCTTTTTCTTGGTCCATTTTGTCCCCTACTATATTATTGATCATAAGTCTTACCATAATTTGTGTTCCAGTTCAATATCTATCACTTCAGTTCTTTCTCTGTTCTCCCTCTTTTGTATGCCTGTGTTTCTCCCTCAGTTTCCCTTCCTTTCTCCTAGCCAGGAGTACATTTTTCTTTCTGGTGCAAATTATTAATGCAGATAAGCATAAATATGCAAATGTTTCCCAGTTCATGTTAGAAAGCATGAGTAAAATACGTCTTTTGAGTCGTCATTTATCTTTGAAGACTAAGAAATTTAAAAAATACATGTATGTCTTATAAATGGAAAAAGAAAAGAAAAAATTATATAGGAGACTAAATTCTTGAAAAGAGATATCACTGGAATTACTTTTATAAATGCTACTAACTTTTAGTTTCTTTTCTCACTTTATTAGTTCCAATCAATGTCAATTTTCCCTGATATTATGCTCCATTTTAGTGATCATCAACAAACATAAACTGATATTCAAGAGGTTAAAAGGCAATAAACTCATATCTCCAAAATTGAAATTGCCTAGCCCACCTTCCCTAAGTTTCCCTTATCTACTTTTTGTTTGAAATTTCTTTACTTACAAATAAAGACTTTATTAAAAAAAAAAAAGCTTAAAAAAGAGGGAAAAAATGAAATAAAGCCTTTCACTACAAAATAAAGGATGAAGTTGTCAAAAGCCAAATGCCTGAAGTAGTTAAAAAAAAATCGCTTACTGAAAATAACTAAGATAGATTAAAAAAATAAGCATGTACTATGAACTGAAATATTTGAGGTAACTTATGGGTTTTAAAAAAGTGATTAAGGGGCACCTGGGTGGCACAGTCTGTTGAACATCAACTCTTAGTTTTGGCTGAGGTCATGATCTCAAGGTCCTGGGATCCAGCACATGGTGGGCTCCATGATCAGCAAGGAGTTTGCTTGTGGATTCTCTCTCTCTCTCTCTTTCTGCTCCTAACTCTGCTCATGCTTTCTCTCTCTCACTCCCTCTCTCTAAAAGAAAGAAATGAATCTTTTTTTAAAAAAGTGATTAAAAACAGCTCCATTAAGAATGCCATATATGACATATTGTGAATAATAATTTTGAATACAGTCTTGTAATAAAGTTTCCTATGAAACATTGTCAAAAATAAATCTCAAAAGTTTCCTAAACTATGCAATATGCATGAATTTATTGAAACAACTATTTTTTTCTGTAATTATTTGATGGAGGTAGATTTTATATGAGGTGATGTTGCAAATTGCAAACTGAAAATAATTAAGACAATATATATCAAGAGGGAAGGCCTATACAAAATTTATTCTATTTAGGTAATATACAGATATTTTTTAGGTAGAAGGATAAGAAGATAATTTTAGTTAGATAAATCAATTCATCTCTTAGTTTAGTAAAGTTATAGTCAGTCATTGTTCTGGTAACTGAAACTTCTGCATTTTGGAACTGTATTCTCTCTATTTACCATTATGATACACACAAATTTACATTAACATGGTATCATGTGAAGTGAGAACTGACCTATTCTAACCAGTTTTAACAAAATTTATTTATGTAGCTCTTCCCCCCCCCCCCCAGATCACACAGTTTTATAACTTTTTTTCCCCCAATTTCCTAAAAATGTTACACTTCTGACTTCGGTAGATGAAGAAAGAGCTATGTTTGAATTATAGAAAAGTCTGAGTTCCTTCAAAATATATTATTTCACTGCTTTTTAGTATATATTCTTGGTCAAAATATTACCTACTAGGTTTTCTGCTTTATCAAACAGGTAAAAATATTTTGTTTTTAAGACATTAGAATTCAAAAATAAATAAATCTGGTCTTTGTTTATATTAGAAGTATGTCTCTGATAGTGCATGCATACTTCCAAAGTAATTGTAAAGTTTATTTTCTGAATGCAGAATACCCTGTATGTTTTTGAAAATTAATTCTGAATGAATTAAGCAATTAAAGGTTATTAGCTTTCTTTACGTAATAAAGGAATCATCAATAGCAACTATATATGTGTTCCAATAAGGATAAATTATATACAATTTATGTAACTTTCTAATTTAACAAAGCCACTTTCCAATGTTTAGGCATTTAAGTTTTATATACAAATCAGTATTACTATTTTCTTTAGTAGGATGCAACTTTAGGAAACTTCACTTTAGATAAACAGTAGGTACTTTATTAAGTACCTATTAAATTGCCATTATCAATTTGAATAGTCTTAGTTGGCATATTCATAGATAATGGCAATGGTGCATTTAACATAAGCACAGAAATTTAAGAATGTATAGAATGTAATATATTTATGTCAGGATATTTATTAATGTTACTGTTCTAATCACTTGCTATATTTTATATTTCTTATAGTACCTTTGATAATATGAAACTGTCTCAGATATGAGTAATAACTCTGGCTGGTTTTGTTCAATACCATCAGAATATCTAAATAGATAAAAATGAGCATATATAGATATGGATGGGTGTGAGACAACTGTAACTAACATTTTAGTTGTTAATTTTCTAAGAACTTAAATACATGGTCAATCATATTTGTTCGTTTTGGTCATACACTTTTAAGGCAGGTCAGCATATTAATTCAGAGCACATTTGCTGGCCTTTGAAGACAACCAAACTCTCTAAATCTCTTTATAGCATTTGCTAAGACCAGTCTTTCCTCATTCTACTTCCATTTAGCTCCAAATTTTCAACTACTGAGGTGGGTTTCTCTACTGATCTCGGTTCCCATGTCTTAATTCCTGTCATTTCTGCTCCTGACAGCTTTCTGAAAGATGACCAAAGTTCTTCTGCTTGTTTGCAATAAGATTGTACAATAGCTTAAGGAGAGATACTTCACAATAGTGATGTTTGGGATAGAGGGCAATCTATTCATGATCTTGCTGACTCACCAGATATATTAAGTATGAGATAAGAGAAAGTACGAATGAGTCTGTGTTAAGGATATATTGGGTGTCTTTATTGCGACAAGTATTAAGAGAAACTCATATACATCTGATACATAAATAGGATGTCCTCCAATAATTTTCCAAGTAGTGGTTATGTTTTATTTTTGGTAAAGTAAACTGAATCTGAATCATTACATTAATGGCTTCTCAAAAGCAAAATAAACAAAGGAAACCAACAAAATCGGAAAAACAGAAACAAATATAAAAAAGCAAATGGGCTATTCCAAATATTTTTGTGTTTTACTTATTAATAATGGCAACATTAAAAATACTCAAATATTTTGTTTCAAGAATTAGCCTTGAGTATAATAGCGAACAGAGAAGAATAAAGGAGACTACTGTGAACGCTGCCAATGACAGGTACTTGACTGTATGGCTGACAGTTCTAAGTGGTACGTATCAATCTTTTGTTTCCTGCAAAGATGATGTAGCTCTTAATTAGTGTTTGAGAAGCATTTAGAAATCTTTAGCTAAAATGTTGAAGCAATATAACATTATACTTGCTCAAAACATTTCTTAACAGATGATGTATGTTGCCCTTGGTTTCTGTCATTCTTTGATTGTCACTGTCTGCTTTTATGTCCACAACTGGTCTATTCTATTCTCAGTTCTGGAGCTGATATATAATCCCATAGTGTTCTATTTTTTAATAATGAGTTTCAGATTATATTAAAATTAAGTTTTATTTGTTAAAATTTTGCCTCTGTCATAAAAATTTAAATCTGTCATAAATAATTGAATTATTTTAAAATTAAATTATCAGATAAATATCAGATTTGATATTAGCAAACAGGAATAGCATTAGAATGCATTGGAAATAGCAAATTTTCCAGAAAAATAGCATTAAAAAAGGATAAAGAATCAGTGATAAAAATAAATAAATATATAAAATTGAAACAAATATGGATGTATTATTAGAGTGACAGAATTAAATTAGGTAAGAATTGTAAAGACCTCAATATTTTTGCTCCCTTGTTGCATCAATCTTTACTAAATCAAAGCTAGAAAGATAAAACATAGCATCTCCAAAATATCTGGATTTTGGTCCAATATCTATATTGGTCCTCAAACTAGGATACTAATTTCTCTATTGGCACAGAAAGATCTTCAGGGTAAGGGCAGGAATAAGAGGATCCAATTTATAGATTCTCACCTTCAATCTGTACTGTAGTCTATAGACTTTCTTAAATTTGTCATTGACTCTTCCAGTTTATGGAAGAAAGCCATACACCTTACAAATCACAAATGTTCTTTGGTGCATTGCCCTGAAGTGGGAAGATCTCCAGAGCACAGGAGAAAGTGGAGCCTTCCTCAGAAATCAACCAACACACCCTAAGCCCATAGCTTCCTGTTTCCCTTTGTTATGCATATCCCATGAAGGATAATGAGTCCTCTTAGAATGTGTTATTTTGGCTCACATTAGGATAATCTGGATTCATGTACATGGAGAACAATATTGGCTGAATACTGGAGTATTTTTTAATTACTTCCCTGTGGAACGATGACGTACACTTTACAGGGAAAATTGTAGCTCACTTACATTACTATTTCAATTCACTTTAGGCTCAAATAAAACCTGATTATTTCAGAAAGTTATTAAGATTTTTGCCCAGTTTGTAAATTTACAGAAAAGTTCTTTATAACATTGTTATTTCCAGGCAGTAGAGTTTTACCACCATATAAAAACAGAGATTAAAAGTTAGTTGACTGCTCAGTGAGGTTATAATTTTAATAATGTAGTGTCTAAAAGCTAATAGAGATGCCTGCTTATAATGAATGAATGAATGTATTTATAGATCATGTAAGCACCTCTTTCATCAGGGGTATAGCAAAGTAAAATACTGCTGATGTTTTACTGTTTAATGGGTAACTACTGATTTAGCCTTCAAATACTATTATATCCGCCTCAAATATCTGGTGTGATTTCCAAAGGATTCATTCATTTCTACTCTGGTGCTATATCTCTATCTTCAATTTAACTATGTGTGTGTGTGTGTGTATACACACACACATAAACATAAGAGTAATTTTTAAGTCAAAACATTTTTTCTAAAAGAAAAAAGGAAGAGGGGCACCTGGGTGGGTCAGTTGATTGGGCATCTGACTCTTGATTTCCACACAGGTCTTGATCTCAGTGTTGTGGGTTTGGGCCCTGCATTAGGCTCCGTGGTGAGTGGGAGTTTACTTTTAAAAAAGGGGAAGAAAAACAGCACTAATGCCATCTAAATTGTGTAGTTAGTTATATAATATCTAAGTGGATGTCACTGTAATTAGATATACATTGCTAAGCAGGATTAAAGTGGGGCTTATGAATGAGGACTAGGTATAATATCTGTGATCCAAGGATTGAAAAAGGCCAGGCTTAACTTTCGTCCTCATTGCCCAGCACAAGAAAAGTAAGACTTGAGTGAATACTGTAGTTGAGGACAGTAATAGAAATGTAGTCACTGGCTTTTTACTTGAAGAACAAGGCTGTAAGTAGTAACATAGGCAAACATTCTCAAGCCACAATTCTGGGTATCAACCACAACGGCACCATTTAGTTCATATTTGTTCTCGGACAAAGTCACAGGACTTTTCACGTCTTTGTTTACTCATCTATAGTATGTAGATAATATGCCCTACTTCATAGACATAAGGCAATGAATGAACAATACAGGTGATATTTGCGAAAGGTAGAGCTTAAAGACAAAAAGTGGTAGACATAGATTTTATTCAGTAATACTATTACAGTAGGCAAGAGAGCCCAGTGTAAACTAAACTCAGCTTCAATTAGCACATCAGTGAGTAAGCATTTTAAATGGAGAATGAGGGAATAGGGAGAGAGGAGATGATGGCGGCATGAGCATTGTCAGGGAAGTGGAAATATACACAAAGTGAGATGGAGTTTTGGTTAGTGTGTTTGGCCTCAGGGTTTGCTAATTGGCCCTCATCTAAGATAGGATACTGTGCATGGAAACTGGGAGCCAGGGGCCATATCTTGTTGGCTGAAACAAACAGTAAATTCTTATAGCAACCTTGAACTTTATGGACAGGAACTTAAAGTAACTGGAGTCCTCATCCTAGGAATGTCACCTTAAGCTGTTAGAAACTATGCTAGTTTTCTTTAAGTCTTTGAGTGTGTGTTGGGGGGTGAATGTGGTGTGACAGTGGGAAAAACATTTGTAGTAAGAGTCTACAATTTTTAATACGCCAATGTTGAGATGTAGTCAGGAAGAGGGCTCAGAGGAGACTGACCAGAACTTACTTGAGGGGATAGCCTTTGTCAGACTATTGCTGGCACAGAGTAAGTATTATTATGGTTTGCTTTCATTACATTATTTTATTCAAAGACCAAATCAGAACACGTGACAGCACAAGTTCAAGTGTTAGTTAGCACAAGTTCTAATTTGGATTCCAGACTGTTGTGCAAACTCTGAGATCTGTTTACCTATAGACTATGGATGATAATTCTTTCCCGAGTTTTGTCTTATAAAACAGAGTGAATAATGTCTTATTTTACACATAAATACAGAATACATATTATTAAACTTGACTATGCCTTTTCATCTGTGGGTGTTTTTTCAAAATAAAACTCAGGGCCTTTATTAATAAAGAGAGAAAGGCCAACCCTTTGACCTCCAAGTAGAATGAGAAAATATATCTTCTGGTTTCTAATCCCTCTACATAGACATGGGAATAATTATAATTACAATCAGGGAATTAGAACTACAGAGAGAAAAAGCTAATAATAGCAATTAATATTACAGATAGGTTTCTCAAATTTCAAATATAATAGCTACTGGAGATTATGAAGAAAGATTCCTTAGAGCAATGTTTGTACTCATATTTTTTTGGTATCAAAATTTAATATATATTACTGCCAATAGCAGAGGAAGGCTGCAATCTTAGGGAATGAGTAATAGCATCAATAGTATTATTTACAATTAATTAGTGAAAAGAGCTGTAATATATTTTCTGATTATATACGCAAACAGTACTTCTGTAAAAACACACAAACTAAAACTCACTTCTTTTAGGGTTCTAAGAAAAGTCATTGATTTTTTTAGTTTGCTCAATTTTTTCCTTATTGTTAGAAGTATAACATATGCCATACTGGAAACTGGAAGTCTACATACATTTTTATAAAAATTAAATTATAATATCCACTTTGTTTGGAAATCTACTTATCATTCAATAATATATTTTAAACTGATGAAGTAGATTTTGTCCATTTGGACAAGCTCATAGGTATTACGCAGAACAGTCACTTGTCCAAAAGTTAATGGATAGCAATGTCTTTAAGATCTAAAATATGGAATTTGTATTAATAATCAGCAAAATTACACATCTGGAAAGGGAGAGTACGATGTTCAGGATGTCTTTCAAATCATTACTGGAGGAGACCAAAGATATTATTTGAGGCCTGATAGAGATTTCTCATGCACATTTGTTGTTGGAATCAAGAAATACATCTTACAATAGTAAGAGCATCATTTTCATTTCCAGGGCATGTATATTTCTGAGTAAAAGTACAAAGGAATGGCATAATGGGCTTAATAAAATTGATTCTGTTTTGCCAACACAAATCTAAAACATGATACAAAGAACACCAACCTCAGAATTATTTGTTTTAACTTCTGAAGCTTTTATATCTTGTGTGACTCAGTCACTTCACCAGAACTTTTTGAGGTATTGTTTTTAGAGTTCAACCTACATCTATTGTCCATGTTTCAATTGGTAAGGCAGCACTCTACCCTGAATCAAAAAGTAGGATAGGGATGTAAAGACTTGTTTTTGTTTTTGTTTTTTTCAACATTTATAAAGTCAAGAGGCTTTTGGTTGTTTCTTAGAGCATGGAACAGGCTAAAAATAGGCTCTAAACAATACAGATACAATTTTTAAATCCCTGCAATCAACTTAAGTTTTTAAGTTTGTTTTGGAATTCAGTGAAGGAGAGTTCAAAACACATTTCTTTAGTTTCCATGACTTCAGCTCTAACACTAGCCCCTTCCCGTGCCCGCCCTTTGCCCCTGAACTCTTTCTCAGAGCCCCGTTCTTCTGCTTTTATACCCAGAGATTCTTACTGGTGTTGTTTAAAATCCACAGAAAACTGGAAGAAAAGAGAGAAAACAATACAAAATCTTCCTTAGCTCAAGGAAGGAGGAGAAAAGCTTAGAAACATTGATTCATTACTACTTCTTACGGGGTAAAAAATTTAATAGCAGAGCACACATTAAACTGCTCGAAATAGAGATGAAAACAGTCTTTTTTTGTAGTTTTATAATGACTTTTCTGAAATGAGAATATTCTTTACACAGTTTAACTGTAAGTACTCAGTTAATAAATATTGTCTGCTTCAACAAATACAATGAACAACTTTAGTACTCTAAGTAAAAAAAAATGCTCTTATTCTTTTATTTAAAAAAAAATCAGATGCCTACAAATGTGGCAAATATCCATCAGTCATTGTGAAATGAAATTTCAGTTTAATTGGAAACTGGAAAACCACTAGAAGACTTCACATAATATACAAACTGGAATATCTCACTTTTAAATAAAAAGAAAGTAAATTCATGCCTGTCCTGTTTTGTTGATGCCTTTGGAATATTTTGAAATGAAAAAAGCAAGATTTTCTTCATATTAAGGTTTAATTCAACACCATTGCATTGAGCTCCTTAATGTATTAGGCACCCTTAAAAATGTGCATTATTCAAAGAATTGGGTATTTTCTTTACAAGAAACACACAAATCAGTGCATGCAATAATCTAATTGCAAATGTTGCAAAAGAAAACAACAGAATAATTTATATATGGGCTCCATTTTAGTTTTCATCATCTGGTATCAATCTTTAGAAAATAATTTCTAATCATGCATCTTATTAATCAGAATTCTAAAATAAAAGCAATTCGTGGATATTTAGTTAATAATATCCTACATTTTGCAATCTGTTGAGGCTATACATCCTGTTAACAGTATGACAAAGAGAAATGGCCTTCAGGGTTATATATAATGAGAGTGTGAATTTCAGACTGGTGATTGGCATTTTCAGCCACACAATCTTTTATTACTTTATTTGTATGTGAATAATTTATTTCACTCATTTTTATGATAATTTTCTGAAAGAAGATATTTGTAAATGGCTCTTATACAATGCCTTCTCATCATACATCTTGAGGACAATGGAAGTGTTTCAGGACTATGCGTCCCAAAGGTAGTGGTCATATTGTTTGCACTCGCTTTGCATTTGTCTGCTTCCAAGCCTATTTTCCCAGTCTCATGTCTATTCTGTGCAGTCTCACTATCCTTCAATAAATTTCTTTTTCTTAATTAGAATCAGTTTCTGCTGCTGGTAATCAAAGAGACCTAATTAATGTAGGCCATTAGGAGACCAAATATTTTGAAAAGAAAAGGAATCTTGAAAAACAAAACAGATTGTTTCAAATTGGTGGAGGAAAACGAATGTATACTTAGATGAGATTGTTATAAAAAGCGAATGAATCCTGGGGAATGCCAAATTCTGAGGCAATAGATAAAAAAGCTGTAGGGAGCTCTAATGACAACCATCTGGACATTCTTTGAGAAACTACATTTGTAGGATGTAATACAATGCAACAATTAAACAGAAGAAGTTGATTCTTGAATTTGTATGTGAAATGGAAAAAATGTTTTATATAGGGACACAAAGACATGTAAATAGGTCAAATAAGGTCTAGAAGAAGACTCACAAAAATGATAGCCCTTGTTGATCTTGAAGAAGGAAGGCAGAATTGAAGCCATTTAGATAATGACATGGGACTTTTAGATTTACATTATATACTTTTTATTATTTGATATTTTACAGCGTGAATGTGTTCATCTTTTTCTTGTGTGTTTTAAAAAGGAAAATTATTTGATTATCTAAAAATGGATACAATAATTAGTCTGGAGCTTTTTCTGGAAGTAAAGTATTTAATAATTACTAGTGGCAATGCACTCTATGGAGTCTCTTGAATTTTTTCTTGCTTTTTCTATTTCAATTGGCTATTTTATTTTATTTTATTTTCTTATTATGTTCAACTAGCCAGCATATAGTACATCATTAGTTTTTGAAGTAGCGTTCAACAATTCATTAGTTGTGTATAATACCCTGTGCTCATCACAACATTTGCCCTCTTTAATGCCCATCACCCAGTTTCTCCATCCCTCTGTCCCTTTTTAAAAATTTTTCCACTTTATTTTGTTTCTTTTTAGTGTTCCAAAATTCATTGTTTATGCACCACACCCAGTGCTCCATGCAATACGTGCCCTCCATAATACCCACCACTAGGCTCACCCAACCCCCCACCTCCTCCCCTCCAAAACCCTCAGTTTGTTTCTCAGAGTCCACAGTCTCTCATGGTTGTCTCCCCTTCTGATTTCCCCCAATTCACTTTTCCTTTCCTTTTCCTAATGTCCTCCCTGTTATTCCTTATGCTCCATAAGTAAGCAAAACTATATGATAATTGACTCTCTCTGCTTGACTTTTTCACTCAGTATAGTCTCCTCCAGTCCCATCCATGTTGATACAGAAGTTGGGTATTCATCCTTTCTGATGGAGGCATAATACTCCATTGTATACATGGGCCATATCTTCTTATCCTTTTGTCCGCTGAAGGGCATCTTGGTTCCTTCCACAGTTTGGCGACTGTGGCCATTGCTGCTATGAACGCTGGGGTACATATGGTCCTTCTTTTCACTACTTTGGTACCTTTGGGGTAAGTACCCAGTAGTGCAATTGCAGGGTCACAGGGTAGCTCTATTTTTTAATTTTTTGAGGACTCTCCACACAATTTTCCAAAGCGGCTGCACCACTTGCATTCCCACCAACAGTGTAAGAGGGTTCCCATTTCTCCACATCTTTTCCAACACATGTTGTTTACTCTCTTGTTAATTTTGGTCATTCTAATTCCTCCCTCCCTTCTGTAACCTTCAGTTTCATTTCCAGAGTACAGAGTCTCTCATGGTTTGTCTCCCTCTCTGATTTCTTCCCATTCAGTTTTCCCTCCCTTCCCCTGTGGTCCTCTGCGCTATTCTTCTGTTCCACATATGAGTGAAATCATATGATAATTGTCTTTCTCTACTTGACTTATTTCACTCAGCATAATCTCCTCCAGTTCCATCCATGTCAATGCAAATGGTTGGTATTCATCCCTTCTGATAGCTGGGTAATATTCCATTGTATGTATGAACCACATCTTCTTTATCCATTCATCTGTTGAAGGGCATCTTGGCTCCTTCCACAATTAGGCTATTGTGGACATTGCTGCTATGAACATTGGGGTGCAGGCACTCCTTCCTTTCACTATGTCTGTATCTTTGGTGTAAATACTTAGTAGTGCAATTGCTGGTCATGAGGTAGCTCTATTTTTAACATCTTGAGGAAGCTCCATACTGTTTTCCAGAGTGGCTGTACCAGCTTCCATTCCCACCAACAGTGTAAGAGGGTTCCCCTTTCACCATATCCTCTCCAACACTTGTTGTTTCCTGTCTTGTTAATTTTTGCCATTTTAACTGGTGTAATATAATATCTCATTATAGTTTTGATTTGTATTTCCCTGATGGTTAGTGATGCTGAACATTTTTTCATGTGTCTGTTATCAATTGGCCAACTCTTAACTATATGAATAGATGTTTTGATTTCTTAAAGGATTTTCCTTTAAAGCACTGGTTTCCATAGAATTACATATAGAGGAGATGTCAAATGAATGTTTAGATGTGCCTAAGTAATTTTGATTGCCTGTCTTTGAGAAATACTACTTGTAACACTGTTTAGGTACAAGCCTTGGTTATTCATTCCACACAGATCTCACATGTGACAGGTAAAGTGATTACAGATCTTCCAGGTGCTCTTGCCATTTAATTGAGTCACAGAATGATTAAAATTTAAATATAAAAGTACTGACTTCCTTCTCTGCTGTATTTGCATGCTGAAAATACACAATGATGTCCTACTGAATGTACGTACCCAACTCTGCATTCAGGCATTCAGTGATGTCACACTGGCGACGTGAAATCATGATGAAAGAGTTTATGCCTCAGAATTTAGCAAATACGGTGTATTAGAGATTTTTTCCCAGAGAACCAGTTATAAATTCTTACCAGAATGCCACTTCCTCATCAAAACCCCTTCTCGGGGTGCCTCAGTGGATCAGCAAAGCACATGACTCGCAATATTGGCTCAGGTCACAATCTCAGTGTTGTGAGATCTGCTTAGGCTCTGTGCTCAGGAGGGAATCTGCTTGAGATTCTCTCTCTCTTTCTCTCCCTCGTCCTCTGCCTGCTCCCTCCCTCTCTCTTTCTCAAATAAGTAAATAAATCTTTAAGGGAAAAAAAAAACCCACCTCAATATTCCTTGGTCGTCTTTCTATTTCTCACAGCTTCAGGCCCTTGACTCCACCTCTTTGCCCAACATACCCTCATTAACTATAAATCATTATATTTCTTTAAATTACATGTCACTTTACACTCAAGCTGGGTTGAGTTCACCTATTCGATCATCTCACAGCACTGGATATTTAAAACAAATTATATTGAAATTAAGTAATTCTGTATAAATTCATCTTAATAGCATTTTTTTTCAAATTTATTTATTTCAGAGGGAGAGAGAGGGAGAGTGAGCAAACAGGAAGAAGCAGACTCTCCACTGAACAGGGAGCCTGACTTGGGGCTCAATCCAGGACTCTCAGATCATGACCAAAGCTGAAGGCAGACACTTAACTGACTGAGCCACACAGGTACCCCTATTTTTTAAAGGTTTTATTTATTTTTCTGAGAGAGAGAGAAAACATGAGCAGAGGGAGAGGAGCAAAGGGAGAGGAAGGACAAAAAGCAGACTCCCCACTGAGCAGGGAACCTGGCTCAGGGCTCAATCCCATGACCCTGTGATCATGACCTGAGCCCAAGGCAGACACTTAACCGACTTAGCCACCCAGGCACCCTTTAACAGTATTTTAGTTGAGAATATTTTATGTACCTTTCACTGTTCTTGATGCTTGGAATAAAGTAGTGAACAAAACTGACAGTCTCTATGGTCATAAGGATTTCATATTAGTAGAGGAGTTAAGGAGGTCTGACTATCTCTCTCTCTCTCTCTCTCTCTATCCATCTATTTATTGTCTATTCACAAACACATAAAATCTAAGGTGTAATTAAGTGTGCTAAAGAAAATAACTAAAGTATTGTGATAGAGATGACAGGGAGTCTTTTCTTAGGAAGTAGCATTAAACAGAAAACTGAATGGAGTAAGGACATGAGCGAAGTAAAAATTCTAGAATATTCCATCAACAGAAAATGGAAGTTCTTAATTGGAAGTTCTGTATTGGAAGAATCTAATGTGCTGGAGAGGAGCAAGCAAGCAGAAGGAAGGAGAAGGAAACCAGGCAGAGAAATAAAACAGGATCAAATGACATGGATTTTGAAAGGTATGCTATGGCCTTTGGATTTTATGCAAAATATGGTGGGTAGCCCTTGGAAGGGATTGATCATTAGAGATTTAGGAAAGTTTGCTCTCTGTTGTGTTCCCAGTGTATAAAGCAGTGCTTGGTATGTTGCAGTTGTCCCATAAATACATAGAGAATGCATAAATATAACTAATGCATACATTCATAGAATTTAGAGGGTGTAGAGTTTATTTTCAGACAATTACCAAATCACCAATTTTTCTTTACTTTCTGTTTTCAGGATTTCATAAGAATTCACTAGGCTGCAATACAAATCAATATCATATTAGCAATAATAAGAACTCATATGCTCACTTCTGAGAAACTGTTCTAACTAGAAAATAGTCTGAGACTTCTTACACAACATAACTTCTAACATTAGGTGCCAATGCACTAGGACACTCAGCAAGCCCTTGCCCATTCAAACACCATTACATGGGTACAGTCATTATTAGAAAGCACATGGCAAATAAGTCTTCTGTGTTTTTTTTAATCACATTAAGCATCTTGTTCCCTTCTTCCTATGGAGTTCTATATAAACACACTATGTAGGAACTACTTATTCAGTAGATAGGGGATTGTGGTTGGACTGAAGCATCTTGAGCATCTAATGACCTAGTTCATTAGGAACCATGATTCACCCTAACTCTCTGTACAGACACCATGTCTATCAGGAGCTACAGAATATGAAAATTCCAACTAGAAAATATTCACACATATAGAGTTATTTGCCTCTTTGACCTAGCTCCAAATGTTGGTAATATATTTTGAATTTAAAAGTAAAATTGTGAATATATTTTCCTTCTTCAAAATATATAAAAGAATGAGAACGATTTTTTTTAAAAGATGTTTTTATTTTTAAGTAATCTCTACACCTAATGTGGGGCTTGAAATTACAACCCTAAGATCAAGGGTTGCATGCTCTGCTGACTGAGCAAGCCAGGTGCTCCAACAATATATAAGGACTCTGGGATCATGACCTGAGCCAAAGGAAGATGCTTAACTGAGTGAGCCACCCAGGTGCCCCTCTAAATTACAGGTTTTAACTGATGGTTATTTATATTATCCATGGCTAAAAAAAATAAAATGGGGAAAACCACCCTAGGTATAATTACTTATATTATTTAAAGCTCTGTTTTCAATATTATTCACAATTATGCATGGTTTTATGACACTGTATTTATTGTTATGGTCACTTGATTTGGGGATAATACATGAATTTAAGAAGTTTTTAATCACTGCTAGAAGGGCTTAGCCTGCGAGTCAAATTAGTTGATACACTTTTTAACTTTTAAAGATGATATTTATATTATAACTTGTATGTGGGCTAAAAGATATGATACTTATAAATAATAAATTGTTAAGAAGCACATCACCCTCATATAAAGAAAATTACTTTTGACATGCTGGGAAAGAACTTTCTCTGACTGTCTGAGTCTCTCACTGTCCCCAACTATATCAGCATCTCTCTGCCTGTGCACATGCATGTGTGTGCACACACACACACGCACATGCATTCTTTCTTTTTCTCTTTTTTTCAATTTCCCTTTATATTCTCATAGTTTTTTTTTTTTTCACCTAGATAAGATTTGGACAGTTTTTAAAGGATTTTTTGTAAAAAGATTTTATTTGTTTGAGAGAGAGAGAGAGTGAGAAAGAGAGATCACAAGCAGAGGTAGAGGGAGAGAGACAAGCAGACTCCCCACCGAGCAGGGAGCCCCACACTGGGCTCAATCCCAGGACCCTGGGCTCATGACCTGAACTGAAGGCAGATGCTTAACTGACCAAGCCACCCAGGTGCCCCAAGATTTGGACAGTTTTTAATGACAAAAATATGAATTTTTAATTAAATATTTCAATATATGTAAATGATATATATGTTTTCACATATCTACTGGAGTTCAATAATAATTACAAATACATGTCATTTATTATTTACTATTTTAAGCAAATTTTAAAAACAAAAACAGAAAAAACACATACAACACAACTAAAAATATGCAACTTCTATTATAGAAGAATAAAATAAAGTTTATTCTTTCCCATTTTGTCATTATGAGGTAATTTTAACTCACATAATTTTCAGTTTCTGTAGTTTCAGTTTCTGTAGTTGAAAAAAATACTATCCTAGATTGTGAAGAAATATTTCAGAGAATCAACAAAAAAACTTCTGAATTCAATCCTCGGTTGTGACATGTATTACTTTTCTCTCAACACAAACTACTATACTCTAACTTTGGTTAGCTGCTTCAGATTATTTGGGTCATAAAAAAAAACTGAACGAAAACCTGCAATGATCAATGCAAACACTGTAGCATCGAAAAATGAATAGTAACATAGAGCTATCAAGCCATTCAGACAATTCTGAGAACATAAATTCCTATTCTATTTATGTTAATAAGGAGCGGTCCAAAGGTAACCAGCTAGCTGCCTGAACTACCGAAATGTACATAACCCACATTGCTATGAAAGCCTGTTTGTAGGATGAAAGGACACAATTGGATATTTAAGGGTCCTTTTCATTTCTATTTGTCTATAAAAAAGCAACTTAAACTTCTTTCTCCTATCTTAAAATATATGATTTCCTGTCCAGAAATAATTTTTGGAGTTGCCTTTCCATTCCTACTCTTAAAATAATTTTAAACTAAATGTAGTCTTCTTAATAACTACATTAGCCAGTTTATTCATTTTCAAATTTCTTTCTTAAAAAAATGCAACATCATATTGCTTTCCTTATCTGTATTTTCATTAGCATTCAGTCAACTGAAAAAAATCTATTAATTAATTAATTTTTGCATTTTGTATGTATGAGTCATACCATCAGTTATTACTATAATAACAGAAATTAAAATACCATTCATAAATCTGCTGATTATAACATTCAGGGTAGTTATTATCATATTGATGATGAGTCTTCAAGACAGTTACTTGCATAACTGGTTTCCAAGAAGGAAGAGAAGATGTGCTGAATTTCAGAATGATAGTGTCCAAGGGCTTAAAATTAAGAAAGTTGTGGTTCCTTAAAAACAAAAACAAAAACAAAAACAAAAACCTGAGTCATGTAAAAAATTAATTTGCTTTCCTAAAAAAAAAATTAATTTGCTTTGACTAAGTTATTCAGTGATGTCTCCAGCTTAATAAAATATATTTTGCCATACATAACTAGCCACAACTTTTATAGTGATGGCAAGTTCCCCACTGCAATTCTTTTTTAAAAACCCTTGTATTCTTAGGCTGGAGTTCCCTTCATGGGTTGAAAATCAGAGAAAACACATGGAAAACTTCTACTTATAAAGTCCCTACATATAAAGCTTTATATTCATATTCATTTCTTATTTGTCTTTCCAACCACGTTTAGATTCGTGTTTGAACTCTTTCATTTATTTCCTTTAAAGAGGCTTTCTCTTAGCCAGTTAAGAAAAAAAAAAAAAACTAACTGTAGAGCTTACACAAATACATTTAAATAAATAGTGAAATCTAAATAAATAAATATTTTTAATATTTTAAATTTATTTTTAATTATATTTTATTTTATAAATTTTATATTATATTATATTACATTTATAAATCTATAAATAAATTATATTAATTATATTTAATATTTTAATAGTTATTTAAATAAATAAATAGTGAAAATTAAGAGATTTTTATTGCTTAGTTCCTAATATTTACTTTTCAACCACTGAAATTCTGTTATTACATTGAGTGTTTAGGGATTCGATTTTGGTACATATTCAACTCAAAAAGTTAATTTTTGATGGAAAGTACACCATAGGGAATATAGTCAATAATACTGTAATAACGCTGTAAGGGGGCACATGATAACTACACTTATTGTGATGAGCACTGAGTAAGGTATATAACTATCATTTCACTATGTTGTATATGTGAAACTAATATAATATTTATGCCGATTACATTTCAATAAGAAAAACAAAGTTTTACGTGTTTTTTTTAGTGAAACTATATACTACAACTACTCCTGTATTTGATAAACATACTCTGTTAAGATACTTGAAAATTTTTAAAATATTTTATTTATCTATTTGAGTCAGAGAGTGGGGGAGGGAGGGGAAAAGGAAAGGGAGAAGCAGACTTCCTGCTGAGCCAGGAAGCAAAGGGGTTGGGAGGGGTTGATCCCAGGACCTTGAGATCATGACCTTAGCCAAAGTCAGATGTTTAACCGACTGAGGCACCCAGGTGCCCCAAGATATTTGAAGTATTTTATTTTTATTTATTTATTTATTTAAAAGATTTTATTTATTTATTTGACACACAGAGAGAGATCACAAGTAGGCAGAGAGGCAGGTGGGGGTGGGGAGCAGGCTCCCTGCTGAGCAGAGAGCCCGATGCGGGGCTCGATCCCAGGACCCTGAGATCCTGACCTGAGCTGAAAGCAGAGGCTTAACCCTCTGAGCCACCCAGGCACTCTATTTGAAGTATTTTAAAGATTAATTATTATATTAATGATACATAGGAATCAATAGATAAAAATGAAAAACAGGTCTTTAAAGGATGACTGTGACTATCATATAAATATAAACATAAAAACATGGAAAAGGCTATCTTTGTTTTCATAACAATTTAATGGAAATAAAATTCAGAGGTGTGCAAGATATTAATTTTCTAACTAAAAATGTAAAGTTCAATAACTAGAAAATAATTTTAATAATTTTAATTGTCCAGAAAATACTTCATTTCCAAAATGTCCACTTGAAAATAAGACAGAAGAGTTGAATAAAAAGATGGAAGACACAGGTAAAAAGCTGAATTAAACACAGTTAATTTTGAGAGCAGTCTCATCTCCACTTAGGGTTTCATCTTTCTTGCAGTTTCTCCCTGGGTTAATGCTATGGGCTTGGTTAATGGAGGCCACTGCACACAGGGATCAACATTAGGTGATTTCAGAATGGATTCGTAGGTGGACAAGGTATTGAGACCAGGTTTTTATAGTGATGACTGGCTCCATGAAAGGAGGCAGTGCCCCCCAATCTCACTGGACACAAGGACTATTCCCTCACAGATCACCTCTACACCAGGAAGTCAGTGACTGTGGTGACTGTCCACCTCCAGGCTGAGCTGGAAAAATGCCTCCAGCGTATCCATCCTGAGGACCCCATAGAGTGCTATTTTTTTCTGAAATAGTAAACTGCCTTCCTTGTGAAACTTGCCTTTATTAAAAAGCTGGAAAAACTGGAAGTTCCCTGCTGACTGTTTGGCAGCACTGGCTATCATTTCACCTTTATGACGTGCCAAAGAGTGTACTCTAAACCACACTAGACCCAAAGAAGCACTTCCTCACACCGGCCCTGGTTGACCTGCCTAGACCCCACCATCAGAGACCTCTTAGGGCTGTTTGCTGTTCAGTGTACCAGATGATAACTATTGCTCTCCACCTGACAAATCTATGGCAGACCCTACTCCCTCTGTTACTCCCACCACCACCACCTCTGCCACACCTGAAACGCCATCTCCACTCCTCTCCATATCTAATCTATAAACCCCTCCCTATTGCACACCAAGCCTCTTACCCCACATCACAGACAAATGAACCAGATATGACATGACAAATACATTCATACAAACTTTCGAGATAGCAGCCCAGCCCTTCCAAGTAAAATGATATTGGATCGGTCATTAAGCAGGGCCAGAGCTACAGCCTCAGGTCACCACCTATTCCTCAGTTCTTCCTAGTGATCAGCCCTTTGTGCTAATTCTCTCCAAAAGACCATGAGCCTCATTTAGGCTAGACCAAACCTCCAGTCTAGACCCCAAACAGGGACCCTGTGGATGAGCATCAAAACAGCTAACCTCCCACAATGTATTTCCTAAGGTCTAAAAGCTACACTTGAACAGAGCTGGTTCTCATCCTGTAAACTCATTCCCCTTAATGATGAATATTGTCTTGTTCAGATTCTACCGTGGACCTGATTCAAGGGACCAGGAGAGGGTCCACTTGACCTACTCAGGTCCAGCCACCCTTTACCTTCCCAGCACCCCTCTGCTAGAGGTGTCCTGCTAACAGACTAAAAGAGCCATTTTATCCTTATCTTGTTGGAACTGGCAGCCTCTGTGTGTGCGCTCTGCCTCAATCCTACCCTATGACACCTTAAGTCGTGCTGGGTGCTTCCTCTACACCCTGCGAGTGATAAACTCCCCTATTTCAATTCCTCTTGTGATCTGTTGTTGAACCATGGTTCGCCATCTGGCAACCTGTGTTCTATTTAATAAATACTCATTTAACAAATTCATAACAGAGGGCTTGCACTTAACTTCCTTTGTCTCTATTTCCAGTGTCATTTCCCCCCATTATACTGCTTAGTTTCTCACAGATATTTTTAAATTTCATAGAGAGATTTTTATTTCTTGCATTAGAATAGTATTTATTTCTGATTTCTTTTATTTAGTCTGCCATAGTCTGTCATAAAATCAGGTGTCTAAAAGGGAGGAAGGAAAGTGTCCTTTTGTATTATTTACAGGTAGAGTTGATCCAGACAAAAATATCAAAGCCTTCAAATTTGTCAAAGATATTTTTTTTTTAGTCTAAACTGTCAAGAGACTTGTGATAACTCATCTGTTCCTTTCAGACTTCTTGAAGATCAATACTTATTTCAGGTGCTGGTGATCATGGGTTATCTGCATCAATCACTAACATGGTCACAAGGAACAAATCAAACACCTGGGTGCTATTTCATTTTATGTGTGATTTAGACTGAATTCTGATGCACATCAATCATCGTGTCTATGCCAAAAGCTGCCTTTACAAACACAAGTCATATTTTAATAATAGTAAATACAGTTTTAAATCTTTACCATCAAATCCTGGAACATTCAGATTAACCTTAGCTAATAACCCAGAGGTAACTATGACAGTGACTAAAATAAAGTATTTTGCCCAAAGTCAGAAAGAAGTTAGTGATAGAAAAAAAGAAATAAAAATCCCAATACATATTCTCAAGTATTATTTAGAGCTATACAGAAGCATTTACGAAAAGTATCCAAGGCTAAATTTCAAAGTCATCTATCACAAATCCATCCAGTGGAAAGAAGGGGGCACTGTGGTAAAATCATGTCCATTCACACATTATTCGGACTTTTGTTTTGGGTGCTAGTCTCATCCTTCAATGAAGTCAATTCTGAATATTTTTTTCCATATTCCTGTAACATGGATGGTATCTATTTATTCCTATGAGGCATATATTCATGGGTGTCTGTGAGTTTTGTAAAAGTCTTGAGCTTTTATATGTTCCTCAAATTACATATCAGAATGAAAGTGAGAGAGGTGTCTGGGTGGCTCAGTCGGTTGAGGGTCTGCCTTCAGTGCAGGTCAAGATCCTGGAGTCCCGGGTTTGAGTCCCGCATGGGGCTCCTTGCTCAGCGGCGCATCTGCTTCTCCCTCTGCCTCTGCCCCTTCCCCCCTACTCATCTCTCTCTCTCTCTGTATCCTTCTCAAATAAATAAATAAAGTCTTAAAAAGAAAAAGAATGAAAGTAGGAGAGAAGGCAATACATTTTTTTTCTAAATAAAGTTAGTATTTAATTCAGTATAATAAAAATCTTTATAATTTTTCCATAGTCACAGTGAGATCCTATTGGTCGAAACTGAGAAATGAAATTTTGTATTTTAAGTAATCTGAATGTAGTGTTCATGTCAGAGTTTCTAATTTTTGTTCCTATTTCAGATGTACACTAGAGCAGGAAAATGCAGGTGAGCAATGAATTAGCACGGATTAGGTTGTCAGTCACAGTAGATACAAAATTAGATTGGAAAAGACATAGAATGCTAAGAGTAATTTCTATGAGATACTTGAAACAAACAAACAAAAAAACACAGCAGCAACATATACTACAACCGTATGACAAGTATAGTCCCAGGAGCTCACTTTTGCATTATTACAGGGTATCATGGAGAAGGTTCTATAGGTGTTATAGTGGAGGAACGTGAAGGTAGCCCATTTGGATACAAGAAAGCAACTCAAATGCCTGTAAGAACATACCAACATACCAAGTGATATCAGGCTATCTGATATCTTTTCAGCTGCAGCATATTTGTAACATATTACCTATATAGCTTTTTATAGTGTGAAAACGCTTATTACACAGTTTAAGTTTTATTGCTTTTCAATTGTTGTTATTGATTCTTATTTTTAGCACTTTTTCTCCTGCTTGGGTCATTTGTACACAATTTGGCAAGTCACACCCACACATAGAAGAATTATTTCTATTTTTCTCTTCTCCAGATGATATAGACTTCTGACTCATATCTGCAAATGTAATGACCAAAAATAAGGGAGAAGTGCTAAAAGAGCGTAGGTGTAAGCTTTTCTACTTCTCACAAACAAGTTGCTGAGAATCTGGCATGTGTTTTCCCACACTGCAAAATGTAAATGGATTTCTTTTCATTAAGTTAAAAACAACAAGGATATCACACCATCCTTTTACACTTGTTGAAAATAAACTCCACTTCTTACCACAGAAATGATCTCTGAAGTTCTGGAGACAGTATCATCAAATTGCAACTGTTTGTATTTACATTGACCTGGATAGAAGAAACCGAAGCATGCCTTGCTTTTGACTTTGAGCATAGCGTCATCAGAAAGGATTAAAGCATCTCTTATTACCTTTAAAATATTTTTATCTCATATTAATAATCTCATTTTCTGCCTGGGCTAACAAAGGCAAATGCCCAAAGAGCCCTGCCCCCTATAGACTTACCCCAGTTAGTTACTATCTACCTCCTAGAACTGCCAAAAACGGGTGCTGCTTAGGGCATAATTCACTTTTCAGAGTGAAGGTTGAGGTAAGAGAACGGAAATCATTAGATCTGTTTCTTCTTTTCAACTCCCTGCACAGTACACAGACACTCCGATTAAAAAAAAAAAAATAGAGGGGCGCCTGGGTGGCTTAGTGGGTTCGGCTCAGGTCATGATCCCAGGGTCCTGAGATCCAGCCGAGCTTCGAGCTTCTTCGGGCTCTCTGCTCAGCAGGGAGCCTGCTTCCTCCTCTCTCTCTGCCTGCTTCTCTGTGATCTCTGTCTGTCAAATAAATAAATAAAATCTTAAAAAAAATAGAAATACTTGTTGAATGAATGACTAAGTGGCTAAATGAATGACGAAGACCTACTTTCTCTCCTCATTATCTGTCTGTCAACATAGGGAAACAATTCAGAGGATTTTAACAAATAGGGAAGTATGGTCAGGTGGAAGGTGAGCAAAGGAGAAAGGAGAACCAAAAATAAAGGGGAAAGAAAGATGAAAGAAATGCCCTGAAAACCCATGTCCCTGTTGTAAACAAATTTTGAGAAGCTGATAGAATTTGCCAAGTAAACTTCCATGGTGTGCTCTCTGTAGGTTAGATCACATACAGAGTTTTGCATTTCTTTGGTAATCATTGACATATTCAGGTATATCCTCGAGGTAATTCTGATACAGTTTAACTTATTAAAAATCATCCATTACATCTATGCTTTCATATGTTTTGACAAACATCTTTTTCTTCATTACCATTGTTTAATCCCTACTGTCATTCCAGTAGTTTTATATTTGTATCATATCTTTTTCTTGATTAAAATTTGCCAAATAAGGGTCTAGTTCATTGATGTTTTCAAAGAAAATAGCTTTGGTTTTAATACTGAAATCCGAACTTTGTTCTGTTTTCTGTTTCTCCTAATTACTTATTCTTACTTTTATTCATTTCTTTTTGAAATTTTTTTTTTAAAGATTTTATTTATTTATTTGACACAGAGAGAGAGATCACAAGTAGGCAGAGAGGCAGGCAGAGAGAGGGAGGGAAGCAGGCTCCCCGCTGAGCAGAGAGCCCGATGTGGGGCTCGATCCCAGGACCCTGAGATCATGACCTGAGCCGAAGGCAGAGGCTTAACCCACTGAGCCACCCAGGTGCTCCTCTTTTTGAAATTTTAAAGTTTGCATACTTTTATCTAGTTCCTTGATTTTAATTCTTAGTTATTTCATTTGACTATTTTGGTTTTATTATGATAGGCATTTGCATTTTATCAAAATATTTGCATATTAATGCTTACATATTAAACATTTAACAATGAAAGGGAAATTCTCTATAGTACTGTTTTCCCATTCCATTTCTATTGTGTAGGGAAAAAACCCTTTTATTTATTTATTTTTAGCAGTTTCTTCTCACATTTTTCTATGGACCTACTCTCATTTTTCAGGCTGTACTAGCTAATATCTCATAAGAATAAGTAGTTTTTCCTAGATGCTGATAACATTAGTTATATGACATAATATTATATATGGATATATATGATATATATAACAGACATATATAATAACATAATATTATGACAGATAATATAATCTTTTATCTATAGTTCTGTTTTCTTTTTTTTTTTTTTCTGGAGTTCTTGGTCACCCTGTTTCAACCTGGACTATTCAATCTATAGGGCAGCTAAATAGCTGGCTGGCATCCTAGAAGTTTTCACAAACTCTTTCTTATCTGCAAACTCATATTCTGGATTCCATTTCTTCCTCCTTCTAAGCTACAGTCTTGTTTGGCGGGAGCATGTTCACCAGCAGCTTTGTCAGAATGGGTTAAAAGGAGGCAGATATATTTAGTCCGTGAAATTTCTGAAAATATTTGTATTCTACTTGCATTTGGATTAATTACTTGAATGCAGAATTATATCCAATACTTTTTCTTCAAACTCGTTAAAACATTGCCTCATTTTTTGTTATTAAAGATGTGATGCCACTTAATTACCATTTCTTTGTATGTGACCTGCTGTATTATCCTCTTATCTCCTCCACAGACTTGTAGGAGCACTTTATGCTTTTTAAATCCACACTATTTTGAAAGTTGATAGTATTTGACCTTACCAGCGTGAGTCATCCCTCACTGGTATTGTTGGAAATTTGGTGGCACCTTTGAATCAGACAATTCAAATCAGAATTTACCACTTGTATAATTTGCACCCTCCCCATTTTTTTTGAACATTGTCTATTATCTCTGTCTTCTATTTTTAATGTTTGTAAAATTTTCATGAAGCTTTCCTTGACCTTATCTTCCAGTCTTTATACTTATTTTATCTATCATATTCTTTAACTTCCAAGAAACTTTTGTTATTCTGACTTTTCCATAGTATTGTGTTCTTGCTTTGTGGAAGTTCAGTGTTTCTTTCTTATTTGAGGACTTTAATAATTATTTTGTTTTCTCTTAATTTCTGAATTGCCTTTAATCCCTCTTTCCTATTTCTTTTTTCCCCTGATGTAATCTGTATCTGTTATCTTTGAGTCTTTCTTCCATGGCCTGGTGATGTTTATCTGTTCATCATTCACAATTACTAATGAGGCATTAAGAGCTGATCATTGCTCTGTGATTATGGAGGCAGGCTGATAAGCTTCTTTTGGGTGATCATCCCGTGCACAAACTGTTTAATCATTGGTGGCCTTCCAAATGCCACTCTGGACAATTATTTTTCTCTAGGTCCCTTACATTTCTCTTTAGAGAAGTTTCTACCAATATCTTAAGGTAGAATGGGAAGAGCAAGGTTGGAAGGAATGGAGAGGGTAAACTGGTCAGCTTATGTTACTGTACCAGGTCAGGGAAAGGTCTTGAGGTTTCCTCAAATTCAATACGCAAGGTTTACTGAAACACTATTTTAATTCAGGCACCTCTTCTTGTCTTCTGCTGCAACACCTGTGTATTCAAGTCCACAGGTGTTACATTGGGTGTCTTCAGATGATAAAGATCAAGTCTCCTGCCTGAGATTGGGAGAGGGATATGTCTATAATCTAGGGATAAAAGAGAGAACTCAGTGCTCAAACCATTCCATATTCTTTAAGCCACTCTTCCTATTCTCAGTCTCAGACTCTACCCCCATTTTCCATGATATGTGTGTACCGACACTTGAATATACAAGGGAAATTGTGGATCAACTCCATTTTTTAAAAATTTAAACATTTATTTATCTATTATTTAAACATCTATTTTGTTTACATTCTATTAATTAACATATAATGTATTATTGGTTTCAGTGGTACAGGACTGTAATTCATCAGCCTTATATAATACCCAGTGTTCATTGAATCATGTGCCCTCCTTTGTGTCCGTCCCCCAGTCCCCCCCACTCCCTCCCCGTAACTGTCAGTTTCTTTCCTATGATTAAGAGTCTCTTATGGTTTGTTTCCATCTCTGGTTTTGTCTTGTTTTACTTTTTTCTCTCTTCCCTATGATATTCTGTTTTGTTTCTTAAATTTCACATATGAGTGAGAGCGTATGATAATCGTCTTTCTCTGACTGAACTATTTCTTTGATTGACTTATTGAGTTACTTTGCTTAGCAAAATACTCTCTAGTTCATCCATGTCATTGCAAATGGAAAGATTTTGTTTTTTTGATGGCTGAGTAGTATTCTGAGGTATATATAAGTGTGTCTGTATACACACACACACACACACACACACACACACACATTTTCTTTAACCATTCATCTGTTGATGATCATCTGGGCTTTTTCAATAGTTTGGCTATCATGGACATTGCTGCTACAAACATTGGGGTGCAGGTGCTCCTTCGATCACTACATTGGTATCTTTGGGGTAAATACCCAGTAGTGTAATAGCTGGGTCAGAGGGTAGCTCTATTTTCAACTTCTTGAGGAACCTCCATACTGTTTTCCAGAGTGGCTCACCAGCTTGCATTCCCATCAACAGTCTAGGAGGGTTCCCCTTTCTTCACATCTTCACCAATTTCTGTTGTTTCCTAACTTGTTAATTTTAGCCATATGATTGGTGTGAGGTATTATCTCATTATGGTTTTGATTTGTATTTCCCTGATACTGAGTAATGTTGAGCACTTTTTCATGTGTCTGTTGGCCCTTTGGATGTCTTCTTTGCAGAAATGGCTCTTCATGTCTTCTGTGCATTTCTTTTTTCTTTTTTTTTAAAAGATTTTATTTGTTTATTTGACAGACAGAGATCACAGGTAGGCAGAGAGGCAGCCAGAGAGAGAGGAAGGGAATCAGGCTCCCCACTGAGCAGAGAGCCCGATGCGGGGCTCGATCCCAGGACTCTGGGATCATGACCTGAGCCGAAGGCAGAGGCTTTAACCCACTGAGCCACCCAGACGCCCCTTCTGTGCATTTCTTGACTGGATTATTTGTCCTTTGGGTGTTGAGTTTGAAAATTTCTTAATAGATTTTGGATATTAGCCCTTTATCTGACGTGCCATTTGCAAGTATTTTCTCCCATTATGTACATTGTCTTTAGGTTTTGTTGACTGATTCCTTTACTGTGCAAAAGCTTTTTGTCTTGATGAAGTCCCAATAGTTCATTTTTGCCTTTGTTTCCCTTACCTTTGGAGATGTGTCTAAGCAAGAAGTTGCTGCAGCCAAGGTGGAAGAGGTTGCTGCCTGTGTTCTCCTCTGGGATTTTGGTGGATTCCTGTCTCCAAGTTAGGTCTTTTCATCCATTTTGAATCTATTTTTGTGTATGGTGTAAGCAAATGGTCCAGTTTCATTCTTCTGCATGTGGCTGTCCAATACTCCCAACATCATTTGTTGAAAAGACTGTCTTTTTTCCATTGAATATTCTTACCTGCTTTGTTGAAGATTAGTGGACCCTCAATTCCATTCATTTCTAATTGGCATTGGCCTCACAGGCACCATAAGTCTCTGTTTCATCCACTCTACTAGATAATACTCCCCCTTTGCATTTATATTTTGCAAAGAACACAGCATACTAATTTTACAGACTAAAGGGTCCCTTTAGTTCCAGGCTGGGAAATGTCCCTTGTGGGTGTTTGAGAGTTTTTTGTTTACATAGACATAAGGTGAACCCAAAGAGAAATGAACAGATGGCCACTTCAGCAACACCACTGAATGACACTAACCTGGTTCTGAGGTGGGTGTGTCATCAGAGAGCAGATAAAACTGTATAATAAGCTCCACTACGTTTCAAACATTTCCTCTTCCTTTTAAAACCATTCTTATTTTTCATATGTTCTTAGTTCTTTCCTGATTGGAGGAGGAGGATGACCATGCATAATAGTACCCAGTATAGTTTAAAGAGCTCTTCACACCCCAGGATTCTAGCTTCCTGTTTCCTACACCCATATTCCCCAAACAGAAAAATCAAGTAAAACAAAACAATGACAAATAGAAAAAAATTATACAACCTCTTTCATAATACATTAAATATCTCTACTAACCAACAAGAGGTGAATTAATCTGAAAAATGAACCCCTCTCACTAATGCTAGATAGTGAATTATCTTTTCTCAGGAAAACAAAAAAATGACTTGGTTATTAAAGAATGACATTTCATATTTTATATATTGTAACTTGACTAATTTATTTATTAGTTTATTATATTCTTGTGGTAAGAACACAACATAATATCTACTTCCTTAACAAATTTAAGTGCACAGTATTGTTAATTATAGGCACCATGTTGTAAGCAGATCTCTAGAACTTATTCATCTTGTATAACTGAAATTTTATGCCTGCTGACCAGCACTTCCCCTTCCCCTCCTACCTAATCCCTAGAAACCACCATATGTTTCCATATGTTTGACCATATAACATATGTCATATAAGTAAAATCATGCAATATATGTCATTTTCTGTCTCCATGTGTTTCATTATACATACATCATATGTCATAAGAGCAGATTCATGGAATATTTGTCCTTTTCTATCCGGGTTATTCCATTCAGCAAAATGCCCTCCAGGCTCATTCATACTGTCACATATGGCAAAATACCCTTCTTTTAAAATGATGATAATATCTTTTGTATGCATATGCCACATTTACTTTAGCCATTCATCTGTCAATGGACATTTATGCTCTTTCCAGATCTTGGCTATTTTGCACAATGCTGCAAGGAACATGGAAGTGCACATATCTCTTTGAGATCCCAGTTTAAACTCTTTTGGATATATATTTAGAAAAGGGATTGCTGGATCATATGGCAATTCTATTTTAAATTTTTTGTGGAATTGCTATACTTCTTTGCATAGTGGCTGCACCATTTTAACATTCCCACCATGTACAGGGCTCTAATTTCCCCCATATCCTTGCCAACATTTATTGTGTTTTGTTTGCTTTTGTCATACTTTTATAATAGCCATCCTAATAAGCATGAGGTGATACCTTGTTGTTGTTTCATTTGCATTTCCTTGATAATGACATTGAACATGTTTTTTCATAAACCTGTTGGGGATTTGTATGTCTTTTTAGGAAAAATGTCTGCTAAGTCTTTTGCCCAATTTTTAATTGGGCTATTTCTTTATTTGCTGTTGAGCTGTAGGAATTCCTAATAATTTTGGGGGGTATTATTCCCTTTTCAAATACATGGTTTGCAAATATTTTCTCCCTTTCTGTAGGTTTCCTTTTTATTCTGTTCATTGTTTCCTTTGCTGTGCAGAAACTTTTTGTTTGATGTAGACCCACTCATCTAATATTGTTTTTGTTACTTGTGCTTTCTTCAAGGAATCATTACCAAGCCCAATGTAATAAAGCTTTTACCATGTTTTCTTCAGGGAGTTTTAAATTCCAAGCCATATGTTTAAATCTTTAATCCATTTTGGGTTGATTTATGTGTATGGTAAAAGGATCCAATTTCATTTTTTAAAATGTGGATGTTCAGTTTTCCCAACTCCACTTGTTGAAGAGACTGTCCTTTTCCCACTGTGAATTTTTGTTAAACCTGTTTAAAATCAGTTCACCATGTGTGCATGGATTTATTTCTGGGCTCTTGATTCTGTTCCATTTGCCTATATATCTGTTTTTATGCTAGGGCCATACTGTTTTGATTACTTTATTAGCTTAGTAACGTATTTTGAAATCAGCAAGTGTGATGCCTTTGGCTTGATTTTTTTCCCCTTAGTATCTCTATGGCTATTTGGGGTCCTTTATGTTTGTATATAAATGTTAGGATTGTTTTTCTGTTTCTGTTAAAAACACCATTGGAATTTTGATTGGGACTACATTGAATCTGTACATTGTTTGGGGTATAATGCTCATTTTAATAATATTAAATATTCCAGTCTATCAACATGAAATGTCTATTAATTTGTGGTTTCTTTAATTTTTTCCATTAATGTTTAGTAGTTTTCAGTATGCGAGTCTTTCACTTCCTTGATTACATCAATTCTTAAACATTTTATTCGTGTAATGGTATGTCACTTAGAATTATTTTCTTAGTTTCCTTTTTAAATAGTTTCTTTATAGGAGTGCTTGGATGGCACAGTTGATTAAGTATCCAACTCTTAGTTTTGGCTCTGGTCATGATGTCAGGGTCATGAGATTGACCCCTGTGTCAGGCTCCATACTCAGTGTGGAGTCTGAGTTTCTCACTCCCTCTATATCTGCTCCTCTTGCTTGTGCTCTCCCTCTCTCTACAGTAAATAAATAAGTAAATAAATAAATCTTTACGAAAATATGTTTAAATAGTTTGTAGAGTATGGCAGTGCAACTCATTTTTTTGTTGACTTTGTATCTGTTGTTGTATTTTGCAATAACTGAATTCATTTATTAAGTCTAACAGTCTTTTTGTGAAGTGTAGGACTTTTTTTTTTTAATATTTTATTTATTGGACAGACGGAGATCACAAGTAGGCAGAGAGGCAGGCAGAGAGAGAGGAAGGGAAGCAGGCTCCCTGCTGAGCAGAGAGCCCGATTTGGGGCTTGATCTCAGGACCCTGAGATCATGACCTGAGCCAAAGGCAGAGGCCTTAACCCACTGAGCCACCCAGGCACCCCTGAAGTGTAGGACTTTTTACATATAGGATTATGTCATCTGCAACAGAGATAATTTTACTTCTTCTTTTCCAGTTTGCATGACTTTCATTTCTTTTTCTTGCCTAATTGCTCAACTAGGAATTCCAGTACTATGTTAAATAGACATGTTGAGATTGGGCATCCTTGTCTTGTTCTTAAACTTAGAAGAAAAGCTTTCAATTTTTAATCACTGTGTATGATGATAGTTCTGGTCTTTTTAAATATGACCTTAATTGGGTTGAGGAAAATTCCTTCTATACTTAATTTTTTGAGTTTTTTTTAAAATCACAGAAGTGTGTTGAATTTTGTTAAATGCCTATCGATTGAGATGATGATGTGATTTCTATCCTTTGTCCATCTTTTCCTCTCTGCTCTCTTATTTTGTGATTTGTTCATTTTTTATAGTGATATGCTTTGATTCCTTTCTCTTTTTCTCTTACATATCTACTACACATATTTTCTTCAGGCTACCATGAGGCTTACATAAAATATCATATAATGTAAGTCTATTTGAAGTAGATAACAATTTAACTTCAATTGCATATAAAACCTCTAAATTTTACTTCCCTTCTCCCACTTTATGTTGTCATCACAATTTACAGTCACTCGAATTGTGTATCTTTTAACATTTTTGTCACACTTATTTTTCATACTTTTATCTTTAACCTGTTATACTAGAAGCAAAATTAATTTAACCATGACCATGACAGTATTCTGTATTTCTCTGTATATTTACTTCTATTGATAAGTTTCATGCTTTCATATGCTTTTGTTTCTGTTTAACATCCTTTCATTTCAACTTGAAGAACACCTTTTAGAACTTCTTATAAAGTAGGTCTAGTGGTGATGAACTTCCTCAGTTTTTGTCTTTGAAAGTGTTTATATCTCCTTTATTTCTGAAGGAAAATTTCACCAGTTACCGTGTTCTTGGTTGGCAGTTTTTTTCTCTCTCAACTTTAAATATATTATCACACTTCTTCCTCATTTGAAAAGTTTCTGTGGAGAAACCTGCTGATACTCTAATGGAGGAACCCTTGTACTTGAGTCACTTTCCTCTTGCTCATTGCAAAGTTCTCTTTTTCCTTGAATTGTGACAATTTAGTTATAATGTGACCTAGTGTAGACTTTTGAAATTCATCATATTTGGAATCCTTTGGGCTTCCTGGTCCGCATGGTCTGGTCTTCCCAAATTTGGGAAGTTTTCAGCCATTATATCTTTGAGTTTTCTTAAAGATATAGATATAGATATAGTTTTCTTAAAGATATAGATCCTCTCTCTCTTTCCTTTCTGGCAATCCCATAATATTTATATTGATTCTCTTGTTGTATCTTATAAGTCCCTTAGGTTTTGACTTGTTTTTAAGTTCACTGATTCTTTTGCTTACTTATCAACTGCTGAAATTACTCTAGTTAATTTTTTTTCAGTTATTTCTTATTCACGTCCAGAGTTTGTTCAGTTTTTCTTTTTTGTTCAATCTCTTTGATAATATTATCATTTGTTTTCCATGTACTGTCTTCCTTATTTCATTGTTATTTATATGTGTTCCATTGTAACTTACCAATCTCCTTTAAAGCAATGATTTTTAATCAATTACATATCTGACAATTTGTAAATATGCATTTCTTTAGAGTCAGTTATTGGAGATTTATTTTATTCTTTTAACAATATTTCCATGATTTCATGATTCTTCATGTTCCTTGTAGCTTTGTGGTGATGTCTGTACATCTAAAGAAATAGCACCTTCTCCCAGTCTTATCGACTGTCTTTAACTGGGAAAGAATTTCATCAGTAAGCTTGTCTAAAGATTCTGGGCCTTGTTTTTTTCTACAACAAGTGTCCCATTTGTTGTTGTTGTTGTTGTTGTTATTTTTTCCAAAAGCTCATAATCTCTTGCTCCCTTTGGTGACTGACTATGCCATTTCTGCCATCACTCCACATGAAACAAAATAGAAACCAGCCCCTCACATAGTGCACTGAAAAACCACAGGCATTAAGGGCATGCTTAACTTTTCCCCTTCCCTTCTTAGGAAAAACCCTCAATTATCGTTTTCTACATCCCAGAGCCATGCTGGCTGCTATCCCAGTCATCTGGAGTATGCTAGTTTCTTTAGCTCTCTGTGTGAGGCAGGGCAGAAATCAGCATCTCCTGCAGCCCACTGAAATACCAGGGACATTTGAGTCACACTTGACTCTTCCATCCCTTCAGGAGAAGCCTCAGTTCTGCACCTTCTTCAAGCCTCACAGAGTGTTTTAAGCCACAGGAATGTGTCTTTCCCCTAAATGCCCCCAAGCTTCCAGGCTATTCCAACTCTTTCAGCACTCCGTGTGAAACAAGACAGACGGACACCCTTCAGGGATGTCACTGAAAGGCCAGGGACATCAGATGCTGATCCAAAAGTTTCCTCTTACACCATGCTGGTGTCACAATCTCTCGACACTGAGCTGTGCCAACTTGGGGGAAGGGCTCATGCAGTAAAAGTTAAATTGTTCTTAACCATTTCTGTGCAGGTGATGTCAATTTTTTTCTTAGCTAGGGTACTGTAAATTTTTAACTGGATTTTGGTCTTCTCATAAAGGTTTTGCTTTTGTTTTGGTTTGGTTTATTGGTTTGGTTATTTTTACTTAAATCATTGTCAGTTCTGTTTTTATGAAGGAACGAGTGCTAAGACTTCCTATTCTAACAAATTGCTGACATCACTCTCTTTAGTGATTTATTCATAATGATAATGTATTTATGTACTACTTGTATAATTAATTTTTAAAATAAGAACACATCTTATAAATTGTAAAAATAATGTAAAATATCTTCCTCAACTGCTTGATTCAAAGATTCTTTTCTATTTATTTGATAGAGAGACAGAGAGATCAAAAATAGGCAGAGAGGCAGGCAGAGAGAGAGGAGGAAGCAGGCTCCCTTCTGAGAAGACAGTCCCAAAGCGGGGCTTGATCCAAGGATCCTGAGATCATACCTGAGCTGCAGGCAGAGGCTTAACCCACTGAGCCACACAGGAACCCCTCAACTGCTTGATTCAAATATGTATTTTCTATGAACATTTTTTCATCTTTGTGACAATTTGATATATCTTAATATTTTGAAGTTAGGTTAAATATAATCATCCTAACCATGAAGGATCATTTATTTCTACTTTAAAAGGAGCCTGACTATGAATACTAAGTATTTTATTAATTAAATGAATTTAATTCTCTGTGGTCTGAAGTAAAGCCAGAGATAGAAAGAGATGATTATATTAATCCTATGTTTGGAAAGACTCAAAAGACAAATGATGAATATGAAATGTGTAATCTCTCTTGCCATCTCAAACTACTCTTTATAGAGAGAAGCAAGGACATGGGTAGATAATTTAAAAAGATTAGATAATTTTTGGAAAAATTATGTAATTAATATGTTTTTGATAAATATACTGGTATATCTGATGAATGGATTTTTCAGTGAACTTCAGAACTTTTTAAGTCAGTGTCACATCCATGAAGAAGTTGAGCTATTTAACACCAGCCTCATGCTCCTTGTTCATCCATCTCCTCTAGTCAACCTGAATCGCTGGTTCCTGAGTCTCAGTCATATTTCAAGTTGAAATTGTTCCATCTTTTAATCTCCAATCCATTTATGTCATGTTCAATCCCAACCTCCTACCTTTCTATCTTAAATAACTATTGCTGTTTGGAGGACGTCCTACTGGCTCCTCTATTTGTCCCTATCCCTTCATGTTCTGTTATATATATTTCATTTCCTAATCATTTTAGAATCAATGGGTCATAACCTCAATTAATCTTTTGCCAAGGCTTTGGAAACTGAAACTGAACCAGCCCTGGACAGGTCTGGGTCTTCATCTTCTCAATGCTTGCATCTTGGTTGCTGAGACAACTGGAGAAAATGACTCAAAAATGCAGATTTATTAACCCTTAAATCTTAGTCACTAATGCCCACAGGTCTCAATGCTCAGCTCTGAAATCTAGTATTTCTTAATTCAATTCAATAGCCACTTCCTGACGTGACTTCTTCAAACCTTCTTGACTATATCTCAAAACTTTCAACCTCTCACACTCTATGCTTTTACCTCTGCCTCATACATTACAGAGACAATAGACACCACAAAACCAAACTGCATCATTTTTGAAAAAAATCAGCCACATTTCTTACAATTGTACTCATTCCTTTCCCTATCCCTCTTTTTTAAATAGAAGAATCCTGCCCACCACCACCGCCCCCCCCAAACCAGCTCTGTTATTTTTACTTTTTATGCCCTGGATACAACTCTCTCTCACCTTCTTAAGAAACTTACTCCAAATCTTGAGCTTCTTCTTGTCTTCTGACTCTCAACATTTAAATATTCTAAATTTTCTTTTGTCTTAGAATTATGTTCTCTCTTCCTGAAGTCCCATTGTTGCTCTGAGCTATGAATCTTCCTTCTGTTACATTCCTTTCTCTTCACTTTGCACCACCAAACATTTTAAAAAGTTAGCCACATTTGATTTAATCATCTCTGAATCTTCTTATTTTAAAAATCTACTTCAAAAGGGATTCTGCTCCCAGTAGTCTAATTGAAATTCTGCTCCTGCTAAGGTTATAAGAACCCTATGCCACTATCAGACCTGTTCTATCCTTATCCTACTTGATCTCCCAGCAGGATTTGACATAGCTTTTCACTTCTTTTTTCTATAAGCTATCCTTCTCTAGGTTTCCTAAATACTCTATTTTATTCCTTTTTTTTTCCTTCTTATCTGGTCATCTTATCACTGCACTTTTGCTGGCTTAACCAACTCCAGATGAGTATTTATGACTTTCAAGGACTTTGTTTAGTACTCTGTCATTTCTTTTCTTACCTCATTTTCTTCTTTTAAAATTTATTTATTTTTATTTTTTTATTTTAATGTTTACCTTATTTTCATCCAAGTTTCTTTCATGTACCAGATACATAGGAGATAGATAGGAAGAATACTATATATGTATGTGTGTATATATAGGTATAGTAATATACATATTATGATAATACACAATACTATATCTGAGTTCCAAACCCATATATCTAATTTCTCCTTCAACAGGTCACTTAGAAGCTGCATATGCAGAAGCTGAACTCACAACTTTATTTATTCAGATTCCCCTAATGTTCTTTACCTCAGTAAATAGCATAAACATTTTCTTTTTTCTTTTTTTTTCTTTAAGATTTTAGTTATTTATTTTGACACAGAGAGAGAGATAGTGAGAGAGAGAGAGAAAGAATACAAGCAGGGGGAGCTTCAGGCAGGCAGAGGGATAGGCAGAAGCAGGCGCCCTGCAAGGAGCCTGACACGGGGCTTGATCCCAGGTCCCTGGGATCATGACCTGAGACGAAGGCAGATGCTTAACGCACTGAGCCACCCAAGTACCCCTAGCACCAATATTTTCTAACATTCTCATAGCCAGCCAGATGAGCAGAGCCCTTTTTAAGTCTGATTCCTGAGGGAGTCCCACATTTTGGATAATCTTTTTTGGATTTTCAAAGGCCCTCACAGTGTCCAGGACTCTCTCTGGTCAGAAGTATCATTTGGATAGGATGCCCAAGCTTCAACCTTGTTCTAAGTAGACCTCATCACAGATGGTGACCTAAAAGATCCTATCTCAGAACTTTCAAGTTTCTCTCTCTGGTGCCAAGTTCTGGATCCTACTTCTTCCCTTTGAGATACTCTCCCACCCCCCTACCTCCCACACTATTTGACCAGATGCCATGAGGAACTCAGATGTAAGAGAGCATCTTATGGACAAATCACTTACAGGCCAGTGTAGTATTTCTTTCATGGGGTCACCTGAAACTGGACTGCCAGGATCACACTGATTACTGATTTGAGGGTGACTCTCTTTCACATTTGACACCAGTCTGAGTACTGGACTCTATAGGAATCTATCGCTTATTCTTGAGTTTAGGCCACATGTATGTGGATTCATGTATTGGTTCTCATCTGTTTTAGTTCTACTGTGGTGCTGCCTCTAGTCTACAGCACCTTGGTATGGCTAGAGTGGTGACAAGTGTTCTTTACCCTGTGACTTTTAGCTGCTCACATTTGGGGTGGTCACTCCACCTCCTCCCCAGGCTCTTTCCCATAGTTCAGGCAGAACTTAGGGAGTCATTGCTCTTATCTCCTCTGAGGAATCTGCACCATTTGCTGCAATGCCTTTTGTCTGTTCTGATCCCTGTGCTAATGATTTTCCTCCTGTGACTGTCTTACACAATGCTGGTTAAGGAATGGGCATCCTTTGCAAAAATAAGCATTGCTTTTCTTCCTCTGCCAACAGATCCTCACCTACCATTCTTGCTGCTGTTAGTGTGTGCAAGGCAAGGTTGCAGGCATTGTGGATGGAGATAACATTCTAGAAATGCAATGATGCATTCTCGAAATGCAATGATGCCAGACCAAAAGATCAGAATATGGTTAGAAGATGTATTGCTTCTTGTTTATGCTATAAAATTCTGAATGGTATATTTCATTTGATCAGAAAGCTAACTATTGTTTACATCATCTTACTCTGGGTAAGACTTGCATTTGTAGCCATCATAGTAGAAGCACAGTAAAAACCTGTAAGAGAGTCACTGGAAGTTGTTACTCACAGGCAACAGGATGAATGATGCAGTGTCATGAGTAATGATGTGGGTCAAATAAATGGTAGGAGGGAATTGCAAAAGCAAGCAGTTCTATAGTATTTCAACGAAACAAGTTTCCAAAGGGCCATGACATGTTAGAACATGTAATAGCAGTATTGCTGTCTTTTCTCTGTAGTGGGAGATATATAATTAACCACGAGTGGTGTATTTGGCAATAAAGAACACAAAGAAATGACCCTTGGAGCTGAACACCCAGAGATTATATTATGAGATCTTCCTGTACATGGATTGGACAATAAAGACAGACAAAAATACCTCTTCTTTCTATATTATTTCAAATCCACTATTCACATGTGCTTGTGAATTTTGTGTTCAATTTTTAAACCAAATTGTGCATATAGACAGGGTACCCTTAACATTTATTTCCCCGAGGGCCATGCTACCTAGTTTGGGTTTGCCATCCTTCACTTCATTTTGAAGGAAGAATTCTGTTGATTATTAGATCTCAGTATCTTTCTCACAGTTTTCACTTCACTTCAATATATTCACCATGTTTATTTTTTAAATTGCTCTCAAATCCAGTCACTCTCTCCTAAGTTTCCATTATTTTTCCCCCAGACTATGGTATTAACCAGTCACCTGTCCTCCTTCCTCTGACCATGTATGCCCATATTCCATACTGTAGTCAGTAAGGTTGATCTCATAATCCAACTGCTTAAAGTATTGAAATTGTTTCACTTGCCCTGAAGAAAACAGTCAACAGTTTAAATGTGACTGACCGGGACCATCATGACCTGAACCTGGCCTACCTCTCCAGCCTCACGGCATATACCTTATACATTTCCTCTCCAATGTTTCCCTTCCTCATCTAAACAATGTTAACAAGAACCTATTACGTGAGGTACCATACTAAATACTGAACATACGGTGATAATGAAAATAGATCTTGTTCTTACCACATGTTCTTACCGCATCTTACCATGATAGACTCTTGAATTATAGTGAAGAAAAGAGTTTTTAATGATCATTATCGCATATCAAAGTGAAATTGTACCTGTGATAAGTTGCAAATAAGGATGACTTGTATTTTGAAATAATAGTGCATCAAAAATTTTATAATAATAGATATCAGGAATAAATGGACATTCATTACTAGATGAAAGAGAGAGAAGAAACTTTGGGTTTTTTTTGTTGTTTGTTTGTTTTTTTAATGTGCCATGCTTTTGCCTGCTTTCTGGTTTACACAAGTTACTCTCAAGATGTGGAATGGTCTTTCTTTCTGACTTGAGTAGCCTCCATGTATTTATCAGGGTTCAGTTTAAATATAATTTTTGGGATGCCTGGGTGGTCAGTTGGTTAAGCGTTTGTCTTTGGGTCAGGTCATGATCCCAGGGTCCTGGGATCTAGCCCTGCATTGGGCTCTGCTCAGCGGGGAGCCTGCTTTCAACTCTGCCCGTTCTCCATCTTATGCTCTCCCTCTCTCTCTCTTGCTCACTCTCTATCTCTCAAATAAATAAAAACTTAAAAAAAAATAATTTCCAAAACAATCAAGTGCCTATGATTTGCTCACATGGGACTTTGCTATGCTATTTATTTTTTACAGAACACTTTTTAATATTTACCTAATGTCTCTGTTAACTAACAGACTGTTATCTGATTGCTGCATGTTTTATGAGAATATGTAATATCTACCTCATTCACAGATGTATTTCTAATGTGTAGCACAGAGCCCAAGACATATGTACTCAAATTTTTATTGAATAAATGAGTAAGAACTTATAATCCAGCAACAATGCTATGTGCTGTGTAGTAAAAATAAATAAGATAAATAAGATATGATTCTGGCCCTCAGAGAAGATATTCTAGTTAAAGTAATACTTGATAAGACCAAACACAAAGTGTCAAAGAGGTCATGACTTTTGTGCTGAGAAATCATATCCCCAGTCACTGAAGTATTTGAATAGAGGCCGATTTTTCAATCAGGTGTACCAGGGGTTAGTGGAAGAGATTCCTGATTTGGTAGACCTGATTAAATAAATAAAATGATCTCAGATGTCCTTTCAACGTTTGTTACTAACGTAAATATTAACTTGATGTTTTCACTAATTTCAATGACTAAATTCAATTGAAGTGAGTCAATGCAATTGGTACATTTTAGATTTAGCTTACTTACTTTGGGGAAATTAGAGAATATATATGTTTTATGATATGCATTAATAAGATTAAGAAAAACAATTCTGTATTTGTGAACTATTTCATATGACTTTTAAAATAATAAAATCAATATTTTTTTTTAAAGATTTTATTTATTTATTTGACAGACAGAGATCACAAGCAGGCAGACAGAGAGAGAGGAGGAAGCAGGCTCCCTGCTGAGCAGAGAGCCCAATGCAGGGCTCGATCCCAGGACCCCGAGATCGTGACCTGAGCCGAAGGCAGAGGCTTTAACCCACTGAGCCACCCAGGCGCCCCTAAAATAATAAAATCAATATTATTAAAATTATAAATTATAGAATGATCACTTATATTTGGAAAGGATTTTCAAATGACTCAGCTTTCACACAGACAGTTATAAAACATAAAATGTTATTTTATTTGAAAATGATGATATTTAGTCTTAGAATAGCTATGAGAAAACAATAGCATAATCCTTCCTCTATTTTAGCATTAATAAGAGGAATAGATTTTATCTTTATTTCTCCAGTCTGTACAAGCATTTTATGTCATTTGGAAACCTGAGCTATAATATTATATCATATGTGTGTATAAGACATTTAAAATATTTATATTTTATATTTTGTATTGCTAAAACATATTTTAGCTAAAGAGGAAAATAAAATTCCCTCCTTCCCCTCTCATATAAAACTTTGGAGCATAATTTTATACTACAGGTTCTAAACTAGATAAACTGGCACTTTGAGAAGTTCAAAATGTGTAACAGACCTGCTGTAAGAACAGAACTATTGAGCCTTCCAATAAATATTACTACACAAGATTTAAACCTTTAATGATAAATGACTGTTTGAAGCTCAGTATGGGAAATACCGACTATAAATGGAGCACATATTTGAAAACAGGAATCTTTAATACACACACACACACACACACACACACACTTTTTTAATGTCCAAACATGATATGTGTTCTAAATGAAACACTACCTCTTCCACACAAACTTTTATAAGTACAATTTTCTAAATCTTTGATATTTTAGAAAAATATATATATGTATGTACATATATGTTTTTATACATCCAGCATTTTTACACTGATTAAACATTCAGTCCTATGTAAGCCCCAAACCCATGGGAATCTGGCTCACAAAATTAGCTTAGGAAATATAAGGGGTAATTATCAGACTTGGTTTTTTAGATATGTTCTTCAAGCCTTTGTTGGGATTGGGGCATATGCAGAGATTTGGTGTGTATTTAAAAATATCCATACAGGGGGGCCTGGGTGGCTCAGTGGGTTAAAGCCTCTGCCTTCAGCTCAGGTTGTGATCCCAGGGTCCTGGGATCGAGCCCCGCATTGGGCTATCTGCTCAGTCAGGAGCCTGCTTCCTCCTCTCTCTCTGCCTGCCTCTCTGCCTGCCTCTCTTCCTACTTGTGATCTGTCTGTCAAATAAATAATAAAATCTTAAAAACAAAAAACAAAAAACAAAACTGTGAGTGCTGGCTGCTGGCACACTTTAAAAAAAAATATATCCATACATCCAGATTTAGACAGTTTAGAGAAAGTAGCTTCTGTATAGGAACTTCAGAAATTATGTACTTACCTATCTATCCATCTAATCATCCTAAGTATTTATGTGTACTTTGAAAGAATAACAAAATGCAAGTCAATTGCTGGGAAAAAAGAATTCAGCTAAGAATGTGGTATTGTGAAGTAATAGAATGTTCACTTCCCTAAAGTAATCAATTTATTCAAAATGATTTATAGCATTTGACAGAATCATAGTTACCACCCCAGACTCAATGGCCCTTCCTCTTATCTGTCTTCTAGAAGTAGAATAAATAGAGCAACACTGAATTGTCCATCTACTACATTAATCCAGGATTTAATTGTGAAAGGGAGGAAGAAGGAAGACTCTATAAGGAACATCCACCAGGGAAAAATAAATTTTTGTGATGAGTCTATTGTCATCGGAGGATAAAATTTCTTTTCTTTTACTATGACACGTTCTTCACTGAATAATGACAATTTCCCAAAAGGAAAAACTCACGTCATATTGAGCCAGCCTCTAGAGATTTTGAATTTCACTTCAATATTTACATGTTAAAATGAAGCTGGAAACAAGATAGTGCATATAATAAATTTGCTCAAAAATACATAAAACGAAACCTTACAATAGGAGAAACAGATAAATTTACAATCATAGTTACAGATTTTATTTTTAAAAAATTTTTATGTTTCTTTAATCCCCCTAAATTTTTATCTAAATTCCAGTTAGTTAACATACAGTGTAATATTGATCTCAAGAGTAGAATTTAATTATTCATCACTTACATACAATACCCAGTGCTCATCACAAGTGCACTTCTTAATGTCCATCACCCATTTAACATATCCTCCCATCCACCTCTTCTCCAGTAACCATCAGTTTGTTCTTTTATAGTTTAGAGTCTGTTTTCTGGTTTGCCTCTCTCTTGTTTACCCCCACATTCATCTGTTTTGCTTTTTAAATTCCACATATGGGTGAAATCATATGGTATTTGTCTTTCTTTGACTGACTTATTTTGCTTAGCACAATACTCTCTAGCTCCAAATGTCAAGATTTCATTCATTTTTATGGCTGAGTAATACACACACACACACACACACACACACACACACACACACACACATCTTCTTTATCCACTCATCAGTAGATGGGCATTTGGGCTCTTTCCATAGTTTGGCTATTGTTGATAATGCTTCTATAAACATCAGGGTGCATGTACCCCTTCAAGTCAGTATTTTTGTATCATTTGCATAAATTTCTAGTAGTGCAGTTGCGGGATCGTAGGTCGTTCTATTTTTAACTTTTTGAAGAACCTCCATATTGTTTTCCAGAGTGGATGCCCCAGTTTGCATTCCCACCAACAGTGTAAGAGGGTTCCCTTTTTTCCCTGCATCCTCGCTAACTACCTGTTATTTCCCGGGTTGTTAATTTTAGCCATTCTGACTGGTATGAGGTGATATCTCACTGCAGTTTTGATTTGTATTTCCCCGATGATGAGTGATACCAAGCATCTTTTCATGAGTCTGTGAGTCATCTGGATGTCTTCTTTGGAAAAAATGTGTATTCGTGTCTTCTGCCCATTTTCTAACTGGACTATTTGTTTTTTAAGTGTTGAGTTTGTTAAGTTCTTTATAGATTTTGGATACTATGTCACTTGCAAGTATCTTCTCTCATTCCGTAGGTTGCCTTTTAGGTTTGTTCATTCTTTCCTTTGCTGTGCAGAAGCTTTTTATCTTTATGAATACCCAACAGTTTATTTTTGGTTTTGTTTCCCTTACCTCAGGAGATGGGTCTGGTAAGAACTTACTATGGTTGAGGTCAAAGAGGTTGCTGGCTGTGTTCTCCTCTAGGATTCTGATGGTTTCCTGTCTCACATTTAGGTCTTTCATACATTTTGAAATTATTTTGTAGGCTGTAATGAAAGTGGTCCAGTCTCGTTCTTTCGCATGTAGCTCTCCAGTTTTCCCAATACCATTTTTGAAGAGATATTATTTTTTTTCTATTGGATATTCTTTCCTGTTTTGTCAAAGATTAATTGACCACATAACTGTAGGTTCATTTCTGGGTTTTCTATTGTTTCATTGATCTATGTGTCTGTTTTGATTCTAGTACCATGCTATCTTGATGACTACAGCTATTTAATACAGTGTGAAGTCCAGAATTGTGATGCCTCTAGCTTCACTTTTCTTTTTCAAGATTGCTTTGGTTACCAGTGTCATTTGTGGCTCCATACAAATTTTAGGATTCTTTGTTCTAGCTTTGTGAAAAATGCTGATGGTATTTTGATAGAAATTGATATTAAATGTGTAGATTGCTCTGGATAATATAGACATTTTAACAATATCTGTTCTTGCAATCCATGAACATGCAATGTTTTCCATTTCTTTGTGTCATCTTCAATTTCTTTCATAAGTATGCCATAGTTTTGAGGGTACAGATCTTTTACATCTTTGGTTAGGTTTATTCCCAGGTACCTTAGAGAACCACAGGCCAATATCCCTGATGAACATGGATAAAAAAATTCTCTTTAAAACACTAGCAAATCAAATCCAACAGTAAGTACATTAAAAGAATCATTCATCAAGATCAAATGGGATTTATTCCTGGGCTGCAAGGGGTTCAACATCCGTGAATTAATCAATGTGATATACCACATTAGTAAAAGAAAGGATAAGAACCATATGATCCTTTCAATAAATTCAGGGGAAAAAAGGATTTGACAAAATATAACATCTATTCATGATAAAAACCCTCAACAAAGTAGGGTTAGAGGAAACATGTTTACATCATAAAGGCCATATGTGAGAGACCCACAGCTAATATCCTCAGTAGGGAAAAACTGAGAAATTGTCCTCTAAGGTCAGGAATAAGACAGAGATATCCATTCCTCACCATTGTTATTTAACTAAGTACTGGAAGTACTAGCTCCAACAGTCATACAACAAAAAGAAATAGAAGGCATTCAAATTGATAAGAAGTCAAGTTTTCACTATTTGCAGGTGACATGATATTCTTCTATATTGGAAACCTGAAAGACTCCACCAAAAAATTGCTAGAACTGATTCACCAATTCAGTGAAGTTGCAGTAGGCAAAATCAATGTACAGAAATCTGTTGCATTTCTATACACCAGGAATGAAGCAGTATAAAGAGGAGTCAATGAACTGATTACATTTACAATTTCAACAAATACCATAATATATCTAGGAATAAGCTTAACCAAAGAGGTAAAATATTCTATTTTTATATAAAGTAAATATATAAAGTGGTTGTCCAAGGCTGATGGTGGGGGAGAATTAACTGCAGAGAGGTAACAGGGAGTTTTTTGGGGCTGATGGAATTATTTATAATTGATTGTGGTAATGATGAGATTTCTAGAAATTCATTGGTCTCCACAACAAAATGGTGTATTTTATTATATGTAAATTACACCTCAATAAAGTTGATTAAAGACAAAGACAAAAAATAGTAAGAGCTAATAATATATACCATTTGAAAATTATTTGCTTTATTTTAAAAGTGAACATGATCTTCTGATGATGTATTTCAAGGATCAGTTGTTGTGGTTCTATTACCAAACATCCAATTAACTTGGGTTGTGACCTGTACAAAATCACTTAACTGCTTTGTTTCTACAGACAAAATCACTTTGGTCTTAAAAATAGACTGATAATTTTGTAGTAATTGAAGTCACAATACGCAATGTAATGTCAGCTTATTTCCTACTGTACCCCAAACATATCTGGGAAATGCACTTGATAAAATGTTTCTCCTTGTATGGATTTAAGGAAGCCAACGTGTACAACTAAAGTGTAGATTAGTATGAAGAGCTTGAAGGAAAGATTCAGGCTTCATTACCTTTTTCTTTTTGTCCTTTAGACTATATTTGCAATGATGAAGCCTTCTTGATATTATGTTTTGTTTGCAGAAAGAACAAATGTCATTGCTAACCTTTAACACATGAACAACCCTTAAAGCACATTGCTCTGTATCCTAAAATTGGGTGTATTTAATGTATACAATTTTCTTGTAATGGATGTTTTAATAAGCCAGGGACTTTGGGTAAATCATTGGCATTTGAAAGAAGAGAATACAGAAACTAGCCATATGATTTTAATCTTTAACTGAATTCAATCAATTCTACATATGACATTTTAGAAGTTCAATATCTGAAATTCTTTTGAGAGATATTCATTATATTTTCTGGTTAAACATTTGAAATAATGCTTTATGCAGTTCACCTACCACCCTTGCTAGTGTCATATATAAAGCTCTCCTCCCCACTTGCTTATACTACTGCAATTACTGCCTACCTTTTTTGCTTGATTTCACATTTGTTCTTCCTTGCAAATCATTTTCCAGGCAGTTGCAAAAAAGATAATTTTTACATGTGAATCAGATCATGAAAAAATACTGATTATAATGACTTGGCAGAGTGCTTAGAATATCCAAACCTAATAAATTTCATCAAGTGATCTGCTCCTTGTCTGCATTTTGGAACTGCATCGTGTAGCTATGCCCTCCAGGTTCACTGTTCAAACCCCATTTGCTTGTTCCCACCTCAGGATCTTTGCACTTTCTGTCCTATCTACCTGGACGATTCTTTTCTCATATGTTATTTTGGCATTTATTCTCATTGTCATTTAGATCTCAGCTTATATGTCACTTCCGTCCATTATCTGGTTTTATCTCCTTTATAGTATTTATTACCAACCAAAATTATAATTTTTACTTATTTATTGTTTATGGCACATAATTTCATCAGAACAAATTCTCTGTGACCTTTATTGCTACTGCTTCCTTCTGAATTCTTCTTTCTTTTTACTACAAGTCCCCAATTTTTTTCACAAGAGTTTACATAGTTTTATTATTTTTGCTTTTTTAAAATGACTAATATAAATACAAACAACTTTTTAAAAATATTTACAAATTTTTAGGAAATATAATACAAATTTACAAGATAATTCAGAAAGTTTAAAATTCTCCATCCAAAAGTAAAAAATTCCATGTAGATCACATACAAAATTTTCATTGTGATTCAGTTTATTAGATATCCAATTCAGAATTTGATTCTACATGCTTAACATAGTGTTTTCAGAACAATTTGAAATATTTAAATGACCAACTTCATAATTTCTAGTGGGGGTATCCTTCAAATGTAAATTCTAGTTAGCTGTTGATGTGATCATATTGTGCAGAATATCTTACAAAGAACAAACAGCTGGCACAAAATGGAAACTAAGAAATTAAAATTATGAGATGATTCAACTATATTTACCACTTGTTTAATTTAATTGGATTTACTCTTATAGCATATTGTAGTTTATTGCCTAAAGAAGATAAAACCAAGTAGATGAATTTTATATTACAATTTAAATCACAGCATGTGTTATAATTAAAAATGTAAATGTAGATATATAATTTTTTCAAAAACTCAGTGCCAAGGGGATTTAATACACACTCCATCAGTACATCTATTTAAATAAAATTTTAAACTCCTATATCTTTTATTTAGTTGGCAGGAAGATTCATAGACATAGTGCTTAGGGCCACAGACAAAATTCACGGCCTAATGTATACAAATATTTTTTAAACTATGTTGTCCCTTGTCATTAAATTACTTAAGATTTATAGTATTAAATTTTGGTTGAGTACTTTTTGGTAATTCCAGGAATCTGGAAAACAAAACGAGTATATATTATCAAAGACCTTTTCAATTTTTACACTCTGCTCAACTATTAAAAAAAAAAAAACTTCTATCACTCTATTTTCATAAATATTTCTCAGGAAATTACTTTCGTGGAGTATTTTCAAGCATATACCAGAATATCTAGGTCTATGTGAAATGTTAGAGAAATGCTCTTTGACCATATTATATCAAACAGTAATTTATAGGCTATATCTGAATACTGAAAATTCTTAGTGAAATTATCTGGCTAACACATATCTTCGCTTAATTCTCAAATGTCACCAAAGAAGCTTTCCCTGCACTGACATCGGTGTCTAGCTTTGGGTGACATGGCCTCCCAGCTCTCTTAGAAGTCTACACAATGTATCATGTGCTGACTATGATATTCTTTTGAAAACTCTAAGTACAATGTATTGTAGAGGACATGGAGTATTGACAGCACATAAAGGAGAGGGAACTAACCTGATCTAGGAATCAAGGTAGACTCCTAAAAATAATGGACATTTAAGCTGAGACCTGAACAAAAGAATGACTATGACAGATGAAATGGATAATGTTTTGGAACATAGAGTTGTTCACAACTTTTTTTACTCATAAGTCTTTTAATATCCATGGGGCTTATTGCAGTGGTCCGTCTTTCCTTCTTAATACTAGAATTTGTGTTCTCTCCCTCTCTCTGATTAGCCTGGCTAGAGTTTTATTAATTTTATTATTTTATTGATCTTTACAGAGAATTAACTTTAAGTTTCATTGATTTTCTTTTTTTTTACATATATATTTGTAAATTATAATCTGGTAATTTACATACAATAAAATGTACCCATTTTATATAATGAATTTTAACACATAGTATGTACACAGGTAACCATCACAATGATCAAAATACAGGACATTTCCATTCTTTCAAAAAGTTTTCTCGTGTTCCTTTGTTATTATTCCCCCCTATTCCCTTAGGCTAAGACTATCAATGATTTGTTTCTATCACTATGGTCAGATTTGCTTATTCTAGAATTTCATGTAAATGAAGTTATTCATTATATACTATTTGGAATATGAGTCCTTTCACTTAGCGTATATTTTACTTTGATAAGATAGTTTTACATGGTTTTACATGTATCAGTAGCTTATCCATTTTCTTTGTTAAATAATCATCGCAGTACATACCTAAAACATTTTTTTATCCCTTCAAGAAATGATGAATATTTTTAACTTTTCTAGTTTGGGGATATTATGAATAATGCTGCTGTGAATACTGTTCTATAACTCTTTATGTCGACATACGCTTTCATTTTTTGGGATAAATACCTATAGGTGAAATTACCATGTCAGCTTGTATTTTTAGGTATCATAATTGGTATTGCATTATATATTTCTTTCTGCTTCCTAATTTTTGTTCATCAGCACTAAACCTATAAAATATATGTTTCTATGTGTACATCTGGTCTCAAGCTTATAACTCTTGCATTGTATTCCATGTTATATACCCATCAGATATCATTGAGACACTGTGTGCTGAAATTTGCCTCCAACCCTTACCACCACATATTTTTGCCTGACTTACAAGTTTGTAACAAGCTTTCTATTCTGTAGTATCTATATTAAGAGAAGATATTAGTGTTATTTGAATGTGGAATTCATTTTTTAAATTTTAATTCCACTATAATCAACATACAGTGTCATATTAGATTCAAGCGTAAAATATAGTGATCCAACAATTATATACATTATCAGTGTTCACCATGATAAGGTAACAATAATTTTAAAACTCTTGGTTCTCTTTACTAAATCATTTCTGGTAACATTTTGCTATTTATGTGCTCTCACTATCAGTTTGAAGAGAAGAGATCTAAATTGTGACTGAAAATATCAACTTGGTTGCAAACATACATGAAACTAGTCAAGGAGGCCTAATGTAATGAATTACCAGGTGGTGAATTTGGTTAGAGAAAACAGATTGGGTATCTCTTTCTTCTGTATGCCCTATTTAATTGTCCATCAAATACTTTTTGATGAAAAGTATGATGGAAGCTTGATGAAATACTGAAATCCTTTGTATGTATGCCTGCTCCTTGAAGTACAGAAACATGTTGTATTCAGACAGTTTATTTAAATAAATGAGTGAATAAGAAAGTGATTAAATCCATGGAAAAGTGGCTCTATAGTTGATAACCTCTCTTCTCCTTCCCCTCTTCTGGCAACTACAGTCCTCAAACAAGGCATATCCTGGGGATTTTGCAGGCTACTCACACTGCTACATTTGGTGTCATATACTAATCAGCCCAATTAACATAAGCAGTAAGGACATGTGCTATCCCACGGAACAAAAAGTCCAGCAGTAAGGCAGCTGCAGAATACGGTTATAGAACAGCTCTGTCTTTAAGGACCCAAGGTCTCTCTATTTCCGGTGTTGCAATCCTCAGTGTGTCAGCCTTTCCCTTAGGCTTGCTCATCTAAAGAATATGGACATAGTAGTCCTAGAATAAACATCTCTACAAGAAAATAGCTAGAAACAGGAAAAACATCAAAGTCTGAAAAACATTCTTTTTTCTTACAGTATCCCTTCAAGGAGGAGAAATCCATCCTTCTTTCCTTTTCTTTCTTTCTTTCTTTCTTTCTTTCTTTCTTTCTTTCCACTTAAGAATGGCTATGCATGATTTATAAGGTCAGAAAAATGTTTTTTTTTTCAGTTATGATATATTTAATAATATTTTCTTAGTCTTTTAGGTGATGTTGGCATTACTAATCCTACGAATTCAGGATGGTATTTTATTTTCTTTGATCTGTTCCTTTTTACTTTATTATTATTATTATTTTTTATTACGTTCTGTTAGCCAACATATAGTACATCATTAGTTTTTGAGGTAGTGTTCAATGATTCATGAGTTGTGTAGAACACCCAATGCTCATCACAACATTTGCCCTCCTTAATACCTGTCACCAAGTTACCCTACCCCCTACGCCCTCCCTTCTGCAACCCTCAGTTTGTTTCCCCAAGTCCAGAGTCTCTCATGGCTTAGACACTTGGCAGCAGACATTCACAGGTATTCCATTAGCCATACTTGTGATAAGCTTTTGCCCAAATTGATTTTCAGCAAGGGTTTAAGATCCACGTGATCTTTTAAGATCAGCTTACATCTTCCTTCGGAGGATACATATGAGGTTAGCTTCCTCTAAAGCACGTGGGCATGCAAAGATGAGGGCTTACACATAGGATTAGCATTTGGTGAAATGAAGAAGAAAGGGAAGGGCATGTGTTGAGTGGCAGCATTTACCCGCTTTATCCTATTCATCAATTTTGCACATTAGTTCTTTGTCAAGTAAAAGGAGAACAGTTTCTTTTGTTCTTATTGTCTTATAGTGGTGAAATTCACTGCTGATGGATGGAGCTTTTATTCTTTTGAGCAGGAATTCCCACCATGATGTGGATGAGTTGTGACATATATTTGGGATTTACAAATTTGTTTTACATATAAATGAGAATGGATGCAAAATAACCCAAATAATACCATCATTCCTTTTTTTAATTGTGGAAGCATGGATGGTAGGTCATTAGATTGTGCCCATAGCCCATAGCAATCTTACTTACAATGAATACCTATTGTGTCAATTATTGTTGCAACTATACATAATTATAGCATTTATAAATTGTTCGTAAAATAATTTGCTTTTATTTTTATTTATTATGATTTTTAAGATTTTATTTATTTGACACAGAGAGAGAGAGATCACAAGCAGGCAGAGAGTCAGGCAGAGAGAGGGGAAAGCAGGCTCCCCGCTGAGCAGAGAGCCTGATGTGGGGCTCAGGCTCAATTCCAGGACCCTGAGATCATGACCTGAGCCCAAGGCAGAGGCTTAACCCACGGAGCCTCCCAGGCGCCCTAAGATAATCTGCTTTTATTCCATTACCTATTTTTATCAAAAACATGGTTGTTTCTATGAAGAGATGTCCTGTAAGTTAGACTGTGTTAAAAAGAAAACTGACACCACAACTGGAGAGAAACAGCAATTACTGTAATTTTGAGTGTTGAAATTAAAGCCAGCTTCTCTTTGCGACTTCTCAGTTTTTTTCATTGCTGTTTTTTTTTTTTTTTTTTTTAATTTTGATTCACGTTTTACTGAGTCTAGGGGATTTTAAAAACTTCTGGAAAAACACTGTGTCAACTTAAATTTGAGCTTCTATAAAACTTAAATGGTTCTGACCCTTTTATTTCACTTCTCAAAAAATAAAGCAAAACAAAAAAATAGTGCAACGAAATGACACTTTACTTAGCATACACTTTTATCTCATTTAATTTTATTGCATTTTTTTAAACTCTCTACAGTTTATAGAGCAGTTAAACTATGTTCTCAGTCAGGAAAACACACACATACACACACATATAAAAGAGCAATAAGCTAAGTAGTAATTTCTAGATACCAGGCTCATTTTCACTAGTACTTTTTCAAGTTGAATGAATATTTGTTATGTAAAATAAGTAGTTCCTGCAGCAAATGTAAATTTATTTTTGTTTCTCAAAGGCATGTTCATATTTTTGTTATAGCAGAGAGTCATAGTACAGCCTCATCAGATCAATCAATGAATTAATCGCAAATTTAAATGTTCCTTTTCTATTGCTCCTCATTTGAGTTGCTGCTGATTTTGCAGCATAGGACACTGAATTAGACTGAATAAACTACACTGATATTAACATGATCTTCTAATGATAATATAACATTACCTAGGGAATCAAATCAAATATTGAACGTGTTGAAATTGGTTTTGTTTTGGGATGTACTTGAGAATATCTTTAGAGATTACTAAGTGGGTGAAAATATTTGAAAATTGTTTCAATCTCCCAGCTGAACATAAAAGTAGAGACTATATAAATATATGCATAGACATTTATATGAAACCTGCACATTCTCAGTAACTTTTATCAAAAACTCAGCAAAACTGCAGAAATTATAAATAAAAATATATGTGTTTGTTTACAGAAATAGATAAACCAAGGGTAAAATTATGACCTACATAAAAATTCAAATCTCCCTGAAAGTCAATGAGAGTTATATCATTATGAATATTCTTTGGAAGCATATTTCCAACGTGTGTGTGTTTGCAGCTGGATGAAAGGAAACTAGTGAAGTTTTTCTATATACATAAGATAACTATATAAGGAACTATTTTGGGGACTTTCTCTCAAAATTTCAATTTTCTACATGAAGTACAATGAATAGAGTATAAGGATTCCTTATAATCAAAAGCAAATCCTGTAAGTTCTATAAGCAGGTTGATATAATTATGTATAGTATGTGATAAAGATTAAGTGTCCTTTCTCTCAAACAGATTGTACTGGGAAAATACATAATGTAAGTTTTCTTAAAAGATATTTATCTATTTTCCAAGTTAACAGAGAAAGAATTGTTGTGTGATACTCTAGTGAAATATCTAATCTTATTTTAAAAGACATTTCTAATATTGTATTTTTAAAAGATTTTAATTTATTTGACACAGAGAGAGAGAGCACAAGTAGGCTGAGAGGCAGGCAGAGAGAGAGGGGAAGCAGGCTCCCTGCTGAGCAGAGAGCCCGACGTGGGGCCGAGTCCCAAGACCCCGGGATCATGCCCTGAGCCGAAGGCAGAAGCTTAACCCACTGAGCCACCCAGGCACCCCTCTGTATTATTATTGTAATAAAATAAAACATTAACAAAAATTTAATAAGTGTCAAAAGGACAAATGAAATGTATTTTTTCCTTGAAATCCTCACTTGCCTCCCTCTACAAGCCTCACTCTTCAAGCTATCTAAACCTGAGTATTTCCATCTATACTCCTGTGGATGATTAACTCCACAATTATAAATAACATACTTATGCATATATTCTTAGACTTAGCAACTTAAAGATTTCTTCTCTGCTATAAAAGAAAAAAAGTAGCTCAATATCTTTAACTTTCTTTGTCCCCTTCCAACATATGTTGTTTTTAAAGTATTCTATTAATTCCAGGCAGAAACCATTGTTTCTGTTCCACAAAATCCCCCTAACTTCTTTAGACGGAAAACTTCACACTTGTCTTCTTCTCCCTCTCTACTTCCAGTAATTATGGAATTTTTACATGTCAATATTTATAATATTTGCAATGCTAGAGTTTTTCCTATTTTGTCTAGTTGTTTTTAGGAATATCTTAAGAACATAAAGTATCCAAAAGTATCAGAGAGACAAACTTAACAAATGTTAGCAAGGATGTGGTGAAAAGGACCCCTTGTGCATTGTGGTAAGAATGCAAATTGGTATAGTCACTGTGGAAAACAGTATGAAGTTTCCTCAAATAATTAAAAATATAAATACAATATGATCCAGTAATTCCACTACTCAGTATTTACCCAAAGAAAATGAAAACCCTAATTTGAAAGGATGCACTCCTATGTTTATCGTAACATTATTTACAATAGTCAAGATATGAAAGCAGCCCAAGTGTCCATCAATAGATGAATGGATAAAGAACATGTGGGATGTCTATATAATGGAATATTACTCAGCTACAAAAGAGTGAAACCTTGTTATTTGTTATAACATGGATAGGCCTAGAGGGTATTATGCTAAGTAAAGTAAATCAGACAGAGAAAGATAAATACAATATGATTCACATATTCATGGAATCTAAAAAACAAAGCAAATAAACAAACAAAACAAGCAAAACAGACTCATAAAAACAGAGAACAAACTGGTAGTTGCCAGAGGGGAAAGGAAGAGAGGGATAAACAACAGTGTTGAGGGACAGTGGGAGTTATAGGCTTCCATTTGTGGAATGAATAGTCACGAGGATGGAAGGTACAACGTAAGGAATATGGTGAATGATATTTTAGTAGTGTTCTATAGTGACAGATGATAGCTTATGCTTGTGGTCATCACAACATAATGTGTAGAACTGTTGAATGTACACCCAAAACTAATGTAATATTGTGTATCAACTATACTTCAGTACAGAGTATATGTAATACAACTAAATATACTATAATAAAATATACTATATAATTTATAATATAAATGTATTAGAGAAAGCATTCGAACTACAAAAATCTGGACTTAAAGTGCATGTTTTTCACCATTCAGCATGTGGTCTTTCAGTCTTCATGTCCACTCAATCTCTTTAACCTTCTTAATCTCTTTTTATTTAAAGCTCAAAGATAGATTAATATTAGTATTGTATAATTTTAATTTGTACATAATTAGGAATTACTAAGTCTTTAAATGGTCTCAAACTCACACCCTGTGTTTGAGGATCATAGGTAATATATAATATTTTCCCTAAAGGCCAGATATTAGTAGGTGGTTATAAAATTCACCTCTTAAAAGGTATTTATTACATTCTAATAAAATATACATAGGAAAAAAGTAGGTGACTTTTAAGCAGTTGTAAGTTTTTATTTGGTTATTTTACCAAGGTTTTGTTTTCATTTTTATTACCTACCTGTCATGAGACACATGAAATATATTTTTTATGTTCCATAAAATTAAGATGAAATGGCAACAGAAGGCTATTTCTTGGGCGAAGGAAACTTTCTTATGAACAAAGATATAAAACACAAATGTGGAAGACAGTTCACACATGACCTTAAATCTGTGATCATTTACTGAAAAAAAAACAACAACAAAACAGCAAACAAACAAACAAACAAAAAAAGCAAAACAAACTTATGGTTATACTTAGGTAAATATTATCCTTTGCAGAATCAGTTTCATTATACCTATACAGAAGGAAATTTAATTATGAGATTTATTCCTCCAAATCACAACAATTCAAAAAGAAGAAGATGAATCTTTCAAGAAATAATGCTAAGAACCTGGAAAGCTTTGGAGAAATCTTGAGATCACCACTAAGCAGCATCCTTCGCTGGATTAAATTGTTCTTTTTAACAGTGGAAGTATTTCTTCTGTCAACGTGAACGACTAAAGAATTTTAGAAAAATCACTTTTAAGAAAAACAAGAATTCATATAATAAAGCCATTGTGTAAAGGTGGGCAAGTATAATGCACTATTTAAAAACAATTTGGAGGGGCGCCTGGGTGGCTCAGTTGGTTAGGTGACTGCCTTCGGCTCAGGTCGTGATCCTGGAGTCCTGGGATCAAGTCCCACGTTGGGCTCCCTGCTCGGCAGGGAGTCTGCTTCTCCTGCTGACCTCTCTCCTCTCATGTTCTCTCTCCTCTCTCTCCCTCTCTCAAATAAATAAATAAAAATCTTTTAAAAAATAACAAAAAATATAATTTGGAGACTCTAAGGAATTCACACAGGATATTGCATCCCTTTCCTAAATAGTTATTACATTCTAAAGAAAATATTATTCATTTTTCCAAAGGCTTTTTCATGACTTATCAGCAATTTTGTTCTCTGTATCCAGATTTCTGCCTCATAAACCCAATATGATAGAACATCTTGCTGTAGACTTTTACTCATGTTTCTTCTACACATTCATTAAATTTGTTTATAAAATGCAAACAAGAGATTTTCTTTATTATAAAAATATATTAAGGTGCTTTAGTGATGTTTTATAAATAATTCTTAATATATTATAGGTGAAACATTATGTCACAAATTATCTTAAACTTTCATATTTTCCTCAAAACCAATGTAAGCCAGAAGAATATTAGAAAATTTCATTTGAAGTCAATTATTCTGTTTGAATTAATTAACATTTTTTATGAATATACAACTTTTCTATGCTAAATAACATCCTGTTTCATTTGGTTAAATTAAAGAGTTAATTTGAGAAGAGGAGAGAAAATAATCACCAATTATTTTCTCTTGCTTTCTCAGATTAAGCTTTATAGTCATACTAACACAAGTACTATTACCTGGTAGTTCTCAAATTACAAATCACAAAATATTCTGTGGGTTTTTTTTTTTTTTTAAGATTTTTATTTATTTATTTGACAGAGGGAGAGAGAGATCACAAGTAGGCAGAGAGGCAGACGGTGGGTGGGGGAAGCAGGCTCCCGGCTGAGCAGAAAGCCCGATGCGGGGCTTGATCCCTTGATCCCAGGACCCTGATATCATGACCTGAGCCGAAGGCAGAGGCTTAACCCACAGAGCCACCCAGGTGCCCCAATATTTTGTGGGTTTTAAGTACAGAGTATCAGCATATGTGTACTAAACTCTTGGGTATTTGGTTTGCTAACATTAGGGTAGAATTTGGGTGACATAATCCAGAACTGAAAGTTGGTTTTTCTTTTTTTTTAAGATTTTATTTATTTATTTCAGAGAGAGTGAGAGTGAGCGCACAAGCATGAGTAGGGAGAGGGACAGAGGGAGAACCAGACTTCCAGCTGAGCAAGGAGCCCAACAGGAGGTTGGGGCTTGATCCCAGGACTCTGGGATCACAACCTGAGTCAAAGGCAGATGCTTAATGGACTGAACAACCCAAGTGCCCCTGGAAATGACAGTTTCAATGTAATATAACACTATGGAGGGGATAAAATAGAGTTCCAAATATACAGTTTGAAAAAAAAAATCTACTTAATCGTTGGAAGCTACACTTTATACATTGAGTAATTGGCTTTGTGACAGCATGTCTGATTTTGAAAAGCCAAAGAAAAAAATCTTAAACACGTACAACTTATTAAAGTCCTCTTAACTTATTCAGTTAACTTTGCTTATTTAAGGGGGAAAATAAACCTTGAATTTTAGTTCATGTTGAATCTTTTTTTCCCCATTTTTCCATGGGAACCCATTGAAGAGTTAATTTAATTGTGTTCTAAGTTAACCACGTGAATAACGTGAACTTTTAGCTTAAAATGACTCACAACTTGCCCCCCCATCAGTGTGACTGATCTACTTTTATATTCAAATATTTATACATCTCTATATTTATATACTTACTGTCCTGCATTATATTTATATAACTTTATATATCTATTTCTCCATTTATATACATATGTAACTGTATCTATCATCTGTATTACCATGTTACATGTGTCCATAAGCTCCATCTCTGTCTCTACCTTTATTTTTATAGTAGCTTATTTTCCCCAAGACATACTTACTTGAAGACACACATCAGATCAAAATAATGATGATAAATCAAATCTGTATTTCCCTGGCTCTAATTATACTCATCCCACAAAAACACTAGCTTCCACAAATTTCTCTCAATTAGTGTAGGGATCCCCCACGGAGTATATTCTATTCACACAAGGAATGCACCTTTGATGACAGTGGCATTCGGGATTTTCTTCATCTTGCAGAGCTATAGGAAAATATATTTCTTTTGACTGCGACACTTCAAAGCTGCAAACACAACCATTTAAAAACCTAATGTCCTTGTCACTCTTATTTTTCCATTCTGAATACAGGCTATATAAGCCCTTATGAGATCACTACGTCTTTTCTGGAATTTATAGTTGTCCTATAGAAGTCATAAATAGGGAAGCCCCTGACTGATGCAGTTGGCTAAGCATCCAACTCTCGGTTTTGGCTCAGGTTGTGATCTCTGAGTCATGAGCTCAGAGCCCATATTGGGCTCCAGGTTCAGCACTCAGTGTGAGTGCTAAAGTTTTTCTCTACCTCTCCCTCTGCCCCTCTGCTTGTTCATTCACTTTCTTTTTCTAAAATAAATAAATATATCTTAAAAAAAAAAGAAAACGTAAATAGGGAATAAATCTTTGTTTCCCATTTAAAGAATGCTAATTAAAAAAAAAAGAGCCCACTCCACAAAAAAAAAAAAAAAAAAAAAAAAAAAAAAAAGAATGCTAATTAATATATAAAGTACTCAGCCTGTGTTCTTATAATACTTTAAAGAAAAGTATTATTATGATGTATATATCACAATTTATTTTTTGGCCTCGTGATAGATAGTTGGGAATTTTCTAGTTTTTTAACTAATCTGAATAAAGTTTCTATGTTTAAGCATAAACCTTGAAGTGGATATAGACTTTTATGTCTATTGCATTAAATACCCAGGATTTGTGGGTCAGATTGTTAGCATATTGTTAGCATATGTGGTTGATGTGTTGAGTATATGATTAATACGTGCTTAAATTTATAAATAAAATAGGTTGCCAAACTGTTTTTCAAAGTAGCTGCATTATTTTGCCCATTTATTTGTTTATTTATTTTTTTTACAAGATTTTATTTATTTGACAGTGAGTAAGAGAGGATAAGAAGGGAGAATGGCAGGCTGAAGGAGAGGGAAAAGCAGACTCCCCACAGAGCAAGGGAAGCCTGATGTGGGACTTGATCCTAAGATCCCAGGATCATGACCTGAGCTGAAGGCAGTTGCTTAACCAACTAGCCATCCAGATACCCATTTAGTCCAGTTTTTAAAGAAGAGTCTCAATTTCATATAAAGTTAACTTTGCACATTTGTTAAAAAATCACTTGACTATATATGTATATATGTGTCAGTTTATTTGTCTTCTTTATTTTTTAGATTGATGTATATATTTATTTTTATGTCAATACCAGAATAGCTTACTTTTTTTTAGTAGAACATTTTTATGATAATGTAAGTTATCTACATTTTATTTTATTCAAAAAGTTTTTTGACTTTTATATTGCCATGGAAAAGCTAGATTCAGATTATCAATTTCTATTTAAAAAGCCTGAAGACAAGTTTGGTTGGAATTGTGTTAAATATATTGATGAATTTGAGGGAGAATTCATATCTAAAGAATATTAAGTCTTCCAATCCAGAAAATGGCACTTTTTTCACTTATTTAGGTCTTTTTAAATTTCTTTCATAATTATGTAGTTGAAAAAGAAAGGATTATTTTAATACTCATACCAGGTACTTATGTTTAGTTTTCTTTGATACTATCCCCAAAGTGGGCAGGGGTAGTTACTTAATGTTTAGTTGCAGTGTGTAATCTGAAAACATATAAATGAACCTTGTTATATTAAAATCCATTGATCTATTTTGCACTTTGATTAGAATATTTTAATCATGTGTAATTGTGTAACATCATGCATTGGTCACTTAGAAAATGTTGGTTCACTGTATAATGCAGAATTTCCAAATGCTAGCCATTTTATTCCATGATATTTTGGGGAGGCAATGTGCCACAGACCTCTTGCCCTTGTACACACCATGCTGAGTATGCAAAAATTTCAAGGCTACGACCTCAAGTTCTATTATGCAAACCACTTCTCATGATTGTTTATTCAGGTGAAAATAGAGGTGAGATAATGAATAACAAAAATGTATCACACAGTATCACACAATATTTAAGGATTATATCACAGTGAATTCTGTAAGTTCAGCTTTCCTTTTTTACAGTGGACTTACACATCCTGTGATGTCACTATGTTGATATTTCTACTATTCTTCTATTGTGTCCAAGCCAACAGTCTCATCTCTTCTGTCAATATCCATAAAGTGTGTGAGGCTAACTTATTAGCTTACATAGCTATTTTGGTAGATCTCCTGCTTCCACTTCTCCTTTGTATTGTCAAACTTACTAAAATAGGGTGAAATCCAAATAGTCTAGGAAGGAGGATGGGATACTGACATAAACATGATTTTCTGGTAGAAGGAGGCGTAGGGTATTATAGGCTGATCAGGAGAATTTGAAGGAAACTCATGGGAATCAGATGCAGACATATTGCTCTAACTCCATGACCAAACTTCATGGTTATAAATATTCATTCATTCTCCTCCTCCTCTTCCTCCTCCTCCTCCTCCTCCTTCTTCTTCTTTTTTTGTTTTATTTTATTTTGTTATTGAGAAGAAACTGGAGCTGGATGAAAGGTTTGGACTAGTGAAGAGAAAAAAATATTCTAAATTATTTTCTATAAATTTGCTCAATTACATCTTAACCTGGTATCAGTAGACCCCAAGAAAACTTATGGATGAGATTCATGGACTATGAATCCCAAAATTGTACACAAAATTATTTAATGTTCCTTTTTTGATAGAATACAATTCATATATTTTATGAGCATAGCAAAAGGATCCATGAAACTGAGAAGATTCAACAGACCAGTTGGAGTTGACTATATAAAACTTAAAATAATTTGCAGCACTTTTATAGATATACTTCAGGTTAACTGAACTTTATTGAAGAGTATTGCTTTAACATGTAAAAACAAAGATATACACAGACACACGTAAAACCCTCTTCCTCTACTACTTCAATTTCAGACTCGTTAAGTCAATAACGCGGTAACACAGCTTCAGTTCTTAGTCTAGTCATTTTCATGAGTAGTGGGATATCAGAGCAACTGGGGGTTTGTTTATATATGATTTGCTGTAAGTGTATAGACATCCCTAAACAACATTACTTTCAACATTTTTTTTTCCTTAAAGCAGACGTTTCCAAATGATCATCAACTTAAAAATGGCTGAAGTGGAGTTAGGATTCCATAGCCCATGGTGCCTTGTATGGGAACTTTATTAGTCTGCTTCCTAAACAATTTGAAAACCTCTGCATGATGGCAGGACAAAATGCAAAGATGAAATAAATTTTACAACTTGTAAACAAGAAAAAAATGTAGCACGATAAATTGTCCTAGAGTCTTCAATTCTCACAGTAGCCATTCATTCTCATCTCTATTAACCCTTCTACATCACTCATTTTTACTAAATTTATTTTTTAAGATTTATTTATTTATTTTAGGGAGAAAGAGAGAGCAAACATGGGGAGGGGCAGAGGGAGAGGAAGAGAGAAACCCAAGCAGAATCTGTACTGATCACAGAGCATGACACAGGGCTTGATCCCTCAATCCTGAGATCATGACCTGAGCCAAAATCAAGAGTTGGACACTTAACCGACTGCATCACCTGGGTACCCCTTGATTAAATTTATTATCAAATATTCACCATTTTTGTCAGTGTGACCTGATTAAGGGACACTGATGATAATACAACATTAGGCTTAATTTTGATGAATAATGGGTAGTCAATCAATTGGTTGTATTTCTGGTCAGTAAAAAGGGACTTAATGTGTGAATATAAAAAGGGCTGAAAAAATGAAAGATGCTTCAGAAAGAAGGAAATCTGTCCATTTGCCACAATATAGATGGAGCTGGAAGACATATGCTAACTGAAATAAGCCAGACACAGAAAGACAAATTTATTTAAGTGTGAGATCTAAAAAAGATGAAGTCACAGAAAGGAGAGAAGAATGACTAGTAGGAGATATGAGGTGGGTTGGGGGGGAGAGATATTGATCAAAGTGTACAAACTTTCAGTTTTAAGATGAGTAAGTTCTGGAGACCAAATGTGTGGCATGGTGACTATAAGTAATAATAATGATAATATCTGAAATAATAATAATAACCAATAATTAATAACAATAATTAATAACTGAAAGTTGCTAAGGGAGTAGATCTCAAGTGTTCTTAACACACATACACACACATATTATATGAATTGATAGATATGTTAACTTGATTATGGTAATCATTTTACAATCTATACTCATATCAAAACATCACATTATACCCCTTAGATGTATATAATTTTAGTCAATTACACCTCTATAAAATAGGTGGAAAAAAGAAATACTAGCTTTTTATTTCATACAAAAATATTTAAAAATGAATCTTAAAAAGGATGAAGATTAATTATACTAGATGGTAAAGAGGAAATATGTATACAACTTCAAGTGTGTTTACACTGATACATAAACAGAAGCTTAAATTGAAAATAATCTGAAATGTCTCAGTTGATTTTTGAGATAAAAAATACTGCATACATTTCCATATGTTCCAAATGAAATTTCTCTGTGTTTGTGGATATTTGAATATGTGAGGAAAATATTCCAAGTACATTTTCATCAAGATTGTGAAGTGCCAGTTTTGATCCCTCTCCCCACAGTTTGTGACTGAGCTTTGTGGATGTCATTTGGATCCCATCCAACTGTGTTTGTGGCTCCAGTTGGCAGACCATTTGCTCCCTGGATTTAGAGTGCTAATGCAATTGAACAAAGAATTAGCCCCTGCACAAGGCAGAAGCCTAGCTTTTAAGTGAAAGATGAGAAAGCCACGTGAAATCTTTGTAGAGAGAGAACAATTAGTTGCTTGCTGCCCTATGTGCTGTCATGGCAACCTCTCACCCAAGGTGTACTTACTATTTTGAGAAACAGGAATTTCCAAGGGGTATTGTAGCATCCCACAAGGCATATGCAAACTGCCCTTAATTTTATCCATGTGTTTTTTAATGTCTATACAAAAGTATTTTTTGGTTCTTTTTCTTTTGATTTTGTCAAGTGCAATTTTAGAAAATTTAGCATAATTTAAAAAATGCTGGTTCCCATATTCCACCATCAGAATCCCCATCATTATTGTCCTTCAAACCGGGACTCTGATTTTTTCCAGATCTTAAAGAAATTTCCCTCAATATATCAATAAAATATCTAACATTGTCATAGATTAAAACTGCCTTTGCGTGCATAATACATTTATCCATCAAAATAAGCTAGCATGGGTATTAATCTAACAGAATAGGTTACTTTGGCCCAAAAAAAGCATGTTAATGTTAAATTAGAATTGTGCACATTGAAAATGACATCTTTTTGGCAGCTTCTGCAGACTCCCCACTAAAATACCTATAAAGATGTCAAATGTTCAGAATTCATAATGCTATATAAAAGCAAGATTTAGAAAAAAAAAAAAAAACATTAGCATCAGAACCGTGAGGGACTTTCAGTATTATCAAGTTAATGAAATAGAATTAGGAAGAACAATCTGGAAACCATAATATTATGACCAGTATTGGAAAATAAGCCTAACTTCCTAAAAATGAGAAGAAAAGTCCAACTCAATCAGCAGATCATCAGGGTAAGGGAGAATGTTATCCTCTACCTACCCACTCTACCATACCCCAATCATTGATTTTTAAAAATGTTTCTTTAGCCATTTTGAGAACTAAACTCTCACTCATCATTTGACAAAATTATTGCCTTCTAGGTGCCAGGCACTGGGGGGATAAATTATGTCCAGAAGAAAAAGCTTTTCTGCAATGCATTCAGGAGCATGTAGCAACTACTAATAAAATGATGTGAGTAGTATGAAAGGACAAAAATCCTGCTTGCAGTGAATTATATGGATGAGAGATTTTAAGTCCACCTGTGGTTTAGGTCCACCTAAGGAAATTAGAATAGCTTAAATAATAATGGATTAAACTACATGAAAGGTTGTTTTTCACTGGGCTTACCTAGGAATTTCAGCCAATATTTCAGATAATCTGAAGAGGCAATTTATACTAACCTCTAAACTAGTAGGGTGAAACCTGTGTTGGTAGGAACTGAAATGACATATATATCCCAAACTGAGAAACACCATAGGAAAAAAAAAAAAAAAGAGAGAGAGAGAGCATATAAAGTACAAATTTATCAATATCATTGGAAAGCTTTAGACCCAAAGATACCTTCAGATTGAAAGTGATAAGGTGGAAAACCATTTATCATGCTAATGGACATCAAAGAAAGCTGGGGAGACAATCCTTATATCAGACAAATTAGATTTTTAATCCAAAATTTAATTTAATCCAAAGACTGTAATAAGAGATGAGGAAGAACACTATATCATACTTAAGGGTTTATCCAACAAGAAGATCTAACAGTTATAAATATCTATGCCCCTAACATGGGAGCAGCCAATTATATAAACCAGTTAATAACAAAATCAAAGAAACACATTGACAATAATACAATAATAGTAAAGGGCTTTAACACCTCCTCACTGAAATGGACAGATCATCTAAGCAAAAGATCAACAAGGAAATAAAGGCTTTAAATGACACACTGAACCAGATGAACTTCACAGATATAGTCAGAACATTCCATCCCAAAGCTACAGAATACACATTCTTTTCTAGTGCACATGGAACATTCTCCAGAATAGATCACATCCTGGGTCGCAAATCAGGTCTCAACCAGGACCAAAAGACTGGAATCATTCCCTGCATGTTTCAGACCACAATGCTTTGAAACTAGAACTCAACCACAAGAGGAAAGTTGGAAAGAACCCAAATACATGGAAGCCTCTGATATAATCTATACTGACTTATTTTCCAGAGGACACATAGGGATTAAAAAAGAGAAAAAAGTTCAGAAGTTCTTAGCCATATATCTTGCACAATGTAAGTATGTGATAAATATGAGCCTTAAAAATGAGCATATTTTAAAATAAAAACTAATATAATCAAAAAGTCAGTGTAATATTATACAAGGAATGGAGTCAATTTTATTAAGCCCTATCTACAGAAAAATAGTGAGTGAGATATACCACAATATGTGTGTAGGACTTTAGATGATACATGTGATACATGTGGGTATGCATGTGTGTATACGTAATTTGTTTTCCCTCTGGGTCTGTAACAATTTGAACAGTGAAATCCAGATTATTAAATAAAAGTAAGTAATACATTTAACACTCAGTATCTGTATATGCTTTTCTAGTATTATTAATTGAGATACTACCACAGCAATTATTTTTTTAAGATTATTTATTTATTCATTTATTTGACAGAGAATGACAGCAAAAGAGGGAACACAAGCAGGGGGAGTAGGAGAGGGAGAAGCAGGCTTCCTGCCTAGCAGGACCCTGGGATCATAACCTGAGCCTAAGGCAGATGCTTAACGACTAAGCCACCCAGGTGCCCCAACCACAGGAATTTTTGTTTAAAATACGTAAAACAAGAAAGGAGCTGAAACTCCTGCTCTATTCTCTGAGTGACTGATTGATTTTTTGATTGATGAAATAATAGATCTGAAGGTCTTCATTGAATAATTTAAGAAAGAAAAATAGATAAATAGATTGATGGATAGATGAGTGGATAGATGCAAGTCTATACATGCATGGTAGGTGAGTAGACTGAATTGAATTATAAATTATAAAGTTGGGTGCCATGTCCTAAGAAACATCTAAATAAACCGAAAGACTTTTTAAGAAATTGCATTTCTTAAAATATAAAATTATTTCATGTGACTAATTCTTAAAGGAGGGGATATTTAACTTTGAAAGAGAAATCCTTTGAAGGGCTTGGTAATTTAAACATTTGGGAATATTCATGGACTATTCGTGCAAAAGAATAATTCTTAGGATGTTTACAAAAGAAGTCAATCAGTTGGAAACTGACAGCAATAAGAGTCTACCCATTGTCTGGAAGATATTTGAATTCCTCATTACTAGGGATTTGGGCGTTCGTTCAATGAATGACTTCTTGTCAGCAATATGGTAAAAGAGATTCAAACAATTAACAGAAACTTGTTCTGGATGAACTTTAAATTCCATTCAAATGTATTCTCTGGTTCTGTAAGGAAATGGAGTGAGTGAGAAGCATGTTCTGGTGAATCCTGGAATCAGTGGTTATATTATTTCATTTCATGTCCTTTGTTATCGTATGTTGGCAGGAATTCCAAAGCCATTTAGCCACAGACTTTTACAAAACCTTACTTGGAATACAATTTAGGAATTATTCAATCTATCCACTTTACCTGATAACAACAACAACAAAAATGCTTAGGAAAGCTGAATTTTACTGTCCAAAGTCAACTAGTTAATGACTAATTCATGATGGAAAACACATTTTCTATTTTGTCACTGTTACTTTTATTCTGTTGTACTTCTGGCAAAAACTGAGCCCTGTTTCCGACTCTGTTCATGACATTCATGTGATGCCGAAGCTCTCTTAAGACTTTGACAGGTAAACCTAAGGCAAACCAACCTTTTGAGGTTGTCAGAGTGGAATGTGGGAAGACTGCACAACCTTCCTGATATTACGCAAACAGTGATTTAACCAACACTGAAGCTACTCTACATCTGACCTACCTGCTTTGTCAGATAAGAAAGGGTTTAATCTTAAATCAGTTTTGGAGAAATTTTCTTTCATCTAAAACCATCCTGACTCAGAAATAAAAGAAGATAAATACAGGAAAACAGGAAAGTAGGTATAAAGTATTGGACAGTCTGTGAAAATATGTTACACATTTAGGTTTTATACTATGTAATAGGAAACAAATAGACCCAAGAAGGTAAGTGAAATGTTTACATCTATATTTTATCTATTGTTCCACACCAGTGAAACATGATGGACTGATTTGTAGGAGTGAGGAGGTTGGAGATAGTGGAATTCAGAATTCAGGGGAGTTAGAGTGAGACCAAGTATTTTAGGGATGAATGAGAATGATTATTCTGGATGTGTTAAAATGGAAAAAAATATATAAGTTGAGTTATCATATTATCACTTAAATAAATAAATTTGAAACTCATGATAAAAGCCAACCATAGGAGTAATAATTTGGGAACTATAAGTTTATAGATAATAGGCAAAACCATGGGTCTAGATGCATTTCAAAAAATAGTATGGAAAGAAGAGAAAATGGATTGAAAACCTGGGGTATGCGTCTTTAGCGTCAGTCAGAATTCTCTGCACTGCTGATATTTCTTTCCCCATAGAGGGAGATCATCCAGCCTACTACTCCTGTCCCTTTCTGTCTTCTAAGCCCTTCTTCCATCAAATTGGTGCCTTTGGAAGGTGAAGTGAACATGCAAATCTTGGTTATGCTCATCACTTCCTCTCTTCCAGCCTATCTGTAGGACATATGCCTGGGATGACAGAACCCTGACTGTACGGGTATGTGTAATAAAAAAAGCTGCATCCTCTGTTATTAAATTTAACAGAAATAAATAAGTAAATAAATAAGTGTATTTTTTCTTTCACCTTTATATGTCATTTTTTCCAAATAGTGTCATAACTTAGAGAACTTAGAGAAGTATTAATTTATTGGGCTCTGGCAGATGCTCGGTAAACACCAATATATCAGGAGCAGACATATGCAAGGGTCATGAAGCACATCAGAAAATTGCTGTTACAGGAGCAAGAGTTAAAGAATCTTCTTATAGTTGCAGAGTCTCTGGGAATTGGGAAGCAAGGGAACACAGAGCAAACTCACTTTCACTCCTACTCTCCAACAAATCCTCTACTAAGAATGTTGTATCCTCAATAAAGAGGTCTCCTTTTCAGAACTTACATGTTATGGCAATGGGTAGGTTTTCTTAAAATGAACAGTTACTGGTTTATGGATGGCATATACAGAATCCTGTTTAATTCTGCAAACTACTCAAGAAAAAACCCATTAGTTTTGTGCGACTGTGCTTGGGCAGATATGTCATAATTAACTGATTTCTTTCTTTCTTTCTTTTTTTTTAGATTTTATTTATTTATTTGAGAGAGACAGTGAGAGAGAGCCTGAGAGGGGAGAAAGTCAGAGGGAGAAGCAGACTCTCCAAGGAGCAGGGAGCCCGATGTGGGACTCGATCCCAGGACTCTGGGATCATGACCTGAGCTGAAGGCAGTCACTTAACCAACTGAGCCACCCAGGCGCCCAATTAACTGATTTCTTAAAAGCTGATGCATGCAGTGTATGTAGCAGTCAGTGTTCTGGGTATTAGATGCATCACTTCTAATGCATTAGGAGCATTAGATGCTCCTTCATTCCAGTTTCCTAAGACACTTGGAATGGCAAGTAGCTATTTGGTGTACTTACATCTATTCTTTCTGTTAGATCAATAAAGACTGTTGCAATCTGTACTCCCAGGTGAAAAGGGAATGAGCAAGTAATTGACACCTTATATTGGATAGTCATTTACAAGCTTAAGACAGCTATTATTTTTCCTTTCTGAAACTATTACACTACTAATATAGAAAAAGGTCAGGGCCCCATAATACATCTGAAATTATAATTCATTTTTATCTTAATATAATAATCTAAATGCCACTGTGCACACCCAAAGGTCAGTTTTAACACCTTTTCCCTTTGGGGCAAAGACATAGATTTCTAACTTTGTTTTTCTTTTTTTTTACCTGAGAGTGAGGACGATGTGTTTTGATGAAGTAAATCCTAGTTCAGAGCTTATTTATTTTAATAGCAGTGCAGTCCATGCATAAGAAGAAACACAAGGTGTATTCACAAACACTAAACCCTAGAAGCTCTGGAATAGCTACAGTATCTTTTTTTCAGGATGAGTTAATGCAGCAAAATACTGAGGAAAACAATATGCTTGAACTGGAAAGAGCATATTGATTATCTCATGCCTATATTAACAGCTCTCTTTTCAAGATTCCAGAATGTCACACTACCTTGCAGAATCTGTTATCACAAAGGGTTTTGCTTCTCTCAGAAAAGATATATTTATCTCTTCATAGATGATAGATAGAGAGATAATAAACATATTTATAATAGGAAAATCTTTGTCTAGATGTGATTATCCTGAAAAATAGTTTGGATGAAAGAGAAGAGTGGATTGAAAACCAAGCAAAAGCTCAATGTGTGTGTGTGTGTGTTTGACAAATACTAAACTCTACTAAGGTGATGGGTATTAGTAAGGGCTACTATATTAGAACCTTTGAATTTCATGTCTTTTCATATTAGGGTTAAGAATAGATTTCCCTTCTCCTTCAGTAACTATTCGAATAAATTTTGCTTCACTCTATGGCATGCATGATTGCTACACATGTGTTTGAAAAGATAATTCTCTTTTACAAAATTCTAACTCATATTCTTCATTAAACCGTTCTGTTCTGCCACACTGGCCCATACCACATTAGTTCAAATTGGACAGTTTTTTGATTGGCATATGGAAACATGCGCCTATACTTAAAAGGTTGAAATTGTTTAATATTTTTAAAGTCTGAATTCCCATAATTTTGTGCATTTGAGTGCATATATGTGTGGGGACACACTGTCTCATATTCTTAATTGTTAATTCCATAGTATGTTGGCTTTTATGACAAGCAAATTTCTGCCTTTTCCCACTGGTTTTCTATCTTAAAGAAGGGGAGATGATTTGTGGGTCGACTGAAAAATTAAATATTTTATTGAATCACTACCCCAAATTTTAATATATCTAAAACTTCAAAGTATACTTCTGGTGGCCAAAATGTTATAGATATTATGGCATTTAGTATAGTGGCTTGTAGATGTAGATAAAAAATAATATTTGATATCTCTAGTGAAAGATTAATCATGATTTGCCATGATCACGTGGCAATTCTATAATTTTCCCTAGTAAAATGACAATCCATACTTAAGAAAATATCCATGATTTTTGCCCTTCAGACACAAAGTGGCTTTCTTAAATATGGAGATACTCTTACCATTTTGATTTTCTAGGGCTACATACATACATAGCTGTCTGTAGGTAACTGCTGGTACTTGCATCTTTAGAGAAAGAGAAAGATCAGATCATTATAAATGAGAAACTAATCTTTTCATCTTCAATATATGTTTGGCTTCCATTTTTGAAGAAGAGAGCAATGTGTATAAAAAATTGTTATTTAAATATCAGCAACTATGAATATTTCAGAGTATTTCTATAAGTTTAAAATGTTAAAATTTACTATTTATTTTATAATTCTATTTTCTTAAATACATTTGCATTATCTAGATAGTTCCATTACTTAAAAGTTAAAATTATATTTAAAATATTATTTAGAAAAACTATTAATATTAGGTATCTTATAAATGTATCCCATATGGGCATAGGTATGTCCAGTTGATACTTACTGATTTTGTGTCTTCAACCCTTTTCCTACTTTTATGATACTATGGGTTCTTGTCTTGCCATGGATCATAAAATTGGATATGTGATTAAAATTGGATTGCATATAATATTTAATCTCTCTTATTAAGGTGATTAATTCAATGAGTAGGACTTTAACTCAAATTAGAATGATGAGTATCCTTCGAAATTTTTCAATCTCAATCTAGAATTTAAAAAATATAATTTGGTTCTAATTGTAAAATTTTAGGTGTGTGAGACAAAAAGGTGTTTGTAACCATGGCCTCAACTACTGTGAAAAAACAAAGCCACTATCCAGGGGAGAAAAGGGAGAGGAGAAATAATAACAAGAGAACCCTAAAGGTATCAGAATCTGGTTCCAGTTATTTTTTATAATGTCTTTAATATCACCTTTTATACAATTTGTATATATGAATCAATAAATGCTGGTATTTCCACAGACATTGTGGGTTTTGTTTCCTTTTTTAAATTTTTAATTAATTTTTTCAGTGTTCTTTTCAAATGAATGGATCTTGAAAACATGACTAAAGATAAGGAAGATGGGGAGGGAGTGATCAGTTGGCAAGGAGGGGAAAAATCGGTCCCCAAATGAGGCTTATTACGTGCATATTCAGGAGGCTTGGAACCACCACCATGCTTAAACAATTTCTGATATTTTTGGTTTGCCCTAAGCCCTATATCACCTTTGGTTAGTTTTTGACCTCCCTTGCTAGAGAATTCTATGGAGTGTTCTCATATTTCCTAACCAAGCCTGCAAATGGCCTTTGTGTATCTCTTCCAAAAACTGTATGTCGAATTCATCCCATCCTTGTTGCCAAAAGCTGTCAAGAATTGTAATGGTTTAAAATTTTATTTTGTACACAACCTAATAAGTTAGTCTGCTGGAAGAACACATGAGATTTCTGGGTCAGAGGAAAGGGACTTTTTTGTTCACTTTGATTCCCCATCCTCGAGTCTCGGGAGGATGAAGCTAAGACAGATCTGGGGAATGCTGCAAGCAGTGAGACTGCATCCAGTTGACAAATTCCAAACTAAGGGAGCCCTGATTTTTTGTAAGGTGGAAGCATGCAAAACTGCCCAACTATATGGAGACATATGTGACACTGAGTACTAGATCTGGACTCTGCTTTAGAGAAAGACACTGTATCTTGCAAGCCTGTTCACTATATAGACATCCTTGAACATCTGGACCTCGGGCCTATAAAACTGTGAGATACTAAATCTGTGTTGTTTAGACACTAAGTTTGTATGTGTTTGATATGGCACCAAGAGTAAAAAGACACACTTCTAGCTTTGAACTGGATATGGGAATAAAGCTTTATATTGCCCAGATGAGTTTGAACTCACCAGAAAGTTATAAAATCTGCTGGACATTTCAAGAAGGGATGGAAAATAGAGGGTTTGATCTATGACAAAGGTAGTCTTTAGAGGTATTCAAATTATTGATTATTAATTATGCCTTAATACATGGAGAATCTAAAAAGTTGATAATTTGTGATGGAGAAAATGAAAACATAAATCTTCACTGTGAATATGGAGATATATAGATAAAAAAGGATATAGTCACAAAATAGTTACTCTACGACAGTTAGGAACAAATGAAGTATTTTTCTGTAAATCAGTATTAAATATGATTCTTGAAAAGAGAAATTCACATAAAATAAGCAAATTTCAGAGGGATAAATGAAATGATGAAATTTATTCTTGCACACTAATGCAAGGACATTATGTTTTTAAAAATTTTTAAAGATTGTATTTATTTATTTGAGAGAGAGTGAGAAAGAGAGCATGCGGTGGGGGAGGCAGAGGAAGAAGGAGAAGCAGGCTCCCCACTAAGCAGGGAGCTGGACTTGGGGATCCATCCCAGGACCCTGGAATCATAACCTGAGCTGAAGGCGGACACTTAACCAACTGAGCCACCCAGGTGCCCCAGGGACATTATGTTTTAGGAGAGAAATGGAAATCTATTAAAAATTTTTTGAACACAGGATGACATTATCTGACTTGTATTCTAAAGGATCCTATCAGTGTTGAGAATTCACAGTAGGAGGACAGGGGAAAGTAATCAGTATACTACAATGATCCAGTCCAGTGACAACGGTAGTTTGTTCTGGGTTGGTAGCAGAGGAACTGAAAAGATTTGCTTTATACTGAATAGCCTGTAAAGGTGGAGATGATATAATCTGTTCCTTCTTGGAACATGAGAAGTGAGAGAATGAGAAGAATAAGTGAATACTTCACATATTTTGGTCTAAGCAATGGAAGGGACAGAATTGCCATTAATTGTGACTGGGAAGACTATAGGAGCAATAGGTAAGAGAATCTATTGTTTCATAACTCACTGTAGTTCTGTATCTTTGATTTATCCTTTATTGAACCCTGACTTATATAGCAGTCAGTAGGCAGATGATATTTAAAGCAAAGGGGCTGAATAAAATCAGCAAAGATGCGAGTTTAGATGGAGAAGAGTCCAAGTACTAAGCCCAGGGAGGACCACAAAGCTTGTTAATTACTGAGATGAGAAGAAGTCAGCAAAGAACACTGAGAAGTAGTAGCCAGTATGGTAGAAGTAAAGTCAAGGTGCAGGAGTGCACTGAAAGGCAAGTCAAGAAAACATTCTGGAAGAATGGAATGATCAAGAGTGTCAGTATTATGGATAAGTCAAATAAGATTGAATTTAGCTAAATGATTTCAATGATGAGCATGTTCTCATGCATTGGTGGGGCCAAAAGCTTGTTTTGAATATGGTAATGAGACAAGGGAAAGAAAATTATTTCAGACAATGAGTATAGAAAATTATTACTGTCAAAAAATATTTATTTATTTATTTATTTATTTATTTATTTATTTAAGAGAGAGAGAGAAAGAGGGCTCACATGAGTGGAGGTGTGTGGGAGATGTGCAGAGGGAGAGGAGAGGGACAAACTCCCTGCACAGTATGCATGGCTTGATCTCACATCCCGAGACCATGACCTGAGCGAAAATTAAGAGCTGGACACCCAACCGACTAAGCCACCCAAGCACACTGAAATTTATTTTAAATAATGTTGCTGTTAAGAAGGATAAAGGAGACACAAGCTGGAGAAGGGTATTGAGTCTAGGAATTTTAAAAAAATGAAATATAACAACATATTTATATGATGATAATATAATCATATAAGAATAATCATGAAGAGTGGAAGAAGCTATGGAACTATGAAAGCACTAAGAACTATGGAAGCAACAGAATTGAGGGCATGAAAATACATGGAACATAGTTCACAAGGGAAGAGAGCGGCTGCATTGGCCTGTGATCTATAGACTGTTCATCCACAATAACAAAGGGAAAGACAAAGTAGTCACAGATGGAGTTAGATGAAGCTATGTGCTACTGGGATTATTTGAAAATTCTTTCTCTTTTGTCAACAAAACAAGAAAGTATGGCATCAACTAAGAGTAAGGATGGGAGATGGGGTGTTGGGTGTTATTAAAAAGGAGGTAAAAACATCACCTAGGAAAGTGGGGAAGTAAAACAGCTAAGGAAATGAAGTAGGACTGCTAGGCAACATTAAGAGCCCAGTTAAGTAAAGTAGTCATGAAGGTGAAATTGAGACTACTCTGTTTCATTCTGTTTTTTTCTCCATCTACATCAAGCGTTTAGGTGAGTTATAAGGTAGTGAGTTATAAGGTAGCTAGAAAGTTGGATCTATCCAAGGTGATATTGTCTGCTAATACTGAAAAGGGTGAGAGAAGCAAGGGAGTGGATTATGGAAACTAAACTGGGAGAAAAGAGAAAATGAGGGCATGAGAGACAAAGAAAGCTTGGTAGGATTAATTTCACTGTAGGACCTAAGAGACTGAAGCAATTTTGGAGTTGTGCTCAAAAGATACAAAGTGGAAGACAGAGAGGAGGAGACAAAGATGAGTCCAATTTAGATTTTGGTAATGACAGCATTCTAAGATGAATGTGAAAGTGGGCTAAACTGTTAGTGAAGTAAGGAGAATGAAAAGATATTTATGGAACGGAAGTCAAGAAGCTCAAAGGCTAGGATAGTGTAAGGATTACCAAAATGTCATTACAGCTTTGAGAGAATTGTCTGGGGTAATTTGCATCTTGATTTTAACTGGTACAGAGTCTTACCTCAAAGATTCATTTTCAGCACACAAGGACAATTCTTTCAAATTATACTATCCTAGATATTAGGGTGACCTCAAAAAGTAACTTTACAAAGTACTTTCCTCCAACAATTACAAAGAAAGATCTGGCTTGACTTTTTAGTAAAACATCCTGAACAGGGGATACAACATTATAGTTAAAAGAAACATTATTTCAAACTCTCATTACCATTTCAGTCACAATTTGGGAAGTAAATTTACTTCCTGAATTATATCTACTTTTAGACACTATGATCTGTAAAGGAGATGAAATATTTTTCTGCATCATAAAAACTAATTTTTTTCTGTCTTCAAAGATATTGAAGCCTGATGAAGTTTGTGCCAAAAATAAAACTAAATGACAGCTTCATTCATAAATATTTTTGTACTAATCTTAAAATATTAACAAACAGAATCCAGGAGCACATCTAAAAAATATGTATCACACTGAGTGGAATTTATTTCAGAAATGTAAGAATGCCTCAATATAAGGAAATATTTCAGCCTAATTTATTATATTAATTGTTCTCATTTAATGGAATTTCTTATTAATACCACAAATACTGAAAAGGTACCTAACATAATTCAATATACATTTACAGCAAAAACACTCAAGAAAATGAATAATTCTATCATATGATTAATTTGTGTGTATGTATCAACATAAGAGTTAAAGTTATATTTAATGAGGCATTCTCACTAAAAGTAGTAAAATAAAATGTTCTCTGTTCCAACCAGTATTTAAGACTGCACTGGAGGTATTAGCTATTGAGTCTGGTATTTGATTTTTTGCTACTTACAAGCTAATAATTTAGTCTGCTAGTTTGTGTGTACAGGCAAAAGACACACAATTTCCACATCACAGACAAAGGACTTTATTACTATAGCAAAGCAAACTGCATGATAATATTTTTGCATCCATTCCCCATTCCTGGGGTGGGAGGGAAGTGTACAGCTGGCTCAGGTGAGTGCTATGTATGTTGTATGCTTCGGGAATCTATTGCTTTATAGTAAATGGTAAGCAAGCCTAGTCTTTGTCCTGGAGAAAGACATTATGACCTTATCCTCAAGGTTGCATGCTGCAACATAACCCCAAGGAAAGGTGTAAGTATTAATGAGTCAGGGCTCTACACTTGGGGTTTAATCAGTAAGATGTGTAGGATTCTGAGAGAGAGCCATAGAGGAGCATCTCCCTACATTAGCCAATGGAATTAGACAGAAGAAGCAATTATTTGCAGAAGATCTTGAAAGATACAAATAAAACTATTTATAAATATAATTTCTAAAGATTTTAATTAATAATTAATTAATTTTAGAGTGAGAGAGAGCATCAGCAGAGGGAGAGGGAGGTGGGAGGGAGACCATCCCAAGCAGACTCCATGCTGAGTGGGGAGCCCAATGAGGGACTGGATCTCAGGATTCTGAGATCATGAGCTGAGCCAAAACCAAGTGTCAGACATGCAACCAACTGAGTTATCCAGGCACTCCGGAAATGATAGAGTTTGTGTCACATCCCAAGGTAAACAAAAAGAAAAAAAAAAAGCTCTCCTGTAATTAAAGAAAAACATGTTTTGTTTTGTTTTGTTTTGTTTTAAGATTTTATTTATTTATTTGACAAACAGAGATAACAAGTAGGCAGAGAGGCAGGCAGGAGAGAGAGGAGGAAGCAGGCTCCCTGCTGAGCAGAGAGCCCGATGCGGGGCTCGATCCTAGGACCCTGGGACCATGACCTGAGCCGAAGGCAGAGGCTTTTAACCCACTGAGCCACCCAGGCGCCCCAAGAAAAACATGTTTAATATAAATTTATAAAATTAATATTCAACATCAAAGGTCTCTATTCATGGAGACAATAACTGGTTAGAAGATTTTTGGAGAAGATTTTTGGAGATTTTTTACTTCATTTATAAGAGAAATAAAAGCATTACATACCCATAATCCTTAACAAGATATTTCTAAAACCTACATAAAGAAAATATTAAAACTCTCAAAGACACAAAAGTGGTTTTGATTTGTATTTCTCTGATGATAGGTGATACAAAGTATTTTTTCATGTGTTTATGGCCAACTTAATTTCCTCTTTGGAGAAATTACACCTCCCATTTGTTAGAATGGCTATCATTAAATAGACAAGAGGCAACATGTCCTGGGGAGGATGTGGTAAAAAGGGAACTCTAACACACTCTTAGTGAGAATGCAAATTGGTCCAACCTCTGGAAAACAATATGGAATTTCCTCAAAAATTTAAAATAGATCTACCATATGATCTATCAATTCAACTTCTGGATCTGTATAAAAAAGTTAAAATAGAATTTCAATGAGATATATGCACACCCATGTTCATTGCAGTATTATTCACAATAGCCATGATATGGAAATAACCAAAAAGTCTATCCACAAATGGATGGATAAAAAAGATGCAGAACATATACATAACAGAATATTATTCAGCCATGACAAAGGAAAATGTCTTCCCATTTGAGACAACAGTGATGGACCATGAGCACATTATGTTAAGGGAAATAAGTTAGGAAGAGAAATACAAGTGTTGAATGTTATCACTTATAGTTAAAGAGGTTAAATCTGAAAAAAACAAAAACAAAAACAAAAAACCCAGAGTAAAATGATGGTTACCTGGGGATATAGGCAGGGGGATAAAAGAGTTAGTATTTAAGGATACAAACTTGTAATAAATTGTAAATAAGCCACAGAGCTCTAATGCACACCACAATGAATATAGACAATCGTATTGTAATTAGGTAGTGTGATAGACATTGCCACACAGGCAATCATATTACAACATGTAAATGTATCAGAATGACATGTTGTACACCTTAAACAATGTTACATGCCAAATTTATTCAATTAGAAAAAAGACACAAATGTGAACTTGAAAAAAATGTAGACATTCCATTCTCTAGTCTACAAAGGCTCAATAACATTCAGGTTTCCCCCATTATCCAAAAGTAGAGCATTCTTATGAAACTTTTCATAAGTTGAAATGGCATGAAGTAAGGAAACAATTACCATTAATTTATCTGGAAATTTTTTGAACATTCCCAGAACAAAGCATTAGTCTCAGATTTTTCTGATACCTTAAGACACATACTGCAAACAGATGCACAAACTAAACCAAGATGAAGCACATATGCTCTCAGACACAGTCCAAAGCTGTAGTGGCTTGATGCTGAGATGCAGAGGATAGCTCCATGGGAAGGAGCTTTGTGGGCCACTCTCACTGGTGGGGTGCCCACTACCACTATAATGGCTCCCCGCATATAAAAACAAAAAAGAACCTCCAAAACAAGACAAAACAAAACCTAAAACAAACACTGAACACTGTTTTTGCCACCACCCCCCCCTTTTTGTAAAATCAAAAATCCTTTTCACATTTCTTTTGGTTAACAAAAATAGGTACTAATGTTAAGTCTTCTGTAAAAGCAAACTGCCATAAGCATGAACTTTTAAAAAGCAGTGGATACCTGTATAGATGACAATGTTGTTTAAAGTAACTTAGAAATCTAACATTATTTCAATAAAAGCACCAATATATTTTTCCTAAAGCCATATACTACTTGATTCTAAAAGGCAATGTCATAGAAGTCAGGTACTAAACTACTGAAACATTAAAGCAGCTTTACAAATGAAACACAATTAAATGTTGGTTCATCAAACATAATTAGACTAATTCAATGGAATAGAAAATAAAAAAGAGAATCCACTTGTATGTTAACGGTTATAATAAAAGCAACGTCTCAAATCAGTAGGAAAAAATGAACTGTAATATTGCATTGAGGAAAACTGGTCATCCATATTTGAATAGAAATAGAATTGTATTCATTCTTCATATCATATATAAGAATAAATGAAAAATGTATAAGAAATATAAATGTGAAAAATAAAATAATAAATTCTAGAAAAAAAGCATACATTAATTTTTTATAGCCAGGAAGTTGAAAAATACTTTCTAAAATAAAGTATTAAAATAAAAGTTAAGGGGGATGCTGGGTGGCTCAGTAGGTTAACGTCTGTCTTTGACTCAGTTCATGATCCCAGGGGCCTGGGATTGAGTCCCACGTGGGGCTCCTTGCTCAGTGGGGAGCTTGCTTCTCCCTCAGACTGCTGCTTCTCCTATTCATCTCTCTCTCTCTGACAAATAAATGAATAAATAAAATCTTTTTAAAAAGCAAGTTAAAGTAATGTTAAATACAAAGGCCATAAACCAAAATTATAGTAAATTCTGCTAATGCAAGTTAGGAAAAAGTGAAGTTAAGGAAACAGACAAACCAAGAAAAGTTAATAGAAAGATACATTACGGAAATAGGACTAATATATCTCATATTAAATGATGAGGGAAAAAAGGGACAAAAACCTGGTATAAAAATGGGGTAAAATGAAATTTAAAAAAATCACAGAAAAAGAGAGGCAAATAATTCTTAAATGTAAGAGAACAAGCCCAGATTTTCTCAGAATAAGAGAATGCACATTAAATTTACACAGAGATGTCAAATCTCATCAGATTTAAGTAAAGTCCAGCTGTAGTTTAACTACATGTGTTATTTGTAAGATACTTCCTGGGATATTATTACAAAGTAGTCTGATGATCACTCATAGAGAAAAGTTCACAAAGTTTTCTTTATCTCCTCCTCATTCATCTTCCGTTTCTCAGACTTTTTGATAGCTATTCTGATTCCCCTTACCCCCACCCCACCACTGAAAAGTAGTACTTAGGTTTAATTTACTTTTAAAAATAACCTAGCATATACAACTGGTCCTGCCTGCCGCCCCCCCCCCCCAAAGTATGAATCCATTGATGCAACACTTTCAAGGCCAAGAGTAAACCAGCTTAAGAAATTCCCAAACCTCCAAGTTAAGTGTATCCATTACATCGAATGTGAAGGGAGACTCTGCTGATGTTATGGGTATAGATATTTGAGAGAAATTTAAGAAAATCAATCTTGAGAGAAACAAATAACTTCACTTTCTTAGAAATGTTTAAATAGTGAAGAACTTTTCAAGACACTTTAGTTTTCTACTTAGCAAATAACTTGATTGTTTGCAGATGTGGGTGTTAGATTCTTTCAGCAACGCAAGATTCCTAGATAATATGGTTACATTGTATGTAATAAAATACAAACTCTGTGTCTATAATTTATTCAAGTGAGTAACTCTAAATTGTATTGCATATAGGTAAACACTGTTATGAGACCAATTTCCACCCTAACACTTTGAGGAAGTATATGGATCATATTATGGAAAAAACAATAAATGTAAAGTTTGAAAAGTAATATCTTAGGCACATATTAAACTGGGCCAGAGATTAACCACTTAGCTTTTTATGATAGTACCTTTACACATGATCCATATTTTGTGTTTTGATGTCTTATTTCAATATTTTATTTCTTATTCTAACAATTCTGTTAAGATATTTAATAAACACAAACTCCTCTTACCCATATCCTGGATTGTTTTTACATGGTTTTTTTTTTTTTTTTTACATGCTGTCTACTTTATCCATTAGATACCTTAGCATATTAATCATCATCGTTCTAAATTCCAGGTCCGATAGTTTCAATTTTCCTGTGATATCTGAGTCTGGTTCTGTTGCATTCTCTGTATCTTCAAACTGTTTTGTTTGTTTTGTTTTTTGCCTTTAGTGTATCTACCCCCCCACCCCTTGATAACTAGGCATGATGTGCTGGATAAAATGAACTAGTATAAATAAGCCTTCAGCAAATTTTTGGTAAGGTGTCAAGGTGGGGAAACAGTATATTCTTATGATTAGATCTAAATCTTGTAGTGAACCTCTGCCTCTAAACTTGAACTTCATCAGTACTGTTCATCCTTCCCTGCTATCCCCCTGCCACCCCCTTATTTGAGACAGGATGGCCAGTGTGTGTTGGAGTTGGGCATTTATCTTCCTTCAGTTCAGCTAGGTTCTAATAAAACTCCAGCAGGCTAGGCTCCAGTTAACTCATTTCACCTAGGGAAGGACTTTGTAAGAACAGAGTACCCAGAAGTATTTCAAAATGGCTCCTTTTCCCCTCCCACTGAAAGAAACATGAGGGATTTTTTGCCAGTATTTACTGTTGGAACCTGGTTAATTCCAGAAGGTAAACTCTTACAAGTGTGAGGCCCAGACTCCTCACTGGAGTTTTGTCTCTCAAACTTGCCCACACTGAGCTTCCAGCAATTTCTCAACTGTAGTCCAGATTTCCTTACCCTCACTGGTTCCCTTCAAGTTTTCAGTCATTGGGTTTCTGTTTCCTTAAGTTGTGATTTTCTGTATTCTCTTGTAGGTCTCCTCCATTTGGGCGTGGGGGGACAACAGTTTCTCTTGTGACCCCACTTCTTTTAAGGATCTGAGAAGAGTTGTTGAATTTTTGTGTTGTTTAGCTTTTTACTTGTTGAGTGGAGACTTCCAGCTTCTTATAGCTGGACTCAAACCATGCTGTTTTCTTGCGAAAAGACTAATACTTAAGTGATAAGATTCTTCTACTCTTCCACCTTTTTCTTAATTTCTCCTCTTTCTTTTCTCTCTTCTTTTTCTTTTTCCACATCCCTTTTCCCCCTTCAAGAGTTCTTATTATTTAAAATCCTATCTCAAAAAAATATTTTCCTTGAGATAAAGAGGAGGCATAAACTCCTTTATAATTGCACACAGGCTTTAGGAAGGACCTATAAGGGGCACCAAGGTGGCATCAGTCAGTTAAGTGGCTCCTTTGGCTCAGGTCATGATCCCAGAGTCCCAGATCCAGCCCCAAGTCAGGCTCCCTGATCAGTGGGGAGTCTATTCCTCCCTCAGCCCTGTTCCCCTGCTCTTTCTCACCCTCTCTCTCACTCACTCTCTCTCTCTCTCTCAAATAAATAAATAATCTTAAAAAAAAAAAAAAAGAAGGACCTATGAGAGAGACATATTAATCTACAGGCTCATTTCCTCAAGAGGGGAGATAAGAATCATTTCAACAATAAGAGCAAAATGTTTCCTGAATACCTGAGCTTTTAGGGAACATGGAAAAGATGCACAGGAACCAAAAAACAAGGCAAAAAGATATTTGAATATGACTTATTTGCTCTTAAAAATACATTTTTCTGATCCCTTTATCTAGAAAAGGTAGATGTTCTTTTGGATAATTCTAAAGCCATCTTCCCACTTTGGAATCCTATAATTATGTGATTATAAACACACAGGAATTTTCATTATATTTTAGCAATGGAAGCATTAAATTTAGTTCTGAAGCAGAAAATTAATCATTACTACAAGTAGGATGACCATAATTAAAAACAAATTATCATCTTTGTTTCTCATTGTAAAAAATTATAGATTGGGTAATGAAAGAATAAAAGACTAACTTTTAAGAAGGCTTAGTACTCATCTAACTACTAATTTCAAGCTAGAAGTTTCTGAATCACTTTGAATAAGGAATTTGAAAATAGGCATTTTAAAAGAAAACACTCATATCAATTAATGACAGAGTTAAACATTATTCCATTTTCCATCATTTTGAGATTATTAAAATCATAGGAAAATGACATTAAATGTGGATTTGTTCTGATTATTTTGGATTCAAAAATTACTGACTGAAAAGTCTAAGGGAAAACTGTAACTTCAGTTCCCAGCTGAATGTAATTTTATGTTTGTCTTGTATATTCGAATAGAGATCTTTTGATGTTTTAGCTAGGCGATTATATATGGAAATAAACACTCAAAGCAAGATGGAGAAAACAATGAAATACTCCATTATTATTTATTTATTTAATAATTTATTTTTTAGAGCAATTTTAGAGCAAAATTAAGAGAAAGATACTGAAAGGGAAACTTCCTATACTCCCCCTGCTCCCACACATGCATAGACTCCTCCATTACCAACATTCCCCCTCAGAGTGGTACCTTTGTTATTATTACTGAACCTATGTCAGCATATCATAGTCACCCAAAGTCCACCATCTGCATTACAGTTCACTCTTGGCATTATGCATTCTGTGGATTTGAATAAATGTATAACATTTATCCATCACTGTAGTATCATACAGAGCGCTTTAACTACCACGCCCTCAAGAGCCTCGGTTTACTGTTCAACATTTCACACAAGCCCCATCTCTGCAACCACTGATCTTTTTACTGTCTCTAAAGTTTTGCCTTTTCCGTAATGTCATATAGCTGGAATTATACAGTACATAGACTTTTCAAATTGGCTTCTTTTAGTAATATGCGTTTAAGTTTCCTCCACATTTTTTCTTGACTTGATAGCTCATTTCCGTCTAGTGCTGAAAAATATTTCATTGTTTGGATCTGCCACAGTGTATTTATCCATTTGTCTACTGAAGGACATTTGATCACTTCACAGTTTTGGCACTTGTAAATAAAGCTGCTATAAACGTCCATGTGCAGGTTTCTGTGTGAAGATGTTTCCAGTTTCTTTTACTAAATACCGAGGAGTATGGTGGATTGTATGGTAAGAGTATGTTTACTTTGGGAAGAAACTGCAAACTGTTTTCCAAAGTGGCTATGCCATTTTGCATTCCCTCCAGCAATGAATAAAAGTTCCTGTTGCTCTACACCCTTGCCAGCTTTTGGTGTTGTCAGTGTTGTCGGTTTTGGCCGTTATCTCACTGTTTTAATTTGCATTTCCCTGATGGCACAGATCTGGAGCATCTTTCTTAGGCTTTCTTGCCACCAGTCTAATTTCTTTGGTCTGCATCTGCTCAGGTGTTTGGCCCAGTTTTAAATCAAGTTGTTTGTTTTCTTACCATTGAGTGTTAAGAGTTTTTTATATTTTGTATAACAGTCCTTTAACAGCTGTCTATTTTGTAAATATTTTCTTCCAGTCTGTACCTTGTCTTCTCATTCTCTTGCCATTGTCTTCCACAAAACACAGTTTTTAATTCTAAACAATCTAGTTTAGCAATTACTTATTTCATGGATCATTCCTTTGGTGTTGTGACTAAAATGTCATCATCGTATCCAAGGTCATCTAAGATGTTTCCTATGTTATCTTCTAGGTATTTTATAATTATATAGTTTTGGATTTTACTTTTGGGTTTTGATAAGCTTTGAGTTATTTTTGTGAAAGATGTAAGGTCTGTATAGATTCTTTTTTTTTTCTTTTCTATATGGATATTCAGTTGTTCTAGCATCACTTGTTGGAGAGACTATCTTTGCTCCATTGTATTGCTCTTGTTCTTTGTCAAAGAACAGTTGACTATGATTTATGTGGGTCTGTTTCTAGACTCTATTCTGGTCCATTGATCATTTGTCTATTCTTTCACCAATAACACACAGTTCTGATTATTGTAGCTTTACAGTAAGTCTTGAAATTGGGTAGTATCAGTCCTCTGACTTTATTCTTTTTTAGTATTGTGTTGGTTATTCTGGGTATTTTGCCTGGTTTTTTAAAGCATTCCTTACATAAATTTCTGATTTATTATTTTTACTTTTTGAGTAAAGTGCAGTTACTATCGAAAGCCTTTGTGAATGTATAATAATTTTTATCAATTGTCTTAACATAGTCATTATAAATGTATACAAATACAAGTAAAGTTATTTTGTAATAGTCATAGCAACAGATTAAAAAAACCTTGTTTAGTTTTCATATTGACTTTAAATCATTAATTTTGACTTACCTAATTTTTATAATACATAAAGTATAGACTGTCCTATATGGATTTTAGATAACCCTTTCATGATGGTTTCCTAAAATTTTCTATTTATTTATTATGTATATTTTGTAGTCAGAGAGTCCAGTGAGTTTCTTGAAAGCAAATATATAATATATGAGTTATTGAGGAGAGCAATGACTAAGCCTTTTTTCTAATATTACAGTTAAGAGCTCCAAAAGCTTTAAGTAAGCTTCATCTAAGACCATACATTTGAAAGATTATCAATAACCTGGTGAGGCCAGGATTGCATGCTTGAGGATATTCATTTTATCTTCCAGAATCCTCTCTTTATTAGTTCAGTAATTACCAAATTGCAGGCATTTACATACTTCTTTCAAAACTTTTTCTATATACATTTGAATGGGTACTATTAGTTACTTAATGTTTTTCTTGAAACCAATCTTAAATCAAACCACATTTCTTTGCAATTTGTCAAATGTTTGGTCTTAGATGAAGCTTACTTAAAGATAAACCTTACTGAGTATACTCTATTATTTAGAAAATCAAACTCATTCAAACAAGTCTTTACATATAATCATAAAAATTATACAAATATACATAAAATTTCCTCAGTGTACGTATGTTAAGCACTAGTGTCAGGATAAAGATTTTTATACAGATTACAATTGTTTTACTTTCATCATTTTAAAGAGATCCCATTTTCTTCACCAAATTGATGTTATTTTAGAAGATCTGGTTTTAACAACAATTTCTTATGACATATGAATAACACATTTTATTTTTTTCATTTTTCAATACATTTACCAAAAGTCATAAAGGAAATGAGCTTACTGGGATTGAATAAGAGTATTTCCTAACATAAAGCCTAGGTTTTTTTTTTTTCCTGTATCTTTATTTTGATAGTACAATTAATTAGAAAGGAACTACACTGCTCTAGAGTAGATTTTAGGATTTGCAGTAAAGGTTTCATAAAGAAATATGATCAGACATATTTGTCAATGTCTTCATTGGTACAGACAAAAAGTAATCAAGGAGTCACTCATAGACATAACAGAACACAAGAAAGATAAGAATTTGAAAGCTGTAAATAAACTACACCCCTTCAGTTACACAGGTGAATCCTCCCAAGGATACAGACGTCTAATCATGTGTCAGCTAAGAAAGGACTGTGTAGCACCCCATCTTGTCATCCCAATTAAAGGAGCACTTCCTCGTGCAACTCATACATGAGAAAGTAAATATCATTTCAAACAGAGTGACAAGTGGTTGTGGACTCTACTTTAGGAGGCAGATTGCAGTAGAATTGGGGAGTGTTTTGAGAAGACAGCAGTAAATGAACTTCCATCACTTTGTATGTATGAGTGGTACATACAAAGGATATCCCGTGGTCCTATGTTTTTGTGTTTGTGATTACCATGGACACAGATTAACAGGGACTCCTTAGCTTTTTCTTCCATTTTTGTGAACTGGCACAAGTAAAATGTTCATAAATTTATCACCTCATCTGTTCTGTTTGTGATAATAAATTCATGGGAGGAATGTTAGATAAAAGATAAAAGCACAACTCAATTTCTGGATAGCTTTGTTGTAAGTTCAACCATTTCTGATTCATTCCCACACATAGTACTTTAAATGTTCCTCTTGTTCCTTGAAGCTGTCAAATAAAGTCCGGCTTTCAGCAGAAGGTTAGGTGGGGGGAATGGTTCAACATAGAATAGACATTTTTCCAAAACACATGAACTTGGTAGTAATTATGCAGCTTTCTTCTCTATTTCTTCTTCTTCTTCTTCTTTATAATCATATAGAAGACTGTTTAGTCATTAGGCAAATTCTAACAGACCTTGAATGATTTCATACTAGGAAACTACAATGGTTAGTGCAGGCCTATAATTTTTGTACAAACTTGAGACATTTTTTTAAAAAGATTTTATTTATTTATTTGACAGAGAAAGTAGGCAGAGAAGAAGGCAAAGAGAGAGGGGGAAGCAGGTTCCCTGCTGAGCAGAGAACCCAATGCGGGGCTTGATCCCAGGACCCTGGCATCATGACCTGAGCCGAAGGCAGAGGCTTAAGCCACTGAACCACCCAGGGAGGGCAAAAGAAAGCACTACTAATAATTACGGTGGTACAGTAGGCGTAAAATGAAACTATTCAGAGCATACTGAAATAATCACTCTACCTATGGCCCATGCAGTTCTGCAGTGCACACACTGAGTCTGAATGAACTTCGTATTATCGGTGATCATATCATATCTTTATAAAACTTGTGTGGCAAACAATGAAATCTCCTACTGTAGCACAATATACTTCTTTTCTAATCAACTGTACTATCAAAAAATTAGAGAGGGGCACGTGGGTGGCTCAGCTGGTTAAGCATCTGACTCTTGATTTTGGCTCAGGTCATGATCTCAGGGTCCTGGGATCTAGCCCTAAGTTGGGCTCCCCACTCAGTAGGGAGCTCCCTTGAGGATTCTTTCTCTCCTTCTCCCTCTGCCCCTTCCTTTGCTCTCTCTCTCTCTCTCAGATGAATAAGTCTTTAAAAAAAATTACAGAACTAAATTTTAATAATGTCTATGTTACACGGCTTGCCTTTTTGCACTGCCTCTTCTCTTAGCCTGGAATGCTTTCCTTCCAATATATACATAGTTTCGTTTATTAGTATTCAAACATCTCTTATCAGTGAGGCCATCTCTGATCACCTTACCTAAAACATGAACATTTTCCAAAACTCCTTATCCCTCTTTCCTGTTTTACTTTTTCTCATAAGAATTCAGCACTATTTAACATAACATCAGCAATCAGTTACCCAATAACATGACATACGTGTTTCTAAAAGTCTTCACATGTTATACAAAATTGTATAATAAAAACCACTGGGCTATATGAAAAAAGTAAGATTAGGATGCAATATGCAAAAACTTTGTCAGTAACACCTTTTAAAAAATAATCAGAATCTAATGAAAATTATAGCATAGTCTTAAATATTATAAAAAATTAAGAAATATATACATTCTGGGTGCCTGGGTGGCTCAGTGGGTTACGCCGCTGCCTTCGGCTCAGGTCATGATCTCAGGGTCCTGGGATCGAGTCCTGCATTGGGCTCTCTGCTCGGCAGGGAGCCTGCTCCCCTCTCTCTCTCTCTCTGCCTGCCCTTCTGTCTACTGTGATCTCTCTCTGTCAAATAAATAAATAAAATCTTTAAAAAAAAAAAGAAACACATACATTCTATATTATTATAGAATATGACATGGACCCTTGAAAAAGATCTGAAGACTGCTTGTGGAGGCAGGTGTCTGAGGCCAGCATCTAAAGAACTGCAGCTTATGAGTCATTGTGAAATGGTGGAAGAGGATCATCTGAAACCAGACTGAGAGTTGCAAAACCAGATGTGGATGGGCGTGGCTTATACTACATGTGGTAAACAACTGTAGCTAGTAGATGTTGAGGGGTGTGTGTGTGTGTGTGTGTGTGCAGGCACATTTGTGTTTATTTCTGTTTGGCTTGCTTCAGCCAGATGCAGTTTTCTGCTTTTGCCAGTGGGTCTTGTAAAAGAAACTGTGCACAGGCAAACAAAATGTGCACTAGCATCAAATCATTGCCTCATATAATGTTTGTGTGTGTATATATATATGTGTATATATATCTGTATTTTATTAACAGATATATATTATATTATATTTATATATATTATATTATATTATATATAATATATAATATATTATATATATATAATATATATATATAATATATATATAATATATAATATATAATATATATAATATATAATATATAATATATATATTATATTATATTATATTTATATATATTATATTATATTATATATATAATATATATATTATATATTATATTATATATATTATATTATATATATAATATATATATTATATATATAATATATATAATATAAATATTATATTATATTATATTTATATATACATATATCTTATATATATGTTTATATATACACATATACATATATGCATTACCTATACCAGTATGTACATATGTACATATACTATATATTACATACATATGCATTCATATATATGACCTTAGAACAAATACACGTTCTCAAAAAAGGTTACAGTAGAACTGACTCTACTTCATTTTTTAAATTTCTTTCTTTCATACACTAAAATGCACATTGCACGAGCACAAACACTTTTAAACTAATTTTTGTGCTTTTGTACCTGTAACATGTAATAGTTGACATGTAAAAGGCAGACAATATTTGTTGAATGAATGGGTGTGCTTAAGATTTCTTTAATGACCTGAGCCTTTCTCACCTTTTGAAACTTAATTCTCATCATTTTCTTTTGGAATATATTTGAGATGTAATTAATTAATTGATTTCAGTTGTTGCAGTGATAAGATATGGTTCACCTGAAATATGGGAGTCATCATTGATGCAGGGGACTATTTCTCACTTCTAGGACTTCATACATGATGTTTCCTTTGCTTATAATATTTATCGACAGTCTCATCAAATATCTAAATCTTAGATATTCTATAATTACTACTTCATTTATTTTTTCAAGATTTTATTTGTCAGAGAGAAAGAGAGAGAGAGAGAGACAGAGAGCAAGCCCAAGCAGGAGGAGCTGTCGGCAGAGGGAGAAGCAGACTCACCATGTAGCAAGGAGCCCCATGTGGGACTCGTTCCCAAAACCCTGGGATCATGATCTGAGCCGAAAGCAGATGCTTAACTGACTGAGCCAGCCAGATGTCCCAATATAATTACTACTTTAAAAGTAAAGGTTTTCTGAGACAACCTGAACTCAAATTAAGTGCTCTTCATGCCTTCCCATTTTCCTCAATGTTTTCCTCTTAGCAAAATATGTAAGACTTGCTAATGTAATGATGTTTGCTTTGCTAGACTGTTGCAGAGACAAGACTACACTTTCTTTCTCTCAATTACATCTTCAGCATCTACAGCTGTGCCTGCTACATGGTGGATTGTCAATTACTATTTGAAAAATAACTGAAGGAGAGTTTTCCTACTATAAGCCAGAATATAGACCTGGGGTCAGAGACAATGGATCAAATAATCAGTCTGTGTAAAAACAAAAACAAGCAAACAAATAAAACACTAAACTAGGGGTTTTAAGCAGTGCTGCCCACTCCATTAGTTTCATGTTACTCAAGAAAATAACATCAGCTTCCCAAATATTCTAAAGAGCGCAGTAAGTATTCTTTTCCTCTTACTGTTACTGGTTACAAATTTCTCTTCTTTTGAAAGTATACAATATTCCATTTTCATCAGTTCTGCTACTTATTGGCTACATATCTTTAGACTTTGATGATTAGTTTATTAATCCACAAAATGAGAAATTTTTACAATGTACAGACATTATAAAAATCATATGGATATAGGCAGTATAAAGGACAAAGCACAGACACTGTTAGATGATAAATGCACAATAGATGTAAGATGTTATCAGATATAATACTGGTATTTATTTTAAAAGATTAGATTAGGAATAGAACATATGGAACTCACTAAACCCTTCAGTATGATTCCTCAGGCTGTTATTAAGAAATATTTTAGCTGGCATTCAAAGAGGATTCTCTTTCGCTAGTCCTAGATTTAAAATCTTAATGTTTACAGGCCATATATTTAAACATCATTCAGTAGGAAACTAGGTAAATTTTTTAAAAATTTATTTAAATTAATTAACCAACATATAGTACATCATTAGTTTCAGATGTAGAGTTTAATAATTTCATCTGTTGCATATCAATACCCGGTGCTCATCACACCACTTGCCCTCCTTAATGCTCAGCACCCAGTTACCACATCCCCCTACCCACCTCGCCTCCAGCAGCTGTTTGTTTGCAACAGTCAAGATTATGTTAAGGTTTTTCTCCCTCTCTCATGACTTCCCATTCAGTTTTCCCTCCCTTATCCTATGATCCTCTGGGTTGTTTCTTATATTCCACATATGAGTGAAACCATATGATAACTGTCTATACTTGACTTATTTCGCTCAGCATAATACCCTCTAGTTCCATCCATGTCAATGTAAATGGTAAGTATTTATCCTTTCTGATGGCTGAGTAATATTCCCTTGTATTAAATGAGCTGGAATATCCTAACTCTAATTTCAAACCTCCCAGGAAAGAGGTTTTAAGGCCAGCATTGACCAGGTGCTTACCTTTGTTCCAGTCATCTATGTTTAAAGATGGAATCATCCTTTACAGTCATAACATTTAGGAGCTAGCTATATAACCTACTAAATCATGATAAACCAGAAGTAACGAAGGTAAAGTTGCACAGTAAGTGTTGACACACATGTATGAAATTTATAAAAGCACAAAGATATCCTATTGGTATAAAAAAACTAAGGAATTACAAACACTTGGGCAATACATTATATAGGGTAAGTATGAATGGCTAACATTACTGAGTTATTCTTGATTCATATTAATGCCTTTTCTGTTATTTTAATTTTATCTCTTTCACATAATCTTTTTTCTTGATTTCAACTATAATGCCTTGGCAAAGTTAGTCAAAGAACATTTCATACATGAAAATTTTAAAAGTACAAACTTAAAGGCACCAGAGATAAGTCAAGTAACTATTGTAGGCTTTTCGATACCAGGTAAGTTCTTTAGGAATCAATTAATTCATTGGAACAACACTGGGCAGAGATTTTCAAAGACTGTTAAGGAGACTTTATCAAAATGTGAGTCTTTTCACTGCTACCATCAAACTCAGACTACTATTGCTCTCTATGAAAGTTTGTCTTTGAAGTTAATGTTGGCTGTCCTGTTGAAATGTACCAGGACTGTTTCTCATGGGTGCATGTTATATGCTTCAGATGTGTTGGAATTAAAAAAAATAGAGACTTGAGAAATTTGGGGCTAAGGATGTTAGGCAGCACCACACGTTATGTGTGTGGCTGTGTATGCTTTTTAAATTTAACTGAAAAAAGAATTAGTAAGCATGGTTGTTTATGCATACTTAGGTATATGCCCTAAACTATGCTAGTTCTTGATTAGAAAAACAAACAAACAAATAGGAAATCAGTTATTTTAAGGAGGATTTTAAAAGATTAAAACTTTACCTGGCCTTATAATGTTTCCAGAGGGGATAAATCAGGGTTAATAACATCTGTAAACGAAATATTGGGAAAGATGAATAAAACAAACTCACATGAAAACTGGAGAGTATCCATGAATTTTAGTACTTGATAATCCTAGTGACCAATTTATTTCATGGTAAAATAAAAATATTTAAATCTCCAACACACTAAGGTAAAAGGCATTACTTGTCTTTGCTTCCTACTGGAAGAAATCCAGTAGTTAAATGCACAGATTAAATACATCTGACAAATACATATATCAAGCTAAATGATATTAAATGGCAGAGAAGAGTGAAAAGTGACCAGAATGTAAAACTGGGCAAAATGCCATTTCTTGAATAAGGCAAAACTTAAGCATGCAGACACCAATAGTGATATGCTTTTATATTCAATAGAGAAAGAAATTTGGGAAATTATATGTATTTACTTCTCAGCTCCGCTCCTTATGCCTGGGGAACACAATTTAGTATTTAGCCTTGCTTTAAATACCTAAAAGTAATAATTGCAGAGGATACCTACCCTTTCTTACACATTTATTTCTTATGGGTTAATGTCATAACATTGGTTACTGGAAGAAAGTAAAGATGTAAAAAGAAAGCTCCATTTGAGACAAATGAAAGGTAAAACCCTTGGTCCTTTTCCTCATCCTTCATTAAAGAAACAAATTATCTGTAGTGGATAACAGCCAGCAGGAAGTCTGTTCTATGGAAGAGTTCTGCTATTCTTCTTTTGAGTGTTTTTAAGTTACTTATTGAAAAAAATTCTTTGTCTTGATTTTACCATCTATAATATGAATATAGCTGTGTTGTTAGAAAACAAATATTTAGTTATCTTGTTTCATTTCAGGAATGGAATATTTTCTACAGTTCACCCTCAGAATGTTTTTTAGTATCCTATTCTGAAATGTTCATGTAGAACTGTTCAAAATTCATACAGGTTCTATGGTAAAGGAGTTCGTAATCTTCAATGACATTCTATTATTAATCACTCTACCTTGGTATTCTAGTATGAAGATTTCCAAGTACAAATAAAAGAACAAATAGCCATTAACTTTGCTTTATTTCCGAACAACATTTAACATTGGAATCCTTCAAACTTAATGTGAATTATTGAATGATTTATAAAATGATCATTGGGGCGCCTGTGTGGCTCAGTGGGTTAAAGCCTCTCCCAGGATCCTGGGATTGAGACCCACATCGGGCTCTCTGCTTGGCGGGGAGCCTGCTTCCCTTCCTCTCTCTCTCTGCATGCCTCTCTGCCTACTTGTGATCTCTGTCTATCAAATAAATAAACAAAATCTTTTTAAAAAAAAAAAAGATCCTTAAGAAGAAGACAAGAAAAAATTGTGACAAGCATTTGTCTGATATGGTTTAATCCATTGCCTATATCACATACACACAGAAACACCCCCACACATAGACAGTAAGACACAGAAAGGCAATGAAAAAAGCATCTCCAAAATGATACTGAAGGATGAACAAAAGGGCAAAATTTGGCAGGAAATCTACTACGTAAAGCAAATATGATCATTTGTCAGAAATTGCAGAATTGTTGCTAAAAGAAATAATAGTTACAGAGTCTGTTTCAAGGTTTAATAAATTGTTTCAAAGCAAATAACCTGACAAATGAATTCATTTTGACTTGGATTTATATACACTGTAACAAGAAAATCTGGATAAAGAGATACAAATGATTTAAATTTGCAAACGAAGCACATAAGATATAATAGGGCTTTTGCAGAGAATCAAAAGGAACCTCTCCTACCCCTCTCTCTTTTTAATATGTGAATTAGAAGAGAACATTTCAAGATTTTAGGTTTGTATGAGTTTTAAACAAGTAAATGTCTCAAATAGAAGCAGTTTAAAATTTGCTTCACTCCCTGAGGTACTGATAGAAATCATGACTTCTCAGAAGGGAAACTAAATTTTCTGCCGCAGCTCAGCTCAATTTGGGAATTGAGAATAACTCTGTCCATAATTGCTTATTACCACTGGCCTTGACTTTCTAGATTGTTGGCTTATGGAAAGTGGGAGAGCAAGTCCACAGTAGCACAAATGAAGTAAATTTGTCAAGCAATAAGCTTTGTTCTCATTTTCTATTTTGTAATTTCTAATTCTAGCACATAAAGGGACATTGTAGATAAATTGTACAGAGGGAAATCCTTGGTTTACTTTAAGATTATTCAGTGGGTAAAAATAAGTGCTTTGCTTTGCAGAAGCAGAAATAGAGAAATGGCTTTAGAGTTTATAAGGTTTTAGAGTTTATTCTGGTCTTAAGTACTGTTGACTGTTGATAAAATTGATGTGGGTTTCATGGATAGAATTTACAATAACATTTACATCAGCGTTTTGAAAATATAAAGATTAAAGAAGGTCTGTGGTTTTGCGAAGTTCATTACCATTAGCTATTAATGAAAGAAGTACACTTAGCTCTTCTCATGCTAATCAATTTGCATCATTTTAATAATTTTAGATATTCAAAGAGGAGATAATATACTTTTAGAGGGAGTGACTAGGAATCATTAATTACTTACCTAACAGCAGATTGTTTCAGTGTGTGGAAGGGTCCTTAACTCATGTCTCTGTGAAGGGGGCTGCTACAATAATAACTTTCCTAACTTCCTGACTTACTCCAGGTGACCCAGGTCTTCACTTCTCTCTCCTCACAGAGAAAAAATGAGTCATTTGACTGGTAGGTGATATTCATTTGCCCCCACTTTTATGAAAGCAAAATCTTTAGTCACTGGGGCTCCGTTCCTCTTTCCCTTCCTTCTCGACATTACAAGGAAGATATACTTAATACATGTGTCTGTTGAGAAGAACTGAACCTTCCCTTAGGTGGGCTGCGCCAACCTCAACGCTGGGGGAAGGGAGCTAAGGAGAGTGTGTTACCACTTTTGGCTGAAACTAAACTTACTTTCTCCAGTTGGCTTCAGTGAAAATATCTGATATTTTGAGCATGATTTTTCTTTCTATGTATTTTAATATTCAACTGGCCCTAATTTTTCAAGAGAAATGAATATTATTTATTAGCTCCTAATATCCCAAAGTATAAAAGAGATTCCTCAAAAGTTATATTGTTTTGGTGTGAAAAATTTTAAAGTAAGTTACCATTATAGGAGTGTTGATACATTCAATAATTTTATTAGTCAGAAAAATTCCTCATGGACTCTTTGTAAAGTTAATCTATTTATTATGCAAAATATAATCAAATCTGTCATTTGATTATAATCCTTGTATATGAAGAGTAATAACACCAGTTTAATTTATTCCATGTTATGGAACAATTGTATAAAAACTGGGGTGTGCATACATCAAAGGTCGAACAAGACAGGTTATATTGCCAAGGAAGAAAATAGAATTTCCACTGACTCTTAAAGAGAAAATGAGTTATGATTTGTTAATATATGAATTGACCCACATATTATCAGTTATTCCATTTGTCAAATATTCTTTTTTTTTAAAAAGATTTTATTTATTTCACAGAGAGAGAGAGCGAGAGCACAGCAGGGAGAGGGGCAGAGGGAGAGGGAGAAGCAGACTCCCCACTGAGCAGGGAGCCCCATGTGGGGCTTGATCCCAGGACCCCAGGATCATGACCCATGCCAAAAGCTCATGACTGAGCCACCAGTTGCTCCCATTTGTGATATAATCTTGATTGTTCATGTGACAAAGGGGTAAGAAATCCAAAAAATTAGAGGGATTACAGAGATGTCTTTATTGCTCACTTTTGGCCCAAGATTGAGTAGTACTGGTAGTACTGGTTGTACCAGTAGTACTGGTTGCAGTATATATTTTAAAATAATAATTTAAAAAAGTCACACAAATAGACAAATGCAAGGAAAGAATGGATTGAAAATGATACTAATAACAGTAAAAAGTACAAACAAAGATAAATAACAGGCCTAATGTTTCTACTTATGAATATTTTATCAGGAGAATTTTGTTAAATTCAGCCAATTAAAACCTTTAATTAACAAATGATTTGAGGTGGGGTGCTGCAAACAATAACAAAAATATGATATTGATTTAATAAAGGGATTGGACAATGGACCATGGGATATGAACATTGGGAGTTAAAAAGCTATTGACCTTTTGGTTGTGTAACAAAGCATTTAGTCTAAGTGTTTAATTTTGTACTTTGGGGCAGAGCTGACCAAGAACAATAGGACTAATTAGTATAAATAGGAAGAAAATAATCAAGAGTTTGGCAAATGTAGGCATGTTTGGCTTTCAGTATAGGTCTGAATAAGAGAAATGAACATAGGGTTGAATTAGGTAGCGTTCAGGTGGTGTTTAAAGAAAAGACTTTGTTCAGAAAGACACCTCTGTTGTCTTCAATTTCAGTTGACTGAGGGTCAAGTTGAAAGGCTGAAAAAAATATTCTTGTACTCCAAAGGAATGTTATCTAACAGATGTCTGTGAAACCATAGCCTTAAGCAGGGTAAAATGTTCCTGCCATAGGCCTTTTCAAGAACCTCCCTTATAAGATATAGCTGCTAGTCAGTAGGAGGCCAGTATCCTGTCTACTGTTGAAATTACTGTGATTTCATCACTTAAGCCTCTTGCTTAAATTGCTTTAAAGCACAGGCAATTAAGCTAAAGCCTTTGGCACTTTGCAGAGTGAAGAAACCATGAGATAAAATAGGAGACTTTAAAGATAACGTCTAAGATATTTTGTTGTAGTTGTTCATGTAAGGAACTGACTGGAAGCCAATAAATTGGAAGTCCACTAAGTTTCTAAGGCAGTTATATTGCCAGAGAATCACCTAGCCTACCCAGAAACAACTTGTAACCTTTCCGCAGAAGACCATCTCCAGAGGTGCAAACTCCTGTCAACAAAAATTGACCTATGAAAGCTGTGAAGCTACTTAGGGAATGCACCTTCACTGTTCCAAGGAGGTTCCACAGTAATTGTGGAAAATAATAGATAAGGCAATGTCTGCAAAAATCAGGAAAAGGAAAGTTCTCTTTTGACGTGTCTGGGGGGGAGAGTCCTTACTATTCCATCCAGTGGGATTACATAATTGTTTTGACCCAGTGACTGTTTTGCATTTGTATTTATTATTCTGTCTGTCTGACATAGAGTTTTTATTGTCATTAATTCCTATTACTCTGTGTATTTTTTCTTTCTTCTAAGGTTGTCACATTTAGGGAAAGAATCCTGTGTTTTAGGTTATTTGTTTCTAGTCCATGCAGAGCTATATCTGGTCCCAATGGAAAGAAAAATTCATCATCCAGAAAATCTGGAATTTGAAAGTCATGCAGTTACTACTTGGGTCTATGGATTGTCTGTCTGGGGAAGGCAATGGCTGTTCTCAACATTGGAAGAAGTATGCGAATTTGAGGTATTTATGAAAGTCCAAATCCCCTGCAGTGTTATAAGTTCCTAGAAGTGAGGCACTTACAAAGTATTTACAGATGCCCAATCCTCTTTACTCAGCTCAAACAAAGGATGAAATTTTTAATGTAGCTTGAACAAAGAGTAAATGTAATTTCAAAGCAAAATGGCCTAAAGCATTAGGGACTATATCCCATAGTCCTTCATGAATTTCCCTGAGTGAGTAAATTTACATCCCGATAGGTGGATTCCTGCCACATCAAAAAAATGCCAAACACATCTGAGATTAGCCCATCATATGTTTAAAATTTGTTCTATACCACCAATACATATTTCCTTAAATATAATAAATTATAACACAGCATTATGTTATAATGCTATGCATGGCAATTGCCACATCATCTACCACTTTACACTAGTGTCTGTGTTTCATGTACCACAATCCTTGGCCAAAGTGACATTTTAGACATTTTGAAGTCTAGGGTCTTTCCAGAACTCAGCAGCACATAGGCTTTGAGGTAACCTCACTTCAGAATTTTAAAACAATTCATCATAGATGCTTTGACTTGGGGTTTAACTATAGAAGGCTTGCTGTGTTATACAAAATGGATCAAATATGTGTTATAGTAGATATTTGTAATTGCTTACCCAATACTTATGTTCCAATTTTTCCTTTTGACATGCATTTTTTGTTCAGAACATCATTTCTTCTCTGCTTTTACATCTAGTAAAGTCATGCCACAGTCTTCAATATTTAAGGTTAAGACTACTGACAGACACTATCTGGAAAAGTTTGGGTGTATGGGCTAAACTGTGTCCCCTTTCTTAATTCATATATTGAAGTCTTAACCCAGCACTATGTCAGAATGTGTTATCTTTGGAGATAGGGTCTTTAAAGATTTATTTATTTATTTGAGATAAAGAATCCTCAAGCAGACTCCCTGCTAAGTATAGAGCCTGACTTAGGGTTCAGTCCCAGGACCCTGAGATCATGACCTGAACCAGACTCAATAGTTGGATGCTCAACCAACTGAGCCACATAGACATCCCTGGACATGAGGTCTTTAAAGAGTTATTTAAGGTACAGTGAGATTATATGGGTAGTCCTTACTCTAATATGACTCTTGTGATTATAAAAAGAGATTGGGATACAGACACATCTCAGTAAGACTATGTGAAGGTAAAGAGAGAAGACTGCCATCTACAAGCCAAGGAGAGAGGCCTCCAGAGAAACTAATCCTGTTGGTAACATGATCTTGGACTTCTATCTTCCAAAATTGTGAAGAAATAGGTTTCTGGTGTTTCAACCACTCAGTATAAGGGATTTTGTTATGGCAACCCAAGAATAATGTGTTTGGCTTTGTTTGCAGTACCACCATTATTCCTTGTCACTTTATTGTTCTACCTGCATGGAACAAGGACAGAAGAAGGGAAGGATCAATCATCTTGTCCTTGCAGGATGGCAGAATGGAAATGTAAAATTCAGGCTTTGGTGACATGGAGGAGCTAATACCTAGGACTATATAGTTGTTAATGGGCACTGGAGTTAGAGTGCCTATGAATCCTTAACCTTTTCCTATATCTCTGTTTCCTTGTGTATAAAATACATATAATAATATATACCTCCTAGGGCTGAAATAATGATTAAATGATGTAATATATAGATAGTGTTTAGGACAATGCCTTATGTAGAGAAGGTTTTATAACAGCTATTAGCTGTTATAATTATTCTTGCTATCTTTACCTTTCTCTCTGTAACTGATCCTTATTTATGTTGTCTTTTGCAATCCTTGAATACTAAACATAAACACAATAAAGATCTACTCCAGGGCGAAGATAATACAATGGAGCAAGGACAATCTTTTGAACAAAAGGTTCTGGACAATTGGACATCCATATGTGAACAAATGAATCCAGACACAGACCTTAAACCTTCACAAAAATTAACTCAAAATGTATCACAGAACTCAGTGTAAAATGCAAAACTATAAAACTCTTAGAAGGTAACATGAAAGAAATCTAGATGACGTCGAGTGTGGTGATGACTTTCTAGATACAATGCCAAAGGCATGATCTATGAGATGAAGAATTGATAAGCTAAATTTAATTAAAATAGAAACATCTGTGAAAGTCAATGTCAAGATAATAAGAAGACAAGCTACATACTGGGAGAAAATGTTTACACAACCACATCTCATAATGGGCTGCTATGCAAAATATACAAAAGGCTCTTCATTCTAAAATACGAAAATAACCAACCTGATTAAGGGCCAAAGATCTTAACAGACACCTCACCCAACAAGATATACATGTGACAAATAAACATCGGAAAACATGCTCCACATCCCATGTCATCAGGGAAACACAAACTAAAGCAACATGAGATAGCACTACACAACTATTAGAATGGCCAAAATCTGGAACACTGACAAAATAAAATGCTGCCAACAGCATGGAGCAGCAAGAACTCGCATTCGTTGCCCGTGAGAACACAAATAGTACAGCGAGTTTGGAAGACAGTTCAGCAGTTTCTTATAACATGCTCTTACCGTAAGATCCAGCAATCAGGCTCCTTGGTATTTACACAAAGGAGCTGAACACTATGTTCATGCAAAAACCTGCACACAGGTGTCTGCAGCAGCTTTATTCATAATTGCCAAGAACCAAGATATCCTGAAGGAGGCAAACGCATAAATAAAGGATGGTTCATCCAGAGAATGGAATATTATCCAGCATTGAAAAGAATGTCCTCTCAAGCCATGAGAAGACCTGGAGAAACCTTAAATGTATATCACAGAGTGAAAGAAGCCAGTCTGAAATTGTATGATTCCAGCTATATGACATCCTGGAAAAGGCAAAACTATACAGACAGTAAAAATATCAGTGGTTACCAGGACTCACTGAGAAAGAAACATGGACCACAGAGGATTTTTAGGGCAGTGAAAATACTCTGCATAATAATGATGAATAATATGTCATTATACACTTGACCAAGCCCATAGAAAGTACAATACCTAGAGGGAACCATAATGTAAAATATCGAATTTGTGTGATAATGATATGTCAATGTAGGCTTATCAATTATAATAAATATATTTCTCTGGGGAGGATGTTGATAATAGGGGAGGGAGGCTTTACATCTGTGGCATCAAGAACTGTATAGAAAAATCTCTCAACCTTCCTCTTAATTTTTCTATAAACCTAAAACTGCTCTAAGGAAATAAAAAGTTTTTATAAAACCTAATCACATATAATCAGGAGAGAGAAATATTGAAATTACTGAGAATAGTTACTGAAATATGAATATAATCCATGGTATCATTTATAAACTTTGCATATATTTTAATATAATTTATTTTATAACTAATTGTGGTAGCATAATACTTATATGGCATATGTTTTATGATATATGTTGCAGCATCAAAATATATTTAAATGAATATACATATATTATGGTTAAAGTATTTAAAGAATTTCCTTCTTTTTCTGATAGGCATGCAGTATACATTACTGATTACTAAATTGAAAAATCACTAGTCTAAACAATATAATGTAATTATGATAACTTTTTAAAAACACGAAAACTTTAGTCATTTCTGCTATTTACTCAGTAACTGATTATTTTCACTTTCTAAAAATTTGAAACTCTGAAGTTTCATTAGTATTCTCAATCTAACTTCACTGTAGATTAGGCATATTCCAAGTAAATAATCTAGTCTAGTTCAAGCTAACAAGAAAAAAAAAAGCCACTCTAAACAATCATAATAATACTATATATTAGCAAAATAATTTAAATTCATATTATAATTTGCCCAGTATATAATGTATATTTATACCTTAGACAAATATATGCTTGAAAGATGAAATGTACCTATACATTGAACTTTTTTATTTTTGAATTGGTGCATAAAGTATGCTATGATACCTTCTTTTAGACAATTTGTACTTCAATATAATAGATGAAGAAAACATTCTCTGCTGTACGCATTTGAAGTGCATTCCAGAATGGGCCATGAAAATGAAACAGCTTGTTATCTTGAGGAGGAGCATTATTCACAAAAGAAAACATATGAATTAAGTTACACTTCTAGTTAATTGTTACAGTTAAAATTTGTCCTTCAAACCATAAGATTCTCTGTATGAGACCTTTTCTTTAATATTTTATTTGAAATGTCAGTGCTTCTGATTTCAGTCCCTATATGAAGCACATCCTATTTCATATTTAATTCAACATTATTTGAGAGGTAAAGAAAGTTGTTATGGCAACTGAAGCTCAAAAATAATTTCACTTAGAAGACTTTTTTAACACTTTCACTTCAATATGGCTTTCAGGATGCAGTATGCAACATAAAAACATTCAATTTGGAAAAAAAAAGTTGAATGATTGGAGGAAAATGTGTACAATGTTGATATATTTGATCTGTGATACCATTTCAGATTGGCTTCTTTCACTCTGTGATATACATTTAAGGTTTCTCCAGGTCTTCTCATGGCTTGAGAGGACATTCTTTTCAATGCTGGATAATATTCCATTCTCTGGATGAACCATCCTTTATTTATGCGTTTGCCTCCTTCAGGATATCTTGGTTCTTGGCAATTATGAATAAAGCTGCTGCAGACACCTGTGTGCAGGTTTTTGCATGAACATAGTGTTCAGCTCCTTTGTGTAAATACCAAGGAGCATGATTGCTGGATCTTACGGTAAGAGCATGTTTAGTTTTATAAGAAACTGCTGAACTGTCTCCCAAACTCACTGTACTATTTGTGTTCTCACGGGCAACGAATGCGAGTTCTTGCTGCTCCATGCTGTTGGCAGCATTTTATTTTGTCAGTGTTCCAGATTTTGGCCATTCTAATAGTTGTGTAGTGCTATCTCATGTTGCTTTAGTTTGTGTTTCCCTGATGACATGGGATGTGGAGCATGTTTTCCGATGTTTATTTGTCACATGTATATCTTGTTGGGTGAGGTGTCTGTTAAGATCTTTGGCCCTTAATCAGGTTGGTTATTTTCGTATTTTAGAATGAAGAGCCTTTTGTATATTTTGCATAGCAGCCCATTATGAGATGTGGTTGTGTAAACATTTTCTCCCAGTATGTAGCTTGTTTTCTCATTATCTTGACCTTGCCTTTCACAGCACAGATTTTTTTTAAATTATAATAAATATACAGAATAAAGGATAGATACTTTCAAAGTGGATAAAAGTGCAAGACCCAACGTATTTTCTATACAGAATACTCACTCTATAAAGTCACAGATTAAAACTAAAAATGATGTCAGTTTGTCAATTTTTCTTCTACTGCCTGTGCCTTTGCTGTCATACCCTAAAGTAATTGCTATATCCAATGTCATGAAGTCTCCCCTTATGTTTTCTTTTAAGAGTTTTATAATTTTTGCTCTTAGGTTTAGGTCTTCAACCTATTTTGAGTTAAATTTTCTCAGTGTTAGAAAGGTCCGACCTTTTCCTTTTTATGTGGGTATCTAATTTTCCCAGTATCATTTGCTGAAAAGACTCTTTTCCCCATTGAATGCTCTTGACACCCTGTGAAAATCATATGAACACATACCTGAGGGTTTTTCTAGACTCTATACTGTGTTTGGAAGTTAAAATACCGTGAGTAGGGGCACCTGGTTGGCTCAGTCAGTAGAGCATGCAACTCTTCATCTCCAGGTTCTAAGTTTGAGCCCCATGTTGGTTATAGAGATTACTTAAAAACAATATCTATTAAGAAAAAAAAAAAGCAACAACACCTTTTGGAGTGCCTGGATGACTCAGGTGTTTGAGCATCTGCCTCTTGGTTTCAACTCAGGTCATGATCTTAGGGACATGAATGGAGCCCCGAATCAGGCTCGGAGCTCAGCAGGGAGTCTGCTGGAGATTCTCTGCTTCTCCCTCTTCCTCTGTCCCCGACCCCTGCTAATCTCTCTTGCTCTAAAAATGAATAAATAAAAAATAATGATAAAACATGAAAAATAAAAAAATACTTTTTGTGTATTTAATGATATTTTCAACAAAACAGGCAAGCCATAGAACAGGAGAAAATATTTACAAATAATAAATGTAATAAGGGATTTCTATATTTAAAATATATTGTTTTAAATTTCCTAAACCTGAACAAGAACACAACCAAATTTAAAAATGGGCAAAAGAGTTGAATAGACATTTTTCCACAGAAAATATATCAATGGTCAATAAATACATGAAAAGTTGCTCACATCATTGATCATTTAGGGAAATCCAAATCAAAACCACAATGAGATAACACTCCACAATCATTACCTTTACTATTGTAAAAATAAATAAATAAATAAATAAATAAGAAAAACAAAAAACAACTTTTGGTGTTTTGTGTAGACAATGTGGAAAAACTGGAATCCTTATGCATTGCTGGCAGGAATATAAAATAGTACAGTTGCTGTGGAAAACAGTATTTCAATTTCTCAAAGAATTAAACATAGAGTTACTATGTGACCCAATAATTCCATCTCTGGGTATATATACAAAACAATTGAAACAGGAACTTGAACAGATATTTGTACAGTGATGTTCATAACAGCATAATTTATAATAGCCTTAAGGTAGAATGAACTCAAATAACCATTAATAGATAAATGGATAAGCACAATGTGGTATATACAATTAAAACAATATTATTCAACCTTAACAAGGAATGAAGTTCTGATACATGGATGACCTTTGGAGACATTATGCTAAGTGGAATAAGAGTATAAATATGGTACAATTCTTTTTATGTGGGATAACTGGAATAATCAAATTCCCAGAAACAGAAAATAGGATAATGGTTATCAGGGGTTGAGGGCAGAGAAGAATGGGGATTTATTGGATAATGGATATAGAGTTTCAGTTGGGATGGAGGAGAAGTTTTGGAGTTGGACAGTGGTGATGGTAGTATAACAACATGACTATTCTTTATGTCACTACATTGTAAATTTAAAAATTATTAAAATGACAAATTTTATGTTACATATATTTTGTCACAATAAAAAATGAAAAGATACTTATATACTAGTATAAGGATGGAGACATATTTTTTTCACTTTCCTCTTTTGGTCTATGATATATTTTGAGTTAATTTTTGTGAAAGGTAAAAGTTTAATGTCCAGATTCATTTATGACATATGAATTCATAAGCCAGACACTGGATATGAGGCACCTAAATAAGAATCATTTCTTTAGGTAAGGTGCATCTGGACAGATGAAGCAATTTTTCAAGGGGCTAACAGCTAAGAACTGTCTGCCACGAATACCACCAGTGACTAAGCTAACAAATCAACATTGAAGGCAGGTGTCAGTTTCCTTCAAAATGAGACTTCAGACAGTATCATTTATGGCCCATTGTATAGCAGCAATCCAATTTCTCCTTGGTAGTCATGATCACTCACCCCAGCCAGTATAGTGTTGCCTTTCTTTGCCAGTTTGTTCAAGCATCATGAGAAACACAAAAAGCCAGAGGTCACGTGTAATTTCTAATTTAATGGAATCATGACTGTGCTGCTAGAAGGAAACATTCTTCTCTTCTCTAGGTCCTAAGAAGCCACTTAATATTTGATTAGGAATTTGGGAAGCAAAATTATTATAATTAACTGTAATCATGAGTAAATATTCTTTCATCTCTACTTCCTATCTTCTAGGGAAAATCCTCAACTATTAGTCATTAGTGTAAGATCTATATTACATCCTGAAGAATGGTATATCAACCTCTTAGGATGTTGCCTCCCAAATGACCTGTAACTGAGTCTTCATCAGATCATCCTGATATTCTAACAAATCCATTACTTCTGAGCAATACGGTACAGGGCAATACTAGTGAATCCCATGGATAGTTAGCCCATTACTATACCTCTTACCATAAAAAGCATTCCTAATTAGAGGAAAATCTTATATAGGATCAGATCGTTGTGAATAAGACAAGATTTGTATCCAAATATGGTGACACTGGAAAAAGAGCTTAGGCAGTAATTATAGAAACTGGTATATATCCTTAGGAGGATAAATTGGTCTCTCCATAAAGGAAGAGGTTTTATATAATAAAGCTACCACCATATTGCTAGTTGGTACTCTTACCACTCCCATCAAAATCTCAATAGTAGCCTTTGTTGTTAGCATCTGGAACATGGAAGTAGTGGTAGGTGGATCAGGTATTTCACTGAAACCATGCATTGCCTATAATCCTGACATTCATAGACACTTTGTCCATGGGCTCATAGATCAAGGATCAACTGCTCTGAGAATGATGCTGAATGATGCCTACAGGATGACATTTCTTGATCACTTGATTACTGAAAGCCTCACTTTCTGTGGATGCTTTGTAATGTACTTTTACACAAAATATGAATATGTCCATGAATTTTTAGAGTCCACAAATATATAACATATTTAGAAAGACAATTTATATATTTTTTCTGTCCTTTTCCACCATCAATTTTTCATTTTTTTTCTTTTAGGGTCTCTTATAATTCAAACAACCTATTAGCCATAGCCTATTAATCACTGTAAATTTGTACCTTAAGCAATCTTCTTTTCCCATAGAAGTTACATATTTACATACATGTGCATACATATGTATATATGCACATACATGTATCCATATCTACATACATATATACATATATGGTATATATTCATGTATATATACACATGTTATATGTATATGCTATATATAAACACATATAGATAGATGTATATATGTGTGTGTATATATACATGTATACATATATATATATATACACCATTATCAGATCTATTCTCTGAAGTTATATCCACTGAGAGAATTTCCTTTTACCCCTGTTACCCCGAATGGTATCGTAATGGCATCTTCAAGTTAATGCCAAGCACACTGCACAGATCATTATACAAATCAGCTCTCAACTTTTTCCAGTTTTATAAATTAGCTATAGAAAACTTCATATGTGGCTACAGATGTTAGCTAAGGGAAAGACACCCAAGAAGTAAGAGCAAGTACTCTGAGCTCATCTAGTTGAACCATCTGATTACAAGTCCAGTATACCTTCTGGGCCTGCTTAGGCCCAGTCTTGTACACCATATCCATTTAATAATATGATGTTCTACACATGTTCATCTTTATTATTCACTGGATCTGATAACAACTTCTTCCTGAGAGGTGTAAAGTCTGCACAGACACTTAGGATCCCATGGTGAGCATCTGTCCTATAAAAGGTTCCAAAAGCTATCATGATCTGCTTTCCAAAGGGAGAATAGCTGTTAGTAAAGGAATGCCTTACATTACTCAAGAATGCTAGGTATCTAAATTGTGTTTCAAATCTTTGAGATAGGCTGAGATGCTATAACACATTCCTAAATATCACAGATACTATGGGTATCTTTGAGTCCATGGGTATGAAAGTAACTGGGTGGGTTGCCTGCATTCATATCTGCTGCACAGTCTTCTCTTAACTCCATTCCACACTGATATTTGACAGCATTACAGGCTACCGTATAGGTTTGAGCACTTACTCCAAATGTGACGTGTGTTGCTACCAAAATCCAAGACATTTACCAAGATTTGTATCTACTTTTTTGGTGTATAGAGCACAATGCATCAATTTGTCTAATTTTAGAAGAAATATGCCAATGAACTCTGTATTCCTGACCTTGGAAATTCATAGATGTGTTTCTCATAAAGGAACGTAAAATGCTTACTATTTTTTACTCACCAGTAGCATCTATCTTTAAACAAATTATTTTTCATAGAACGTCTTCAGTATAATCAACTAGGGTGACATTTTGTGAGGAAGAGAAAGTCAAAATTTCATGAACTATATCTTTACCAGAACAGGAGAGTTAATATAATCTTGATGTAGGTTAGTGTCAGTTTAATGCTGCACTTATTACATGAAGAGAAAATGCTTTTGATTATCTTTTTGGATGGAAAAATGGAAGAGAAAGTAATTGCTAGAGCAACAGTTGAATCCTCTGTGCTAGGTTATTTGCTCCATTTAAGACACTAAAGATCAACCACTTCAATTAACTTTACTGCCTAAGAAAGCACATGATAATCCCAGTTACTCCTGAATACTAAGCTAGTTTAGTATTGAAGAATAAGACCAACCAAACATACAAGTTAAATAGGATTTCATAGGCATTAACACCCCTGTATTTTTAAAATCCTCGATGGAGACAATAATATTTGGTTCACTATTGATTTAAGCTCCTTCTCTCAGCAGTTAGACTGACACTGTTCCATGAGTTTCCAATAAGCCTTGGCTACAATAATACACTTCACTCCTCATCACAGAATCCAAGTATGGATTATGCTAGTAACTCCATATATTCTCACTATATATTCTGGACCTAGGGCCTTTAAATTTGTACACAGACTGCAATGACTATGATAGAGCCCAGGCCAAGACTGTATGTAACATGACACCTACAATCACCACTTCTGACCTCAATGATGGTTTGTGTCCTTAGAAACTTGTGGACTTCATTGATAGTATCAAATAACCCTTGGAAGATTCAGGTATTTCCTTTCCCTCTGGGGTGAGTTGTGAGGACTAGTCATAGTGTATTCCTATTATCTTTGGTTGAGAATCTACATTAGATTAACCCAAGTTGAGTTTGTGCCAACAGACTTAGACATTGTCCAGTTACATAGACAGAATAGCCTCGCTGAAGGCTGCTTAGCCATTTACTTCATAGGTACCTTGTCATCATTTAGCCATGGATCACAGCATTCCGGAGTCATCTGGTTACTTCTGTCTTGCTACGGCATATCATGCTAATTGTGTTAGATTCATTTCTGTTACGATCTCATTATCCCCACTGCACCAGGAAATTCATTCCATTGAGGATTCTACAACCATTACCACAGGCTTACAGAAAATAATCATTAAGTCATTTTTTTCAAGAATGTATATGCTCTGATGTGACAAATTTGAGAGGCAGGGTGAGGGGCTGTGGGGGGTAGGGAGGGAAAAAATGAAAGAAGATGGGACTGGGAAGGGAGACAGACCATAAGAGACTCTTAATCTCAGGAAACAAATTGAGGGTCACTGGAGGGTTGGGGGGGGATAAGGTGGCTGGATGATGAACATTGGGGAGGGTGTGTGCTATGGTGACTGCTATGAATTGTGTAAGGTTGGTGATTCACAGACCTGTACCCCTTAAGCAAATAATACATTATATATTAATAAAAAAGAAAAAGAAGAATGTATATATTCCCCTCACTAATATATTTTTAAAATATTCATTCTAAACATTTTTATATTTCATTTATGTAAATAGGTAAATGCACAAATCATAAGTGAACATCTTGTTGAATTATCAGTGGATGAACACATCAATGTGACTAACTGGATCAAGAACCAAACACATCTTGTGCTTCTTCCAATGGCTACCCTCTCACTGGTTCTTCATATCTTAAGAATAGAACATCCTCAGGGCACCTGGGTGGCTCAGTGGGTTAAACCTCTGCCTTCGGCTCAGGTTATGATCTCAGCGTCCTGGGATTGAGCCCTGCATCGGGCTCTCTCCTCAGCAGGGACCCTGCTTCCCCCTCTCTCTCTGCCTGCCTCTCTGCCTACTTGTGATCTCTCTGTCTGTCAAGTTAAAAAAAAAGAAAAGAAAAGAATAGAGCATCCTCTGTGTTTCTCCAAGTATTATAGCAACTGGTATTTGAAGAGTTTGCAAATAATAGAGTTATCCACAAATCAGCTCACCTCACTGAGCTTTTGTATACTTTCTTGAAGTATGCTAAGCAATTTGGATGATTTTACTTCATTAACTGTAGGCCACAATTGGGGATAGGTTTTAATTAACCATCATAATACCATTCCCAAGTTCCCAGGCTATATATTGAAGCTCATATTCTAAGAGAAAGCACACAAGTCCATAAATTCCACTTGATCCAATCCCCACAGTTTAACATTCTTCTTGGTTTAACACTCTTAATATCTGTCCATACATATTCTCTATAAACTGTGTGTGATAGATTGGCAAAATACAGCAATTCCTTTCATATAAAAGCTGTTTCCTCTCAGAACAAGCCCTTTATTTCTCAATATGAACAGCATTTGAATCTAACTTTTACCATGAACACAGACAGAAAGAGAAATGGTGATAGTATGTCTGGAGAGTATCCCATTTTGTGGCACCTGTCCCAAGTGAAGGCTTTGGTAATTCTCATACCAGAAAAGTAGTGTTGATGGAAGATGCTGCTACAGCTGTCAAGGAAGCTTCTGGGGGACTTTAAGGTTCAGAATTTTCAGTCTCTTTTCCCTCTATTAAGATGAGCCGTGCTCATTCCCAAGATTATGTATCCTAGCGTAAGAGGCCTGTGAATGCTCCAATTATAAAGCTCTTGAACAGGCAAAGGACGATATTTAAGAAGGAAACATACTTCTTTATTCAATATTTTTTGAGGGCTTTATGTATTTACTTGAGAGAGAGTATAAGGAAGGGGAAGAAGCAGAGGAAAAGGGAGAAACAGGCTCCCCACTGAGCAGGAAGTCTGATGCAAGACTCAATCCCAGGACCCTGAGATCATGACCTGAGCCAAAGGCAGATGCTTAACGGACTGAGGCACCCAAGCACTCCAGCATATTTCTCTAAAGTTGCAATGGAAGATTATCAATTCTCCATCTGTCCATGTTAATAATTCAAATATTTTGATTATTATTTGTGTATTTTTGAAAAATTATATCTAGAGCACTAGAATCAGTCAGCCTACTACAGATGACTGTAACTGACAAGTTCCACAAGTCGCATGATACTCTGAGTCTCTACCTCAACCTGTCCTCTGGCACTTGCCACCCCTGAGCAATTGTGATGCTTCTGAATACTGTAGATCACCAGTGACTCCTTTTTCCCTGTAATTAGGAGGTTGTACATGATGACTGGGAGGGTATATATGATAAGAAGGGTGTATGTGCACTCAATATATATGTTAATAACCCATTACCAGAATGTCAGTTTGAGGGTATCTTTCCTGAGATCACTTCTGGCACCAGTTACTGTGTTTTTCAGGATTTCAGCTTGACACCGCACATTTTAAGAAGTAAATTTAAAAAGAAAAAGTTTAAAGAAAATACTATTGCCAGAGATGTGAACAGAGTTAAGGGAAACAATAACCGATGGTAAATGCCTAGGATTTAAGAACACTGGAATTAGTACAAGCTATTTTAAGAATCTGGCGGAGGCTATAATTGAGAGTAGGCAGATGACAAAATTTGCAGCCACAGTTAAGAAATGAAACCTTCTTGGGGTGCCTGGGTGGCTCAATTGGTTAAGCATCTGCCTTCAGCTCAGGTCCTGATCCCAGGGTCCTGGGATCAAGCCCCACATCAGGCTCCCTCCAAGTGGGGAGTCTGCTTCTCCCTCTGTCCACCACCCCCAGCTCATGATCTCTCTCTCTCTCTGCTCTTGCTCTCTCGTTCAAATAAGCGAATAAAACCTTAAGAAAAAAGAAAAGAAAAGAAAACTTCTCTGATCTCTAAGAAGTATGTTCCATGGGCCAAATTTCACAAAAAGCCACATGCAAGAAAGCCTGGAGGTGTGCGTGCAGACATCAGCCTCTGAGGCAAAGGACAGAGTAGGGCAAAGCAGAGAATGAATCTGGAGAAGCAAATAGAATAATCCTTTCTCTAAGGCACCACAGCCCCCTACTCTTCACCACAAGCACTGCATGAGATGCATATTTACAAATTCATTATCACAATAGTGATGCTCTGATCTTTCAACTTATCCCTCCACCCTCTACCCCATTACTATGCTTTGACTTACACAAGAGAAATGACCAGATGTTTTGAAATTTTCAGTGAGGAGTAAAACCTAAGGATCTCAAAGGTATTTTATTCCAAAATAATAATAAAATACAAGTAATGACCCTAAAATTGACCAAAATACATAAAAACTTTTATTTTCACTTTTTCTTTCTCTTTTACTTTGCAGGATTGGAATGGGGTTTTTAGATCACAAGATTAATAAAGTGTAACAAAAATGTGTGTGTAGGTGGTAATCAGGGGGTTGAGAAATCAAAAGCAATGTTATCTTGAACCATCAATATTCTCTAGAGTACATTTGTGTAATTTGGCATCTTTTTAAAATTCAAAACGTTTATCTTAAAAAAACAGTTATGGCAAGAATGTAAAATGACTGAAGCGCGTAAGAAACAGTGTCTATTAAACAAAGCAAAGTTTTACAGTGCCAGCAAGTGTAAGCCTGCAGTCAAGAACAGCACCTGATAACAGATTCTGAGATAGTAAGTAGTAGCATAATCGTGTGCATTATACCAAAGTGTTCATATTTTGTAATTTAAAAATTTTATATCTTGAAGCACTGTGCTGTTTTATACAACTGCAAAACAAGGGAAAAAACATGTGGTTTAGAATCTTCAGAGGAGGCTATCTGTGTTTTTAAAAAGCTCATCATGATTCTGACAATTTTGCAAGTATCTATATTCTCAGAATATATTTGGTGGTGAATGTCCACCTGTCATTAAGATCATTTGTGAGTAAGCCTGTGTTAAGATATCACTAATGACAAGCTGTATGTGCACCTATTCATACTGACATACATGCTGATTTGTATTGCTGTTTGTAAACTGCAATTCAAACTGAGAAGCCAGATTAATTTTGCTTGTAAATATTTGCAATCTGTTACTTAGATAATTGCTACATCCACATTTGGGTATATTTTTAGGCTTCTAACAACATACACAAGCTCACTTGCCACTTGCCATGCTGCAATGAAAGAAGTTTATTTAAAGCCAACATTCAATGTAACAAAACATTCATTATATTAACCTATTTCAAAGGATAATTTCATGTGTTCATAACAACATTTTTTAGCTTCTTTAAACATGATGGACACTGGTTTGGTGGGGTTTTATTTCTTAAAAAAAAAGTGTATTTTCTGGTTTTCTGGAAAATTTTGGTCTTGACAGTGAGGAAGGGAAATGGCTCCCCTGCTTTATTTTCTGGAAAATTTTGTGTAAAATTGGAACTCTCTAGTTCTTAAATATTTCATAGAGTTCACCAGTGAGGATATATGGGCCTGTTTGTTTATTGTTATACTTATAACTACAAATACAATCTTTTAAATAAATAAGTATATTCTCTTCAACTATTTCTTTAGTCAGCTGACCAGTTTGTACTACTTAAGGATTTGTCCCATTTTATCTGAGTAATTGTTGTGATATTCCTTTATTATCCTTTAGAAATCTTTAAAATAGTCATGTTCACTCCTTTTTTCCTGAAAAAAAGTATGGAATGTCATATATATATATATATACACACACACACATACATACATATACATACACACACACACATAATTTATAATATATACAAATTTAGTCACCTAATTTTCCAGCCTAAGAGCTAACTTTCTCTAAGTAAATTTTTATAGCTTAAGTAAAATGTTATTTAATATATATGGTTTGATTTATAAGGGTAAATGGCTAAGCTACAGCTTATATTTTGCTTCTTTATATTATATAAAGGAAAGGTCTTTTAGCTAGAAAGATATGCGTAGTGGCATAATTTTTTCTGAAAATAATTTTGTGTTTATTTGACACCTGCTTTTAATTCCACTTCTAGGGTCCTTAGAAGAATAACCATCTTTGAAATTTTCTTCCTCAGATTTCTAACTGACACCATACTTTGAGTTTATGAGACCATCTTTATGAACCATTTAAAATATTCTATATCTCAAACAGATCAAGATTTAGAGTTCATAGGGCGCCTGGGTGGCTCAGTGGGTTAAAGCCTCTGCCTTCAGCTCAGGTCATGATCTCAGGGTCCTGGGATGGAGCCCCGCATGGGGCTCTCTGCTCAGCGGGGAGCCTGCTTCCTCCCCCCTCTCTCTCTGCCTGCCTCTCTGCCTACTTGTGATCTCTGTCTGTCGAATAAATAAATAATCTTTAAAAAAAAAAGATTGAGAGTTCATAAGCTCTGATTTTCACAGTTGTAACAGAATACTGGATTCAGATTCACTGTGTTGCCATAGATTAATTATGGCATTAGGAGGCTACTTGTCTGATATAATAATGAATACGTGCAGCTACTGCATTATAAAGAAATGTTGGCAATGTACATTGCCCCCGCATAATATACGGTAATTACTTTAGACATATTAAATGGAGGATATAGTTTCAGGTGCAACGAGGGCAACTCTTAAGACATCCTGACTGGAAAGAAAGATCCAAGTAGAAAGTGAGGAAGCCACGACCTTACAATGTAAGTTTAGTCATTTATACAAATGATCCTAATTTTTGTCCTACTAGTTCAGAGTCTTCAATAAGAATTATTTAAAAATGGGAAGAATTATTTATTATGGTAACTTCTTCCCCTCACCAAAGATCTATGTTTTACTTTAACTTGTTGCCATTCTATTCATTCCATTATTGAGAACTTTGTCCTCTCACTGGAGTTTGATAAAAGAATATGGCGTCTAAATACTGTTAAACAACTTTAAACTTCTTCGTAATATTTTCCATTTCAAATAGAGACGTAGGTGGCCTGAGTGGTTCAGCAATTTTCTAATCTCTTCTAAAGGAAATATATTGGATTTTTAGCTGACTAAGCCTCCAGAGACATTCATGATGCATGGGGTGTTCCCTGAAGAATTTTTGGAATTGTCTTACTTTTATTTCATCTTGAAAAATCATTCTTTCAGGAGGCCCTATGATCCTGATTCTCTCTGTCATAAATCAATTTTCAGTAGCACTATTGAGAAACATTTGAGCATATGACGCTCCCCAATGTGTAGAATACCCTCTCAGAAAAGAAAATTAATTGAGAAACATCCTACATGCTGTCAGAGTTGCACTGCTTAATAAGATGAGATCCTCTCTCTGGAGAATCAGCAGCTTTCTGACATTCCCTAGCTTTAGATTACCTGAGTTAAATCTATTGCTAGAAATGAAGCATAGCAATTTCATCAGGAAAATTACTTCTCAGATAAAGAAATATATTGCATTACATGTTGTTTTTGCTCTGTGCTACTTGATTTATATGTAATTCTAACACAATATATACCACATTTGTGCTTAAGCAGTGTTAGTTGATCTTTATAAGAAATCAGCTTCCCTGAAGCTTAGAGGTCCCTGGCAATATGAGTTTTCCATGGAACACATTTTACTGTCCACATTACAAAGTGAATGATATATTTTTCCTATTAAATTAAAACTTCCAATACAGGATATGAACTGTGCACTCAACAATCAGCAATATATGAACATAAAACCTGCTTTCTTTTTAGTCACTGCAACATCTCCTTTGACAAAAAATCAGAGAGCAAAAAACACTCTTTCTTATCAGGGGTAAAAAATAAATGTAAATTAATCAGGAAATTTAAGTCTACTTCATTTTTTTCTAGCCTGACCCAAATTATTATAATCACAGTCATCGTTTGATTCAAAATCACTTTCTCGGAGTTTCTCTTCTCTTCCAACTTTCTTTATTCTCTTCTTCCTCCACATTGTAAATTTAATTTTACTGACCTGCTGGCCTGTCTTCAAATGGCATGCCAGGTAAGGGTGGGGGCAAAGTTTGTATCAGTGAAAGCAGATCACTTCCTTTGTATGAGACAAGCATTGTGTGGTTATTGATATTAGTGGCAGGTAAATCTTAGCTGTTCTCTCTTCACAAGATAATTAAGATTCTGGTGTTCAGTTGGACTCCCCTACAGCCTCCTGGTACTAGGTATCATACAAACACATTATTACTCCAACTCCTTTATCCCATAAGGGGGACCAATTCACAGAATTTACTATAATCCCTAGGATCACTGGACAATATTTTGGTAAGTCTGGCAAGTTGGCCCTTACTCAGCTATTATTTGTAGGTTATACTTTTAACTATGGCACACTTAGGAATCCCTGCCTCACCAATCTAATCTCAAGAGAAACTGGGTGAATCTAGTACTTGATGTTAATCTCCACTTATATTGTAAGAAATATCTTAACAACTCTTACTTGGGAATACACTGAAATTATTATTTTTTTTCAGCAGTTCAGAATAGTAAACACTTGATGTAAATAAGACATATTTTAAGATATTATTAAGATATTTAAGACATTAAGAAGGAGATAATAAAACTATCCAAACAACCCACCCAGGTCTTCTCAAAATAGTAGATAGAAATATGAACATACAGATATTGGCTGAGAGAAGTTAGCAAACTAGGAGATCACAGTGTTCTGAGGAGAGATCTTAATCAGCATCGTAGCTGCTCAGGAGCCTTGGACCAGAAACAAGGTGGAAGAACACCAGAATCTCTCACTTTAATCCAAAGATGTTTGTTGGATCCTAAAAGATCATAGGGTGGTAAATCCTCTGACTTACTAATGGAATATCTCAAGTTTCTCTTTTGGAAATTAGCCTTCCCAGAATTCCCATAGATTAAAATCAACTAAATACGAACCCATTGTTAAAAACTATCAAAACACACACAAGGTAACAAGTCATTATGACTGGGAATCAAGAAAAAATACATATATTTAGAACCCTAAGGCCTTTAGATTCTAAGATATCTTAAACATATTTAAAATAAGTATACTTAAATATTTATGGAGAAAAAGATGGGAATCACTAAAATGATCAAGCAACAGGTGACTATTAAAATGTTTAGGCCAATGTGAAAAAGAATATAACTTTCTTTTAGAAATTAAAAATATACACATTGAAAATTAAATTAGTGGTGAAAATAACATACTAAGTATAGCTTAAGAGAGAATTACTGACCTGGAAGATACAGCTGAAAAATCACTGAAAATGTAACTGAAGTAATTAGATGTGTGACCTACTTCAATTTGCCATTTTAGGATGTTAGAAGTGTATGCCATGCAGGTACACTAGTAAAAATATTTTATGATAAAAATGGAAAATGTATTTTTCAAGATAAATCATTTAAACATAAATGTGAAAATAGGTAAAATATTAATTTTTAATAATACACATGGATGCTATTTAATAAAACACAGCAAAAGTTTCCAGGAGTGTCCCTTTCCCATGCTACCTCTACTTGGGACAATTAAGGGCATTTCACTGCTAGGAGGAGAAGAGAAACAGGTTTTGTTTTTTTTTTTTTTAGATTTTATTTATTTATTTGACAGAGATGGCAAGTAGACCATATAATAAAGGGAGAAGCAGAATCCGTACTGAGTTGGGAGCCCTACACGGGGCTCGCTCCCAGCACTGCTGATCATGACCTGAGCCCAAGACAGATGCTTAACAAACTAAGCCACCCAGGCACCCCAGAGCACTTTTTTTTTTTTTTAAGATTTTATTTATTTATTTGACAGACAGAGATCACAAGTAGGCAGAGAGGCAGGCAGAGAGAGAGGAGGAAGCAGGCTCCCCGCTGAGCAGAGAGCCAGGTGCGAGGCTTGATCCCAGGACCCTGGGACCATGAGCCAAGCAGAAGGCAGAGGCTTTAACCCACTGAGCCACCCAGGCACCCCGAGAAACAATTTTTTAATGGAGACCTGCTGTGAAGTCATGATTCTGACTTTCTTCAGTCTTTATACCCTTTCATGTCAATTAAACAACTTTCACAGAGATAATTGGAATTATATTAATATCACTGCAATAGCATTACACAGTGACTAATAGATAAAACTATGAGATTAAAAACTATAAAAGACATATAATGAACTGATATTACACATATACAAGTGAATTTCAAGAGGAAAATTGCATATTGAAGATGAGAGAATATTTGAAGAGATAACAGGTGAAAAGAATCCAGACCTACAAAACAAATAGAAGCCCAGATAAAGATTCTACTCTCTCTCGCACCCTTTGTGCACTCAAGTTATTCAAACATTAACACAGGTGTGCTGAGAAAGGATTTTACATATGTAAATAAGGTTCCAATTCAGTTGACCTTAAAATAGGGTGATAATCCTGGGTGAATATAACCTAAGCTGGTAAACCCACAGTAGAGACTGGATTTTTCCTAGCAACACAGGTTTAAAAAGTGAGAATTTGATGAGAAAATTCTTTGTTACTGGCTTTCATGATGGAGGAAGTCCTATGGCAGAAAATATGGGAGTACCTCAATCCTATCACTTCAAGTAATTGAATTCTGTCAACAACCTGAATGAGTTTGGAAACAAATACTTCCTCAGAGCCTTTAGAGCTTTCTGTTCAACCTGGGCAACATCTGGACTTCAGTTTAGTGAGGCTTTGAGCAGAAAGCAAAGTTACACAGTGCCAAAGCTTGTGACCCACAGAAACTGTGAGACAATAAAATCTGTGTTGTTTTAAGCTAAAATTGTGGGGATTTGTTATGTATCAATAGAAAATGAATATATTGTATGATTTTACATTATAAGGCAACTATAAAATATCAAAAATAAAGAAACTACCTTAGAAGTTGGTGGAGAGAAAAAAAAGGCCAATTTATTAATAACACTGACGTCAGACTTTAGCAATAAATGGAAGCCTGATGAGAGTAAATGACATCTTCAAATTGCAGCCTAGAGTTGTATACATAGCATGACTTTCTTACCAGAATGAAAGCAGAAAAGAAGCAAGCATCTTTAGTTAAATTTGAATACAAGAGCATTTTTAACCAACAAATTTTCACATATACACTTTTAAAGATACATTAATAGAAGAAGCTAAATGGTTCCAGCTGTATGGCTTGAAATATGAAAAGAAAATATTGAAGATCTGAACTGTTAGACATAATGATAAGTTGAAATAAAGATGTATAAACAAAATCACCTTAATAAAAAAAAATGTCTGATTTATTGGATAAGAAAAAAAAAAAAACAGAACTAAATTGAATTGGACTTGTTTCCATGGGGAAGAGTAAGCAAGGGCAAAGTTCTTATTAGAGGCAGAGGTATGTGTGTGTGTGTGTGTGTGTGTGTGTGTGTATGTATGTGCACATGGGCATGACCTGTAAGAGTGAGACAGAGACAGAGAGACAGGGGAGACTGGAGTCAATGTTTACTGAATTTCTAATACATATATGGCACTGAGGATACCTTTAAAATTTTTAATTAACTATTCAAAACAGCCCTATGAATCTACACTATTTTTCCCATCTTAAAGTAGAAGAAAGCAAAGCACAGAAAGATAAAGTGATTTGCCAGTCTACCAGCAAGTGAGTGGTAGAATTGGAATTCAGAATTGGGCAGGCAGATCACATCAACTGTCTTTCTGACCCCTAAATATTGTGTCATCTTAGGTAGACATATTAAGCTCTACCTCAAAACATTATGTAAGGGCATTTCTCATTAAGGGAAATAAAAAAAAAATTCTTACTGGAGTACTAAAAGAAGAAAAAAACTACATTTTTAAAAAATCTGATGATTTTTAAACTAAACCATTCATTTAATTTTAAATCATTTGGATTTTTAAATATTTACCAATACTAGGCCAAATCAAGTATCCTTTTTAAAAAATATTTATTTATTTTTATTTGAGAGAGAGAGCACAAGCAGGAGGAGCAGAGGGAGAGGAAGAGGGAATATAAAGCAGACTCCAAGCTCATCACAGAGCCCCATGTGGGGCTCCATCTTATGACCCTGAGATTATGACCCGAGCTAATACCAAGAGCTGGAGAGTTAACTAACTGTGTCATGGAGGCACCCTTAGACTAAACCAAATATCTAATTGGAGTTACAAGTCACTATGACATTATTTTATTTTTTAAAGGGTTTTATTTATTTATTGGCCAGAGAGAGAGGGAGAGTGCACAAACAGGGGAGCTGTAGGCAGAGGGAGAAGCAGGCTGAGTGAGGAGCCCAACATGGGACTCAGTTTCAGGACCCTGAGATCTTGACCTGAGCCAAAGACAGATAGATGCTTAACTGACTAAGCCACCCAGGCATCCCACTATGATATTATTTTAAAAAGTATAGCCATGGCCAATATGGGAATGTATTTTAGCTTTATCAGTTCATAGCTGAATAACTCAGTCTTCCTGAGTCTATGACTTTTGTTTTATATGATATGAAGTGTATGGATTAACCATACAACTCCACCTATGAGCACCCAATTCAAGAAAATATGACAAAATAACAATAGCCAAACTGTGGAAGGAGCCAAGGTGCCCTTCAACAGACAAATGGATAAAGAGGATGTGGTACATATATACAATGGAATATTATTTAGCTGTCAGAAATGATGAATACTTACCATTTGCATCAACATGGAGGGAACTGGAGAGGATTATGCTAACTGAAATAAGTCAAGCAGAGAAAAACAATTATCTATGCTTTCATTCATATGTGGAACATAAACAATAGCACTAAGGGCCATAGGGAAAGGGAGGGCAATCTGAATTGGGAGAAACCAGAGAGAGAGAGATGAGCCATGAGAGACTATGAACCCCAGGAAACAATCTGAGGGTTTGGGGTGTGAGGGAGAGGTGACAGGGTGATGGGTATTAAGGAGGGCATGTGCTCGGATGAACACTGGGTGTTATATGTAACTGATGAATCATTGAACACTACATCAAAAAGTAATGATGTAGCTACAGTGGCTACTGAACACAATAAAAAATAAAAAATAAAATAAAATAAAATAATTTATCTCCAAAAAAAGAAAATAACATTAAAAAAATCGGGATTCAAACAAGTATGAACCCTGTGGGTAAAATAAGCATGCAAACTTAAAAAAGGATTGTGCTATTTAGCAGATCAAAAAAATGGTAAGACTCTTTTTTTTTTTTTTTTTTGGCTTTACATCATTATTTTTTAAAAAATATTATTTATTTATTTTTTTGAGAGAGTGAGCCCATGAGTGGGAGGTGGGGCAGGGGGAGAGGGAGAAGAAGACTCCCCACTGAGCAAGGATCCCTGATGCAGGGGTCAATCCCAGGACCCTGACAACATGACCTGAGCCAAAGGCAGGTGTTTAAGCTACTGTGCCATCCAAGCACCCTTCACTTTGCACCATTATATAAAATCACAAGGAAAATGTTAGCATAAAATTCATTATAATGCTCCAATTAAGAATGGATTTGCCATTCTTAATACAATGAAAGAAAATTAGTAGCTTGTATTCATTGTCTATTTCCAAGTCCCTTCTTTAGAATAGAAGGGTTCACTATTATAATGTCAATCTTAGCAATTTAGAATATTTATTTTAAACAATAGTATGTACTGCATTTATTAAATGGTTTCATTCTAGAAGTATGCTTTTAAGTTCTTATTTTTGGGAAAGAATGTCTAACTTTTCCTCCTCCTATTTAAAGGATGAATCTTGGACATACGGATTTCTTCAGTGAAAATATGTTTTCTGTATAGGGAAATTATTTTTTTAAAAGCATGTACATTTCTCATTTTGGATTTAGAGTGAAGTCAGAGATTACTTTTGATATATGCAAACTTGGAGGAAATACTTCAAACTGATTTTATGAAATCAGTATTACCCCGATACCAAAACTAGACAAGGATATCACAAGAAAAGAAAGTTATAGCTGGTATCCTTGATGAACATAGATACAAAAAATTGCCAACAAAATATTCAAGCTGAATTCAACAATACATTAAAGATCATGCAATATAATTAAGTAGATTTATCCTAAGGATGCAAGGATGGTTCAACATCTCTGCAAACCAATCAATATGATAGATCACATTAACAAAATGAAGAAAAAATTATATGATCATCCTCAGTAGATTCAGAAAAAGCAAATACATGCAAAAAATTTGACAAAATTTCACATCCATTTTTGTTTAAAAAAAAACCTCAATAAAGTAGGCATTTCTGCAAATTGAGGGTTTGTGGTAACCCTGTTTTAAGCAAGCCTATCAGCACCATTTTCCAGCAGCATTTTGTCACTTCATGTCTGTCACATTTTGTTAGTTTTTGCCATATTTCAGACTTTTTCATTATTATATTTAAACTGCTGCAGTCTCATGATAAAATTTCAACAGATGAGAAGGTGTTTCTCACGGATGAGCAAAAAAAAGTGGTTTCTTGGGACGAAATCTATTTTTGGTAAAGATTCTGTGGATTGTTGAAATGACAATGAAAGATTTAGGATATTACATAAACTTAGCTGATAAAGCAGCAGCACAGTTTGAGACGACTGCAGTTTTGAAAGAAGTTCTACTGTGTGTGAAATATTGTCAAACAGCATTGCATACCAGAGAGAAACCATTTGCGAAATGAAGAGTTGGTCAATGCTGTAAACTTCATTGTCTTATTTTATGAAAATGTCACAGCCACCCCAGCCTTCAGTAACTACCACTCTGTTCAGTCAGCACCTATCTGTAACTGAGGTGAGACTTTTTACCAGTGAAAAGGCTACGACTTGTTGAAAACTCAAGATTATGGTTTGCATTTATTAATAAAAAAAAAGAAAGAAAGAAAGAAAGAAAGAGAGAAAAAAAGAAAAAAATTAAGTAGGCTCTAGGCCAATATGGAGCTCAAACCCATGACGCAGAGATCAAGAGTCACACACTCCACTGAGTCAACAATAAAATATTTTTAATGAAGGTATGTACAATGATTTTTTTATACATCAGGCTATTGAAGACTTTACAGACTACTATATAAAAGTATAAACTTTTACATGCTTGGGAAAAGAAAAATTTCATTTGACTCACTTCACTATAATATTGCTTTATTATGGTGGTCTGGAACATAACTCACAATATCTCTGAGGAATGCCTGTACATGCAAATACTAATTCATTGTGCTGTACATCTGAAACTAATTTAGTTTCATCTGTCATTTATACTTAAACAATAAAAAAATTAAAAATTGGCAATTTCTTTATTTTTATTTGCTTACTTATTTATTTATATCGTTTTAGTTTTTACTGACAGTATACCACCAAAGAGGGCAGCGGGGATAAAGAAAATATGAGAAGCACTATTTGTAGAGGCTTTGAAATGAGTAATAACATGGAATAAAAGTTGATCTGTTCTCATTACTACCATGAGTCAGTTCTTCACATTGATATGAGGGATAAAATACTTGTTACTGTCAAACAGGTCACTCGCACTGACCTCACCCTTCACCCTGCATTACAATCTGTACTGGTGAAAGCCATGGTAACTGCAAATGCATTTAGAATTGGCTACTTTCTTATTCTTTTAACGCAACTGCAGCAAGTTAAAATGCTTAATAAAATACAAGTCAATTTGAGGTAAAATTATGATGTAACTAATTTACATTGTGAATAAATAAAAGCACTACTTTTTTTTTTTTTTTTTGGAAAATATTCTAGGCCTAAAAAGAAAATTATAGCTAATGCCCTATTGAATAAAACAGTCTTCCAGTGGATGATGGCTTCTTATATTAAGTGTGGTATAAAATAGCTAAATATTCAGATAACTCAAAATTTGTATTATTCATTTGCTGTTCTATTTTTATATGTTTTCAGTGAATACTTCATTTCAAAAATGCAAATATATACATTGCCATTTTAGCAATCTGCAAATGGCTGTTTATATTTTCTAGCTACTTTGAATATTTTCTAGAACTTTTATTATCTTACACTTTGAGAATATTTTGAAAGCTGGAATAAACCACTGAAAGCCTAGGGCATCTAGGCCATGTATGAAATGGGATTCCAAGATGAAAATCTTGCACGGATATTTTAAATTAATTACCATACACAATGTAATTAAAAGACACCACTTATCATTTGAAGAACAGTTAGCAGGAAATATGCATTGTCCCTTAATACAGCTACTGTCACCTAGAAAAGAGAATTCCAGAGGCTAATGTTAGAAACCATCAGCACTTCTGGATTGGCTATTTCTAAATACCTGACAGACTCTTGGGTGGTTAACTTCTTAACAGAAACAGAATTTATAACTCATTATAATTTGTTTTTGGCTTAGAATGACATCTGTCTTACTAAATTCTGTGCACAAAGATCATTTTTTATAGTAGTTATATTTAAAAAATATAACTTACCTACAGAAAAATTGATATGGACATGTAGTGGTTTTAATCTAAACCAGAGAAAACTTTATTTTAAAGTCATTGTAGTGACTTTGGTGACATTAAGTATTTTGGTGGAAGAGTAGAACTATTAAAGTAATTTATATTTCACTTATCACCTCACTATTCTAACATCTAATTATATATAGTGTCCTTTCAATTCTATCTTTTCAATCGACATTTCTTTTTAAAAATACTTATCCTGGAACCGCCGGTTAAGCTTCTGCCTTCGGCTTAGGTCGTGGTTCCAGGGTCCTGGGATTGAGTCCTGCAGTGGGAAGCCCGTCTCTCCTGCCTGCCTCTCTATCTCTGGCAAATAAACAAAATCTTTAAAAATAAATAAATTAAAAAATAAAAATACATAAAAATATTTATCCAGCTTGCATTTCCTTTTTTTCTTTATTTTTTTTAAAGATTTTATTTATTTATTTGACAGAGGGAGATCACAAGTAGGCAGAGAGGGAGGCAGAGAGAGAGGGGGAAGCAGGCTCCCTGTTGAGCAGAGAGCCCGATGTGGGGCTTGATCCCAGGAGCCTGAGATCATGACCTGAGCCAAAAACAGAGGCTTAACCCACTGAGCCACCCAGGCACCCCTGTGCTTTATTCTCATACTAAGCTCTTTATCTTCTTTCCTGGAATGTTGCTAGATCAGAAAATAAACAAAGGATGAATGTTCCTTAAGCAAATTCAATTGTTTTTTTTTTCACACAAATGTACTATAAATGGTCAATTAATATGAAAAGGTAACTCAACATCTGTAGTAGTCAGGAGCAAATTGTATTTTTAGTGTTTACAAATGTTGAAATATTTTAAATTTAGATAATCACATTTCTAATTTTTAAGAACTATAATTGATTCTGTTTTCAAGCAGCTCATTTTGTTTTATTTCATTTTATAGAATTTATTCTTTTAGAGAATTTTAGATTTACAGTGAAATTGAGAGAAGGTACAGAGATTTCCTACATACCTACTACCCCATACATGCATAATCTCACCCTCATCAACATCCCCCAGCAGAATAGTACATGTTTTACAATTGATGAATCTATGATGATGCATCATATTCACCCGAAGTCTATAGTTTTCTCTGTGATTCACTCTTGATCTACACAATATCAGTTTGGACAAATGTATAATGATATGTATCCAACATAATAGCATCATAGAGATTACTTTTGCTGTCCTAAAAATCATCTGTGTTTGCCTATTCATGGCATTCCTCTCTCTCAACCCAAATCCTGACAATCAGTGTTCTTTTTACTGCCTCTCTAAGTTTTACCTTTTCCTTAAGGTCATATAGTTAGGATAATGCAATCTGTCACCTTTCCAGATTGGCTTCTTTTCTTTAGTAATAATGCATTTAAGTTCCTTCATGTCTTTTCATGGCTTATTACCTCATTTTTTCTAGTGTTGTATAATTCTCCATTGTCTGGGTATACTGGTTTATTCCTTCATTCACCTACTGAATGACACATTGGTTGCTCTTGATTTTTGGCAATTATGAATAAAGCTGCTATAAACATTCCCATGTTGGTTTTTGTGCAGACTTAAGTGATGTTATTTAAATACCAAGGAGTGCAACTGCTGGATAATGTGGTAACAGTATGTTTAGTTTTGTAAGAAACAACCAAACACCAAAATAGGTGTACGATTTTGCATTTCCATAGTAATGAATTAAAGTTCCTGTTACTCCACACCTTCACCAGGATTTGGTGTCAGCATTGTGGATTTTGGCCATTCTAATATGTTTGTAGTAGTATATCATTGTTGTTTTAATTTGCATTTCCCTGATGATAATGGGATGCATATCATCTTTTCGATGCCATCTGTATATTTTATATGGTGGGTTATCTATAAAATCTTTTGCCCATTTTTAAGTCTGATTGTTTTTTTATTGTTGAATTTTAAGAGTTCTTTGGTTATTTGGAATAACATTCCTTTATCAGATGTGTATTTCACACATACTTTCTTCAGGTTTGTAACTTGTCTTCTCATTCTTTTGATAATGTCTCTTGCAGAACAAAAATTTGTAATTTTCATGAAGTCCAGCTTGTCAATTATTTATTTAATGGATTGTGCTTAAGGCACTATATCTGAAAAAGTTACTATCATACACAAGATCATCTGCATTTTTTCTTATGTTATCTTCTATGAGTTTTGTAGTTTTCTGTTTTACATTTAAGTCTATGATTCATTTTTAGATAATTTTTGCTTGGAATGTCAGGTCTGTGTCTAGATTTATTTAGTTTTGCAATGTCTTGTTATCCTAGCACCACTTGTTGAAAAGACTATCTTGGCTCCATTTTATCAAATTTACTCTTTTGTCAAAGATCAATTGACTATATTCATGTGGGTCTATTCTCTGGGTTCTTTATGCTATTCCATTGATTTTTTTGTCTATTCTTTCACCAAAGCTAACTACCTTGATTATTTTAGCTTTATCGTAAGTCTTAAAGTTAGAGAGTATCATTCCTATAACTTTGTTCTTTTGCAATGTTGTGTTGGCTCCTCTGGGCCTGTTGCCTCACCATATTGCCTTTAGAATCAGTGCTTTGACATCCACAAAATAACCTGTTGAGATTTTAATTGGGATTTCCTTGAATCTATAAGTCAACCTGGGAAGAACTGACATCTTGATAATACTGGGTATTCCTATTGACGAATATGGAATATCTTCCTATTTGTTGAGCTCTTCTTTGATTTCATTTATCAGAATTTTATAGTTTTAATCACACAGATGTACATATTTTACAGGATTTATACTAAGCATTTTTGAGGATGATAATGTAAATTGCATTGTGTTTATAATTTCAAATTCTACTTGTTCACTGCTGGTAAATATGAAAATGATTGATTTTTTAATATTAACCATGTATCTTGCAACCTTGCTGTAATCGCCTATTAACTTACGCAGTTTTTGTTGTTACTATTGATTCTTTCAGATTTTCTTCATAGATGATCTTGTTGTCCACCAAAAATGACAGTTTCTTTCTTCTCTTCCAATATTTATACCTTTCATTACTTTTTCTTTTCTTATTGCATTAGCTAGAACTTTCAGTATGATGTTGAATAGGATTGTTGCAGGGAGCATCCTTGCCTTCTTCCGGATCTCAATGGAAAATCTTAAGGTTTCTCATATTAAATATAATGTTAGCTATAGGTTTTTTGTATATTTCCTTTATTGATTTCAAGAAGTTCCTTTTTATCCTAGTTTGCTGATTTCATTACTTCTTAAACAAAGAAAAACCATGGGTATCCTCAAAAGCACTTTTATAATATAAAATTACTAAAACAATTATTAAAAATTTAAAAAACCCTCAAAAGTAAGTAAGCAATATTCCTTTCTTATAATACACATCAGGTTCTTCTTTTGAGTCTAATAGTTTTATTATATACTAGTATCAGAAGTATGTAGTTTGTTGCATATATTCAGTTTGTCTATTATAGTCCCAGGAAAATGCACAGTTTCTTCTCAGTCTAACATCTGTAACTATAACTATTATTCTTCATTATGATGGTGGCCTCTCATAACAATGTCGTTTTGTTTTTTACTTATTGGTTTCCATAATTCTGAGAATAGTTTGAAAATGGTTATCATTTAATATCATTTTCTCATTCAAGTAATGTAAGAGCTAAAAATTTTTGATTTCTCATAAACAACAGTAAGTAAATAAAAATGTATTAATTAAACATTCAAGTTTTGAATAAAAATTTGTGTTCTTATTTAATGTTTCATTTTTATGTTAAGACTTGAAAATAATATTACCAAGCAGCTAATTTTACACACTTCCCACATGTTAAATTGATTGATGCAGAAATATTATTTTTTTAAAAATTGCAACACATAATGGATATAAAACTCTTGTTCAATCAATGAGTTCCATTATAGATAATGAACAACAAATTTTCACAGTTTAGTGAAATGGATAGCTTTCAAATGATATCCTACATATATAGTGTGGCAGTAAAACTAGCATATGAAGTGTGATATAATCTCTAGGGATCATATTCCCTGACTTGTTAAATCACTCTTAGTTAATTTCATATTTGATTAAAATTAGAGGTAGCTTACTATTTCAGATTTGCAATAGTCAGGCATGTGTAAAATCTAAAATTTTATTTCAAAGTCTTGATAAACATAAGTTGGGGTTAGAGGAAATGATGAGTTAACAAGCATTTGTCGGAGGCTTCCAATATACTAAATCCTATGTTGGATGTTCTCTTACATTATCTAATTTAATTTAAAAATACTTTTGGTCAAGGAACAAATACTCTGCCCTATTTACAAGCGATAGTGATGAAGTAAGCATTAGAAATCTCCTTCCTACCTACTATTTGTTGTAGTGCTACATAAGAAAATTAAGTACATTTTATCATGTTTCTATTATCCCATTTTATGATTATATCTATACAATTTGTTGCCTGTTGAATATCACAAATACTTTATAATTGACCTAATTTTTAAAGGTTCATAATGGAACAACTACTGTACATGAGAAATTGCCTCACCATCCCTTCAAATATTGTGAAATATTTTAGATATGGAAGCATCCTACCCATAGTTTAGAGTATCTGGATGAATATAATTGATTAATCATACTCAAATATTTTCTTTCTCTTTTGAAATTGCAATAACAGTGAGTCACTAAAAGTTATAAACTTCTAATGAGCAAAACTAACATAAGAATACCATGAAAAGTTTAATTGCACTATGGTAATTAGATATAGGTAGGGAATAAAGTACCAGGCAGTAGAAGACATAGTTTAAAATGTTTCTAAAGCATGATGTAGCTCAGGTAGAAGCTGATTTTCCCTGCAAAAACTCAGATAGTCCAAACATTCAAGAATTCCATATATAAGAGGACAAGAATAAAACATGGAATTACATTCAAAAGGATTAACTAAAATTTTTTATAGGAGTTTTCCTCCTTATCTATAAAATTCACACATTGTGGGTCTCCTAGGTGACTCAGTCAGTTAAGCTTCTGACCTTGGTGTTGGGTCAGGTCATGATCTCATGAGTTGTGAGACTGAACCCTAGGTCAACCTCCACACTCAGCAGGCAGTCTGCTTGAATATGCTCTTTCTCTGCCCCTCCCCTACTTTCTCTCTCTCTAATAAATAAATCTTTAAAGAAAAAAAAATTCACACACTATCATATACAGGCACTAATCTCCATGCAAGGTAGCTTAGAATTTATCCCCAGAGAAAGTGAAAGTTCTAAGGATTGTTGGTATTTGGTCTCCCTTCTTTAACCCATTTCTACCCCTACCCATAAAGCAAAGATGAACAGAAACAGGCACACTTTCATGCTTATAGCTACCAACCAGCTTTTTATGTCCTTATTCTTATATTGAATGGAGAGAAAAATGTCTCAAAGTCTGATTTAAATTATCACTGTGAAAAATTGTCTCAGAACACATAGATAATAAAAGTGATAAAAAAGAGTGGAAAATGGGGGGAGGAGCAAGATGGTGGAGGAGTAGGAGATCTAAATTTTATCAGGTCCTAGGAATTCAGCTAGGTTGTTATCAAACCATCCTGAACACCTAAAAACTCAACAGGAGATTGAAGAGAAGAACAACAGCAATTCTATGAACAGAAAAGTGACAACTTTTGAGAAGGTAGGATGTGCAGGGAAGTGAATCTGACATGATATATGGGAAGATATACAGTGGGGGTAGGGGCCGGCTCCCAGCAAGTGGTAGAGCAGTGAAGTACAAAACTGGAGCTTTTAGAAGTCTGCTCCACTGAGGGATACTGTTCCAGGGGCGAGGCAGGGTGTGGATCCCTCGCAGGAGCAGTGTGGTCTTAGGTCCCTTGGGGTCACAGAAAGACTGGGGGTGCCTGAGCATGGCAGAGTTCCCAGATATCAAAGCAGGGAAGCCGGCCTCAAAGATGGAGCCAAAGAGTGAGCTCTCAGTTCAGAGTTTCCATAAACTGTGATCCCTAGCACAGTTGGGCCACTGCTCTTTGAGCAGGGACCCCAGAAGTGGCAGATCCAGGGAAACTTACCTTCCTCCCCCAGGAAGAGTGGCACGGGAGCATGCTGCAGGAATAGACTGGGTTTGGAGACTCCAGATGGGGCCATGCACCAGAGATAGAAATGCTTGGTCATAGGCCAGGGGAGCACAAAATGTGGCCAGAGACCAGGGAGAAGGGTGGGATTGGCAGCTTTTCTCTGAAAGCACATTGAGGAGTAGGACCCCATGCTCTCCACGCCCATGGGTGGGAGATTGGGAAGCTGCCACTTTCATTGCCATCCTCCAAACCTGTTGGGAAAGCATTCAGGGAACAAAAGCTACTGAGAGCGACCCTGAGCAGATTACTTAGTCTGGGCCCTGGCAAGGGCGGTGCAATTCTGCCTTGGGCAAAGACATTTGAGAATCACTGCAACAGGCCCCTCCCCCAGAAGATCAACAAGAACATCCAGCCAAGACCAAGTTCACCAATCAATGAGAACTGTAAAACTTCAGAGCTAGGGGAACACAGCGCATAGAATTCATGGCTTTTTCCCCTTGATTCTTTAGTCTTTCAAAGTTAAATTTTTTAAATTTATATTTTTCTTATTCTATTTTTTAAAATTTTTCCTCTTTCCTATTTTAACCTTTTTAAACTATTTTATCTTATCAATACATTTTTAAAAAATCTTTTTAAGTTTGCATTGTTATATTCTATCCCTTCCTTGTATTTAACCTTTTTTTTTTTTTTTTTTTTGTATACATAGAAGTTTTTCCTTCTTTAAATTTTTAGGATACAGTTTCTTCTAACAAATCAAAATAGACCCTGAATCTAGGTATGGCTTTGTTCTAATCTCTAGGCTGATAATATTCTCTCCTTTTTTTTTTTTTTCCTTTAAGATTTTTATTTATTTACTTGACAGAGATCACAAGTAGGCAGAGAGGCAGGCAGAGAGAGAGGAAGGGAAGCAGGCTCCCTGCTGAGCAGAGAGCCTGATGCGGGGCCTGATCTCAGGACCCTGGAATCATGACCTGAGCAGAAGGCAGAGGCTTTAACCCACTGAGCCACCCAGGGGCCCCTCCTTTTTTCTAACCAAATTCTTATCTTATCAATTCCTTTTTGAAAATCTTTTTAAATTTTCATCGTTACAGTCATATTCCATCCCTTCATCATGTTTACCCATATATATATATATATATATCATGTTTATCCATATATATTATATTTATATATAATATAATATATCTATTCTATATCTATATCTATATCTATATCTATATCTATATCTATATCTATATCTATATCTTTATATATATCTATATCTCTCTATATATGTTTTTTCTATCCCAAAGCAACAGAATACCCATTCTTCTCTTGGAAGAGAAGAAAATTCTCCAGAATAGATCACATTCTGGGTTACAAAACAGGTCTCAACTGATACCAAAAGATCAGGATCATTCCTTGCATATTTTCAGACCACAATGCTTTGAAACTAAAACTCAACCACAAGAGGAAAGTTGGAGAGAACTCAAATAAATGGAGGCTAAAGAGCATCCTACTAAAGCATGAATGGGTCAACCAGGAAATTAAAGAAAAAAAATTCATGGAAACAAATGAAAATGAAAACACAAAATCTTTGGGATACAGCAAAAGCAGCCCTGACAGGAAGGTGTATAGCAATTTAAGCCTTTCTCAAGAAACAAGAAACAAGAAAAGGGGGCACCTGGGTGGCTCAGTGGGTTAAGCCTCTGCCTTTGGCTCAGGTCGTGATCTCAGGGTCCTGGGATCGAGTCCCGCATCTGGCTCTCTGCTCAGCAGGGAGCCTGCTTCCTCCTCTCTCTCTCTGCCTGCCTCTCTGCCTACTTGTGATCTCTGTCTGTCAAATAAATAAATAAAATCTTAAAAAAAAAAAAAAAGAAACAAGAAAGGTCTCAAATACACAACCTAATCCTACACCTAAAGGAGCTGGAGAAGAACAGCAAAGAAAGCCTAAATCCAGCAGGAGAAGAGAAATAATAAGGATCAGAACAGAAATCAATGAAATAGAAACCAAAAGAACAGTAGAACAGATCAATGAATCTAGGAGCTGGTTCTTTGAAAGAATAAGATTGATAAACCCCTGGCCAGACTTATCAAAAAGAAAGAGGAAGGACCCAAATTAATAAAATCATGAATGAAAGCAGAGAGATCACAACCCAAACCAAAGAAATACAAACAATTATAAGAACATATCATGAACAACTATACGTCAGCAAATTTGACAATCTGGAAGGAATGGATGCATTCCTACAGACATATAAACTAATAAAACTGAACCAGGAAGAAAGAAAAAACCTAAACAGACCCATAACCAGTAAGGAGATTGAAGCAGTCATCAAAAATCTCCTAACAAACAAGAGCCCAGAGCAAGATGGCTTCCCAGGAGAAGGGAGAATTCTACCAAATTTAAAGAAGAATTAATACCTATTCTCCTGAAACTGTTCCAGAAAAGAGAAATGGAAGGGAATCTCCCAAACTCATTTTATAAGGCCAGTATTACCTTGATCCCACAACAAAACACCCCATCAAAAAGGAGAATTACAGATCAATATCCTTGAATATGAATGCAAAAATTCTCACCAAAATACTAGTCAATAAAATCCAACAGTACATTAAAAGGATTATTCACCACTACCAAGAGGGATTTATTCCAGGGCTTCAAGTTTGGTTCAACATCTGCAAATCAATCAATGTGATACAATACAGTAATAAAAGAAAGAACAAGAACCATATGATACTCTCAATAGATGCTGAAAAAGCATTTGACAAAGTACAGCATCCTTTTTTGATCAAAACTCTTCAAAGGGTAGGGATAGAGGGTACATACCTCAATATCATCAAAGCCATCTATGAAAAACCTACAGCAAATATCATTCTCAATGAGAAAAAACTGAGAGATTTTCCCCTACTGTCAGGAACATGACAGGGCTGTCCACTATCACCACTGCTATTCAACACAGTACTGGAAGTCCTAGCTTTAGCAATCAGACAACAAAAAGAAATAAGAGGCATCTGAATTGGCAATGAAGTCAAACTCTCACTCTTTGTAGATGATATGATACTTTATGTGGAAAACCCAAAAGACTCCACTACAAAACTGTTAGAACTCATACAGGAATTCAGTAAAGTGTCAGGATATAAAATCAATCCACAGAAATCAAATTGCATTTCTATACACCAACAGCAAGATAGAAGAAAGAGAAATTAAGGAGTTGATTCCTTTTACAATTATACCCAAAACCTTTAACAGTGGAATAAAGAAATGCAAGGCTATTTAAAATGTATACCACCACTAAATTTTTGGAAATTATCAAAATATGTTTTCTTACAAGCCATTGGAGAACATTTTTTATTAACCTCCCTCCCCAGCAAAAAAAGACAACACTGCTGTTAGAGAGGTGGACATGGACTTCAAACACTGACAGCTAACTCCAGAACCTGTGTGGGTCCAGAGCCTCCAGGCTGCAGTGCCTCTTACAAATATGGTTGACAGTTACTGAATGCTCAGATAAATCCATGCACTGTGCAAAGAGCTCTAGATACATCATCAACTTAATTATCTTCAGAATGACACTGGAGGTAGGTATAATTATCATTCAGTTTATAGTTGAGGAAACTGAGGTTCAGGGGTTTTAAGTGACCTTCCAAATGTTACACAGTTACTACATGACAGAGCTGGTATTTAAAACCAGGCTGCCTGGCTCTAGAGCTTTGGCCCTTGCTTTCCATTTCATATGCTTCTAAATTTGGCAGAATTTGGACTGAGACAAACTTACACTGTAGTTTGGAAGTCTTTTTTTTCCCTCCCTGTCAAATGCTGATGGCATTGCATTTTGTTGGATACACGGGATTTTAATTAGGTGAAATAGAATGACCTCATGATTTCTTCAAAAGTAAGCAAGGAAGTGAAAGAGTGAGAGTAACCAATGGTGGAGACAGGGAGAGAGTGAAAGATACGAAGGTAGAGGACAAAAGGTATTTCAAGTATGCCCACTCCAGAGACTGAGAAAAAAGAGCACTCAAGTTAGGTGAACACTGAAGAGACCTATTTCTGAGACAATACCACTTGTCCTGTCCTTTTCTTTTTCTTTCTCTCTCTTTCTTTTTCCTTCCTTCCTTCCTTCCTTCCTTCCTTCCTTCCTTCCTTCCTTCCTTCCTTCCTTTCTTTTTCTTTGTCCTTTCCTTTTTGGCCATGATGGCAGAGATGTGTAGCGTTTTACTTACTTACTTTTTGAATATTCAAGTAGTAAGTGTTAGGTGGGTCATTTTATGTATGAAGAGTTGAGTTAGTGTACATAACCACCATGAGTACTAAAACCAACTGACAAGTAAGATTTCAATGATGATCGACTAGATAATTCTGCTCCCTCATTTGCCCTTCCTCCCTCCCTCTCTCTCATACTCTGTGAGAAAACCTGAAAAGTTTGGTGACATATATATTTTTACTATCAAAAAGTATCAAAAAGCTAACAAGACAGTGATGAATTATGGAGCAAGATCGAGACTATGTGCTTTGTGGTCATAAACAATGCGGTAAAATATTAATATGTAGCTGAATAAGTTTAATGGGGTTAGAAACTGCAAGTTTATTTCCTATTTAAGGTCAACAATTTCTACTTTTAACCTTTTTGGGATTTTAGTTTCCCCCATTTCACTTAGCAGGTCTCTAAGCTATTGATTTCCAGTCAATCTCTATAAGTTTAAAAGCTGTTTTCTTAAACTGAGAGAAGCTCAATTACCAGAAAAATTTAGGCATATTCAAGAGGTTTTAGTTTTCTTTCCTTAAATATATTCACCTTTATGATTTGCCTTCCTTAGTTTTGCATATGAGACAATCTTGAATCACAGGAAAGTTTATTCCTAGACAAAGAAGAAATATATACCTATATACTGTACACTCATACATCCTCTATCCCATTTTCAGGGAATCATCTCCATTGTTATTTTGTGAAATACACCCACCTATCCACTCCCCAACTTCATGGGCAGGCCCGTGGGCCACATTTATTTGACTCATGTATAGACACTCTTCAAATTGAGTCAAGCAGAATCTTTCCTAATCTGGATTCTAGCAAGATTCCAACTCAGTGTGCTTACCATTTTTAAGTAATGAAATATAAACATGGGCGCTCCTGACTGCCATATTCTGATGTGTGGCATGGAAACAAATAAATCTGGCTGACTGAATGAAAGAAGAGTAAGGCAAGAGCTCAGATAGAAACTGAATTGGGAAAAAGAGTGTTCTGATAGTAATCAACTCCTTGATTACAGTTTTTCCAGAGGCTTAACCATCCCTTTCTCCCTTGACTGTATAAGATACCTTGGTATGCTATTAATATCTTTGCTTTCTTTACAACCTAAATTTATTTAGCTTATTTATGACCAGTCATAAAAGAGAGTAATGCATTTAAAATTTTTAGGTAAGGCAGTACTATTCCACTATAACATAGACCTTAAACATAAGCAGCAATTAATTTTATATATATTTTATGTAATCAAAGTTCTTCAGAAATGAACGTTTCCTCCCTAAGCCTCAGAAGCACAATATGGCATATTAAGCTTAATTAGCTTAGAAAGGTAGTTAATTATTGAAATTATTATTTTTTCCTTTTATAGCTTTATATAACAGGTATTCCTATATTAACTTATACTCTGTTTCTCTAGTCAAAGTTTGCTTTATTATATTTAAAGAAATGAGCAATGAAATGAGCACACTTTCCATAAAATAATTAAAAATAGCTAGTCCTGAGATTTCAGTCCCTGTATATTGGCTTCAAATGTTATAAATCACAAAATTGATTCACCAGACCTGAGATGAAATGTCAAAGGTATGTGACCAATTATCTATGACATTTCATTTCTAGTTAAGGCTATAAATTGTTCATGATGAAGTCTTGAGAAAAATGCTTAAATGTCAAATACTAGAGTTCTGGGTTCTATATTAATTCTACTTTTATAATTCTTTTTTGCATTTGTTATCTTTGTACCATTTAACATTATCTAAGTACCTTTGACTCTTCATACTTTCAATTCAAGTTTGGATATAGAACAGATTAAAGAATAATGGATACAGTGATAAGTGACCACAAAATGTTCAGATGAATACATTATTCGATAACACTGACCATTCAAACTTGTCCAAAAAAAAAAAAAAAAACCTAAGTTTTGAAATATCTAATGAAAAGAATTGTAGACTTCTATTGATAGTCACATTTGAAATGGAATTTGACTTTCTACTTGTGCCTATAATTTTACATATTCATCTTGGAAGTCCAGCATTTCCATGATAACACATAAAATTTGGTAAAATTAACTGCTATTCAAACATGACATATATTTGACAACTACCATCTAATGTGTGTTCCAAGCAAGTTGGCATGCCTTAGTAATTTTTGGAAAAGCAAAAGTCATTATTTTTACTAGGAGTGATGTTTTTGAGAATTTCCAAAGTTAAAGAATGGATATGCTTATAGTGTTCCAAAATGGAAATAGTCAGCATGTATTGCATGGAGCACTGGGTGTGGTGCATAAACAATGAATCTTGGAACACTAAGAAAAATTAAATTTAAAAATAAAATAAAATAAAATGGAAATATTCAATTTTATTTTCACACCATGCTAAGTTGATTCTAAATATTTAATTCAAAGTCAATAAAAATTAGATTTTAAAGAATATCTAATAAAAATATCTCTAAGTTTATTTGAGAGAATAATGAGTATGGGGAATATAACACATGTTAAAGGGATATTTAAATGCTGTGGTTAAGATTGTTTTTAAAATTAATAATGTTTGCATAAGCCTTCCATTTGGTAAAATTAAAGCTTATTTTATCACACATATAGAATGATTTCTAGACAAATTAATGTTCTAAATATAAAAATAAAAATATCAGAAGAATCTTCAAGACTGAGGAGCCATTTATGAGTAACACAGGAAAAACAAGTTCTAAAGGAAAAAAATGAGTTTTTTAAAAAAGCAGATATGAAATGTGTTTGGTCATATATATTTCTAAGTATATTTTATAACTTTCCTAAAAGTCTCAGATTTCACTATCTTGTTTCTTTTTTTCAATATATCTCCTTTTTTGGTTCTTATCCTTCTCCTCTCTGTTCTATTTCAGCTTTGGCAATTCCTTTGTTTAAGCAGCAGAGCAGAATGCTATTAACTGACCTATGTTGATTCTTTTATAATCGCTCATTCTTATAAAGAACAAATTATGCTTCTGATATATTAAATTATACAGTCAACAGGAATTGAGATGATTTATTTTAGTTGCTAGCATGAGTCTGCATTATGGTAAATTATTGTTACTTTTTTATTATGTTCAGTTAGCCAGCATATAGTACATTAGTTTTTGATGTAGTGTTCCACGATTCATTAGTTACATATAACACCCAGTGCTCATCTCAACATTTGCCCTCTTTAATGCCCATCACCCAGTTATCCCATCTCCCCTTCTGTAACCCTCAAAAAACAGAGGCTAAATTATTATTTTTAATTTAATATCAAATTATTAGAACTAAAGTATTTGTAGGGCTTTGAGTTTATGGAAGCCTCAGTCCTCTATTATTGCCTTACATAATATTATATGTATGTGGCCATAACAAGATGATCCTTCTGCTTGTGAGAATTTGGTCAAATGAAAGAGAGACTTTAACTTTTCCTCATCCTTATATCCATAACTTCTTTTTTTCAGGTCTGCATGGCTGGGATGAGGGATGGTGATGTTAGGAATGGGATAACATGAACTTGTTTCAGCTTGACACACACAGACACACACACACACATTTTTCTCAGGTGAGGTCATGCTTTCTTGCTATTTTGTCTTAAATTCTAATCATGAATACATTTAATATATTTGCAAATCTTTAAATAAGTATTATTCACATATTTTTTTCTCTTGAATATCTTTGGGAGCTTTTAGTATTAGATGTAAGAATTTTTTAAAATATGTATCAATTTTCTCTAAATTAAGAATTTATGTAGTTTTATGGAATTCCTTAGGGATTTGGAAAATGTATGTTAGAATAGCAAAAAATATTTTTACTTACTGTAGGAAATGTGCAGAAAATACATTAGTTATTCTTGTAACTTGCTACAATTGTTTTTTTTTTTTTAAAGAATTTTGTTTATTTGACAAAGAGAGACACAGCAAGAGAGGGAACATGAGCAGAGGGAGTGGGAGAGGAAGAAGCAGACTTCCTGCTGAGCAGGGAGCCTGATGCAAAGCTTGACCCCAGGACTCTGGGATCATGACTTGAGCCCAAGGCAGACACTTAACAACTGAACCACCTAGGCATCCCTGTAGTTTCTTTAGGATGATATAATCACTTCTACTTTAGGGAGATAAATTTTTTGGCCTAATACTCTTTTATCATTTGAATTACTTGTGTACTTTAGACCTATAGCTTTATACTTCTTGTGTCTTTCTTCTTCTTCTTCCTCTTTTTTTTTTTTTTTTTAACTGTTGTTCAGGTATCTCGGAGGCATCTGTATAATGTTAGATAGCATTTCAGTACTATTGGTGTCAGAGACAAAAAAGAAAAGAAAAAAGAAATATTTGAGAGGTTGAGTAAGACCCATATTGAATTATTTAGTTTTAGAAGGACTTTAATGATGTCTCATGATCCAATTAAATGGGCATATAGTTTGGGGTAGTAAAACGACCCCTAACCTTCTGAACACACACATGCACTTTCACTTGCTTTAAGATTGTTTTTAGGGGCACCTGGAGGGCTCAGTTGGTTAAGTGTCTGGTTTAGGCTCAGGTCATGATCCCAGGGTCCTGGGATGGAGCCCCACGTCAGGCTCCCTGTTCAGCCAGGAGCCTGCTTCTCCCCCTCTTGCCTCCTTGTGCTCTCTCACTATCTCTGTCTGTCTCTCCCTCAAATAAATAAAATCTTTGAAAAAAATAAGACTGTTTTTAATCATTGATGCATATTCATATGTATTTTTTTCTACTTTCATATTTCATGATATGCTTCTGGAAAGCCAAATGAAAAATTTCAAATATATTTGTTTCTGTCACTTGGAAGATAAAAGTGAGAAGGGAAAAGGAGGGTGAGTTCCAGATGGATGTCACTAAATACTGACCCAGAGCACCGCTGTACAGAAACAAATATGAAACCAGAACTTATAGGGAACATATGAAGTGTTTGAAAAAAAGTGGGTGGGTTTTATAGCAGGCAAGACTCAGGCTAAAACGGAGGCTCAGGAAAGATAGAAATTATGAAAATAAAGTTTCATGAGGTGAAGTATTTCTGGATGTGGCAATGCTCTGCATCTTAGAAGACAAATGTGAAATGACACTCCAGAACAAGACCCTGGCAACAAGACCAAAAGGCTAGAACATTCATTTCTAATCTTCACAGTTCCAGCTCCAGATTCATACAAGGAATAATCCGAGGCTCAGGAAAAATAGGCAAATTTATTCATCACTTTATCATCTTCTATTAATTCCCCAAGGAATGTTGTGAAAGAATTACACATTATGATCTAATCAATTAACATCCTATGTGGTTACATTATTTTAGAGCTAAATTCCTAAAGGGCTTTAGGCAAAGCATGAGTCTGTACCATCATATGAGTCTGTCTGGAATAATTCAATTTTAGATAAATTTCTAAATTTCTTTGAGCTTGATCTGCCATGCATCATTTTTTTTTTTTTTTTTCACTCATGTTCCTTTAGATAAGACGTAAAACTGGGCAGCTGTAACTTTCTGGTCCAGAAGGAGACAAATGAACCTTTTTATTTTAAGCTGCTTCCCTGCCACATCTTTTTTAATGTAGCTAGATTAAACTAACAGGGAATAGAATTTTAAATGCTTTCATGTACATCCACTGCCCTGGTGGTCACTGGGGTCTTCTCCACCATTAGTCTGAATGCATTAATCTGTTTTAGTTCCTGCCTGGGGCCTCTGAAATCCCACTTTGACTCCAGTGTAGTCTTATACTTTATTAGCAGGGTAGTGTGCATGCAAAGACATGGAACTGAACTACTCAATTCACAGTTAAAAATGACTCACACATTTACATTTTTTGAGACTTTGAGATGATAACACTTTCTAAAATACAGTGGTTTGATTATTTGTAAACGCATTAAACAGACATCAAGAGAAGGGATTATTTTATTTTTCTGTGTCTAAATTTATAGTTCTGAAGCCCATGCTCTTTAAAGAGAGAAGTTTTGATCTAAAAGTAGGTCAGAAGTAATTTGTATGCACTCATGAAAAGTACATAGGGAAATACTTCTCAAAGTATTTTTACAAATAAAAAAGATAGATTTAAAAATTGATACAGAATAGATTAAAATAATTTTGGCTTTCTTCAATTCATTATCTCTTCACTATAAGCACCAAACAAGTGTATAAATTTGAACTAACAAAATTAATTCTAGCTGGCTTTATAGGTTTTATATTCAGGTTACTCCAATTAACTCTTATACCTAAGCAAGGTTTTGTATTACTGTCAACCATATTTACCCTTAATTTAATAACTCATCAGAGTAATCTAACAATGGGAAGAAAATAGATAGTATAGTAGTCAATGAATTGAAATTACTTTATCTTGAGCATTTATTAATACCAGTGTGAAGCACAAAACACCTTGGGAAGGTATTATTTTCTTCACAAACCTTGCTAGTGTACTTCAAGACTCTGTGCTATGTGGTAGTCATTTCCTACCTCACCCTAACTACACTGGTGGGTTTTGGCAGAACAAGAAATACTATATTGGAAAGCAATTGCTTTGGTGTGGGAAAAAAATAATAATAAAAGCCATAAAAATAAAACTAAACTGCACTGAAGCATCAACAAGAACCAACAACTTCAAAACATGAGAAACTCTGGAATGCACTATTAAATATGATTGTCACGTTGCCCTTAAAGTTTTTCTAAATAGGATAAGGCTTCTGGGGTAGGAGGAGGAAATGAATTCTCTGATGAGTTTGGAGCCTTGTATTAATATTTTTAAACTATTTGCTTTGAAATAAAACATATATTCAGAAAACTACATACATAAATGTATGATTCAATTAAATACCAAAAGAAAAAACACTCTTTCAATGACCCCTTTATGTTCCAGCCATCCAGATTAAGAAATAGAACGGTGACAGCAATTCTTCCGTGTGGCCATCCTCATCATAAATCCCTCCTTCCCACAAAGGTAACCATCACCCCTGCTCCTGCTTTTATAATGATCATGTCTTTGAGTTTTTCTTAGTTTTACCAAAGGTACATCTTCAGACACGATAGCTTAGAGCTGTCCTTTTATAAGCTTCAATATTTCTTTTAAGTTAATTATTACTTTATAGTTTCATCATTTTCCCTCTTTTCAATAAAAGTGTTTGATTAATTTAGCAGTTTAGTCTGTGCCAAGCCACACTGCTATATTTTTAAGAAGAGCCACTCTATTAATATGAAAACATTTAACTTATATAAGTATTACAAAATATTTACACAAAGACACACACATATGTAGTTTGCTGTTTTGCTTTCAACCTGTGCTGTTTTTACTAACTGGCATTTTCATTGTTTTATTTTAAAAATTGGCAACATTTGAGAATAGAGATAATTAAATTACTGGCTAGTAATTAAATTATTCACCTAAAGTAAGTAATTGATAGTATTTTATCATATTAGAATTTGTTTTTAACACTGAAAATATTATAAAATTTAAAATTAACATCATTTTCTCTACTACTGTCATTCTCATTCTGCTTCATTTCCTTAGAAGCAATAGCTTAAATATGTTGGTGTACTTCCATCCAATTAAATATATATGTTATAATATTTGCATATTATTATTTTGCCTTTTCTAAAATTCTCCATAACCACATAACAGGTTTACTTTGGAAAACAGGCCCTTATTGGGGTTCCAAATCTTTCCAAATTTCTCCATAACCACATAACAGGTTAGAATTGGAAAATAAACACGTATTGAGGGGTTCCAAATCTTTCAGACACCATTTCCTCCTTATGCATTTATGGGGTCCCAGAAATTGTTTAGAAACATTGAGAGAACAAACTAAGAGTTTTCTCTCAAAGATAATCTTCTCACAAGCTTAGTAGGCTTCCAATCTATTTTTCTCTGTTGAGTTTCATGTCTATGTGGACATATACAAAGACTTAATGTATAAAATATTTTAAACTTGAGAACTTTTGTGTTTCACTTACTAGATTGTTCTCAATCCATTTTCCTCTTTCAAGCTTAGTGGTCATTGCTACATGGCTGTTATAATGGTAATTTTAGATAAATCCTTCAGTCCAACTTCAGAAACTAACGCTATATACAGAGACCCCTGGAATTGAATTTGGGATGAGCAGTGGAATGGAGTAATACTTTACCATCCCATGCATAGACTACCTTAGATGAATGGTGGCTTCTCATTTTTCTAATTGGAGTTAAGCAACAGAGAGAGATGGGATTGGTTCAAATATGTCTATAGAGTCTGGATGCAGAAGTTTTGATACAATTATAAATCGGTATAATTCCAATGAAGATGGTAAATTTAGGGTTTTTTAAATCATATTTTGTGTACATATTTTGGGTGACAGCTCAAGAATCAAACTGAGAAAAATTGCTCTTCTCAATTACAAAACACTGAATGAAAGAAATATTCTTTTAGGAATGTTTAGGAAGACATAGGTCTCATCCAGAATCTGAGGACAACTTAGAAACCAAGAGTGGAAGTCAGCTGATTATTACATAAAGTGTACCTTATCATAGGAAACATTAAAAATAAAATATATTATAAATTTCTGGGGCACCTGGATGGCTCAGTCAGTTAAGTGTCTGATTCTTGATTTTGGTTCATGGTCATGATCTCATGGTTGTGAGACTAGCCCCACACTGGGCTCTGTGCTGAGCATGGAGCCTTCTTAGGATTCTCCCTCTTGCTCTCCTTCTGCCCCATCATCTCTCCACTCATGCTGTCTCTTTCTGTCTGTCTCTCTCTCTCTCTCAAAATAAATAAATAAATAAATAAATATGAATGAATTTCCTACTACTTCCAAAAGACTAAGCCTAGAACAAATACATTTGAAAACATATTTTTCCCAGTACAAGTTTTAGAAATGTAAGTTGTAGAAACATAGACTTTTATTGATCAACTGATGCATTTTTCCTCCAGAATTATAATTCTAGGGAAGTCTCAGATTTTATAGGTTTTATGTAGACTTTATGTTTCTCTCAACCTGTGATCTGATAATTATGTAATATAATTATATATATTTTGTGTAATAAATGAAGAATATATCTTATTAACCATAATTATTTAAAATCTTTTTATATAGGCATGCAATATAACATAATAACAAAGTAATGCCTTAGATGCATTTTCCTTAAAAGGATTTATGTTTTTGAAAGTTCTATACTTTTCTGCCTCAAAATTCTAGATGTAGGGACGATCCTTCCTAAACTTTTATCTGAAAGGAACTTCAGGTTTTGAGCTCTTGGCTAGTATTAAAAAAATTAAAATCAACTTTGATTTAGTTTGGAGAAGTAAAGAGCAAAAAGGTTAATGATTTTTAATAAGATGGAATCACACATATGCACACACACACACACGCACACCCCCCACAAATGATCAAGTTATTCTATGTAGCCTTAAAGGATTACAGTAGTCTGGGATGACTGGAGGATGACTAGCTGACAAAACAGAATGTGAATACAAAAGGCAAGTGTATTTGTGTTCTGTACAATAAAGGACTCTAACAGCAAGCAAATACCAATATTGCTTCTTCCACTTGAAAAGTAAAATAATGTGAAAAAAAAAACCCAATTATATCAACCCTACAATGTAGTTCTATACTGTATTATAACTTGGATGTATATTTTACAGTATTTATCCTATAACTATACAGACTTTTAAATATATGCATTTATATGATATATTCAGTGGTGTGTACTTTTATAATTATGTTCATAACCTAACATTTAGCATGTTATCAATTTTAATAGCTATCATTTTAGTTACCTGCTTTACAAGTTGGATGTGTAGATTATCCTACTCAACCATTCTCCTACCTTATTTTATAACATCGTTATAATGTATAGATAAAGCTGCTTTAATGATGAAATATGCCTTAGAGTAGCTAAAGCAAAATAGAAAAGAAAACCCTCATGTGATAGTTTCAAAGGTTTATAGGTATTATAGGGCAGTTATGGAGCTCTGCTTCATATGGTTATTTGCCAACCCAAATTCTTCTTAACCTGTTGCTCAGCCATCCCCTATGGTTTTGTATCTTTCTGCATGATTGGAGATGGTTCTGTTCCATAAATGAAGAATTAGGGATGGAGGAAACCAAGTGGATGGCAAAAAAAATCCCATCTAAACAAGTAATCCTACTTTCCATTGACATTCCGTTCACAAGATTTTAGTAACAGGGTTACATTTAGTTGTGCAGGAGACTGGGTAATCTTGTCTCTAGTTTTCCTATCATGGAGTGAGCTAAACCCATCATTATAGATGAAGGAGTAAACTAATTTTGAGGGATGCTGAATACTTCTTTACCATACTCTATAACTCTTTCATCAAATTATCCGTACACAATCATCTTCTTTCACATAGAACATATTAACACCCGCCCAATGATAATAACCCATTGTTTCATCCATTAAATTCATACAACTTAGACTTCAGTGCCTCTGATTAATAAACAAGTCCAGTGTCTCCATAAAGTTCAGACTGAGTCCCCATGACTTGGGTTATCATTTAATGAAAAGACAAGATACCTGCTCATCATACACACACAGTGAGTAAAATTGGTAAGTAGGACAAGGAGAACCTCAACAATATTTTCCATTTTTTGACAGGAAACAATAGTAGGAGCCAATGAAATCCCTAACCAAACAATAAAGTTCCTTGGTTATACCTTTTAACATCTCTGGTTTTTCTCTTTGGATATAACTTTCTTGTTCTTTTTTTATTTTTTAAAATTTTTTTAATGTCTCAATGTTTCCCTTGTTGATTTTTTTCATTGTGGAATTTCCCTTGTAGTCGTATCTAAAATGGGTGACTTTGATATTTGCCCTTTTGAGCTTGCAAGTTTTGCAAAACATTTTTTGGTAATGTGGGTTTGAGATCCAGGTGGTCTATTCATGTGGTTTGATAATATTTTTCTTTTAAAATTTATTTTCCTTGGGAGCCTTATTTCATATTTTTCCTAGTTATTTCCTTAAACTTTCTGACTCTATTTTAGTTTACGATTTCTATTTTTACCTGTCTTTATCTTCTCTTCACTTATCTTTACCCTTTAGTAGTGGTAACCTTAAGGACATCTGAAACAAAAAGCCTGACCAAGAAAATAACACCCCAATCAATCTGATCTCTTTCGGTCCACAGGATCATCCACACACCCAGACTGCATGACCATGACCTGAATTTCAAAGCTAGCACAGCTCCTCACTTCCACGGGGCGGGGTGGGGGTGGGGGGGAAGAAATAATAATGAAAAATTCTTTTTTAGGCAAGTGACATGGAAATGTACATATCATTTTGTTCATAGTCTAAGAGAGAATTTAGTCATATAGCAAATCTATTTGAAAAGAAGGCTAGAAATTTTAGTCATATAGCAAATCTATTTGAAAAGAAGGCTAGAAATTTTAGTTTCCGTGATCTTGTGCCCAGGAAAAACTGCTTTTGGAACAAAGCAGATAAACATTTTGGCATTTTTAATATATGTTTTGAAATTGCATTTTTAGTGATTATCTTTGGCTTGGCTGTTTCAGTTTTACTGTAATCTGAAGAAATATAAGATCTCTAAATGATAAAATATGGCTCTTCGTTAATGACTTAATTTGCATGCATATCTTAATATTGAGATTGTACATTTCTCCTGCTTGTTTGCTGCTTGACTCTAATATATTATTGGTATTTTCTTATTTCAGGTTTTTATTTAAATTCTAGTCAGTTAACATATATGGTAAAATTGTTTTTGGGGTAGAATTTAGTGATCCATCACCTACATACAACACCTAGTGCTCATCAAAACAAGTGCCTTCCTTAATCCCCATCTCCTTCCATCAACTTTCAGTTTGTTCTCTATAGTTAAGAGTCTCTTATGGTTTGCTTCCCCCTCTCTCTTTTTTCTTACATATTTGTAAGAGATATTCATATAGGATAGTGATTTTGTTTGTTATAAACAGACACCATTGCTTGTTTTATGTTATTGGCTGTATTTTATTTCATGGGATGCAAGGGTGGTTCAACATTTGCAAATCAATCAATCTGATAGAACAAATCAATAAGAGAAGAGAGAAGAACCACATGGTCCTCTCAATTGATGCAGAAAAAACATTTGACAAGATACAGCATCTGTTCCTGATTAAAACGATTCAAAGTATAAGGAAGAGTGAACATTCCTCAACTTCATAAAATGTATCTATGAAAAACCCACAGTGAATATCATCCTCAACGGGGAAAAGCTGTATTTTATTTCAAATTGTCAGAGCTGTCAGCCTGCCTTTATTTCTTTTCCATAGCATCCAAATTAAGAAAAAAAAATTGTTTCCCTACTTAAACTGCAATAATAATACAGAAATCTGCTACATATTTATTGCTTTGACATATTTATTGAATGAAGATCTAAATAGATTTTACCTACAAATTGCCAGTTACTGCAATTTCATGATTAATTTAATCTGTATTTGATCAAAGAGGCATAGTGCCCACTGTTCTGTATTCCATTATCCAGGCAAGAATTAAGATCTCTTTAGGCCTTAAGTTGGATCTTAGCATATATTTCCACCTTTAGCTTCTACACAGCTATCTTCTAAGCAGTTTATTTATTTATTTTTTTTATTTATTTATTTGACAGACAGAGACCACAAGCAGGCAGAGAGGCAGGCAGAGAGAGAGGAGGAAGCAGGCTCCCTGCTGAGCAGAGAGCCCGATGCGGGGCTCGATCCCAGGACCCTGGGATCATGACCTGAGCCGAAGGCAGAGGCTTTAACCCACTGAGCCACCCAGGCGCCCCTACACAGCTATCTTCTAAATGTGTGTAGGTACTAAAACAATAACAGCAACAACAACCTATTTTAGATATAAAATTGGAGAGCATAATTATATGTTCACACTAAGAAAATTCCTAGCACTGTTAGACTTTCAACAAATTCATCAGAGAGATTCCAAAATCCATGATTAGAATGGGGAAGAAGGGGCGCCTGGGTGGCACAGTTGGTTGAGCATCGGACTCTTGGTTTTGGCTCAGGTTGTGATCTCAAGGTAGTGAGATAGGGCCCCATGTCTGGCTCCACATTGAGCATGGACCTGTTTGAGATTCTCTCTCCCTCTCCCTGATCCTTCTTCTTATGCTCTTTCTCTCTAGAATAAATTAAAAAAAAAAAAAAAAGCAATGGGGATAAGAGTTGGCCCAAATTTATTTACATTCTTGTGAGGATTTCAAAACAAAGCTGATATAGTAATATACATTTACTACAGAATGTAAGAAAGTATAAACCATAGTCAGAAAAACAAGTCATGACAATATCTAGCAGATTGTTCCTTCAAATATAAGTTACATATTAGCTGTATGATTTTTGTAACATTACTTAATATCTAGTGGTTGGTTCCCTTATTTTTAATGTGGATAATAAGACTGATTTCATCTTATGCTTCATGTATAGACTAAATAAGTCAGTATTTGTAAATTCTGTGGGCTTTATCTGGTATATATGTTACTTTTAGAAAAATGCAGGCTTTACAGGAATTGGTTTCTAAATCCTAGTCTTAAGACTCAATATCTGTATGATTTGGGAAAATCACTCAAACATTCCATAGTTAATAATTTTATGAAAATATTATCCCACAATAACCACCTTTATTCAACCATGAACATTTATTAAGGAAATATCATATTCCAGATATTGTTTTATGTGCTAGTTGTATAACTATGGACAAAACAATCTACCTTCTTAAATTTGATGACATAGTAGAAGGTGTTAAGTGTTATGGAAAAAATAAAGTGATAATAGAGGAGGAAGTGCAAGGAATTGTGTGTATGTATTAAACATAGGGTCAGAGAAGGTCTCAATAAGGAAGTGTAATTTGAGTTGAGGGAGAGAGCAATAGTTGATGCTCAAAGCCAAAGACAAGAATAGGTATGAAGTTCCTGATCTGCCTGCCTTGTTTGAGGAAGGACAAGGGAAGAAGCTGTGAGAAGAGTAATAGGGAACTAAGTCAGGGGGAAATGGGAAGTCACATTTTGAAGGCATATAGTCTCTGAAAGACTTTGGTTTTGAATCGGAGTTGGGAATGGCATAGCATTGGAGAGGTCTGAGCAGAAGATTCATATAATCTGTTTTTAGAGGATCACTCTGCCGACTTAAGATGGTAAACCAACTAATGTGTCTGCAGAGAGAAGACTTGACAGACAGTAATTCAACTGAGGGATAACTGGAGTTTAATCTGGTGAATACATGGTGCTTCTCTTAGTCCAGTCTGTTGTAGATATGGAGGCTGCCAAGTTCTTAAAACTCACCCCACGTCCACCAACCCAAACATAGTTAATTGATACAGGGGCTATCCTTTCAATTCAGGTAACAGCATGGTGGCATATGAAATTTATAAATTTGTAGTTGCTATGAGCTTCACCATAGGTAATAAGAAAGAGGTGATAATGAAAGCTACATTTTCTTTTCTAGAGTAAATACTCCTTTCTGGCTTAATGCTAATCCAATTTTCTTTGAAAAAGGACATTCAGGTTATTCCATGCTTGCATCCAAGGTTCTGAAATCTGAAAACCAGGGGAAAAGTAACATCGTTTTAGACTTTTCTTCTTCCCTAGTCATCTATACTCCAGAAACCATGCATATTTTTTTGTACTTGCAGAGACAGAAGCTGTTAAGCTAGGCTTGTTGCTTATTCATAGTCTGCATTGTTAATTTGGCTCAGGATGTAGTGATCAGGTGACTTAGCACTATGCTGTGATTTGCACAAGTCCTTAATGCATTTTGTTATAGTTGTAATATAAACTTAATGTACCAATGTGGACATTTTCTATTCTTATGTTTTATAATAGTGGGTCTCTACTTACTCCGCCATTGTACCAGATTTTCCTAAGGAATAACTCTATAATATTTAAGATAATACTCCTCTATGTAAGCAGGTGAAATCCTGTGATATCAGGGATCAAAACATTTCTAGATCACTACTTGGCAGGTAGAGACTGATAAATGAGATGAATACCTGAAATATTATTTCTTTCAGATTTTTCTCAAGCTAGAGTCAATACTCCACTGTTAAGATGCTTAAGAATGCTTTGTACTCAATATGTGCAAGGTGTATATTATTTATTTAGGTAAATTATGAAGGAAACCTGGGAATTCTTGATGGCAATTGAGATTCTAATGGCATCTTCTATATACATATTTTAGCAGGTAAGTATAAACTATACAATGCCTTGATTGCAAATGGAGAATAATGCACTGGGCATTTGCATTTTGAAAAGGAATCTTCTTTTATACCGAATGGATTTTGGCCCATCTACAATCAGTGACAAAGCACACAACAAAATCATCGATATTCCACAGGAAGAGGTTTACCTTACAAATTAGTGACATGTGAGTTAAGCAGTAATAACAAAAAAGCATTGGTTTTAATACTAAAATGTGAAGAGTCTCTATTTTTAAGTTGTCTCATTTGACTTTTACCACTGTGTATTAGTTTACTTTCTCAGTCCCAATTTGATTAACTCAAAGAACATTAGCTTGTTGATTTTTTACCTTGCTAAGACATTTTTAAAATGTCATCAAAGTACCAGTAGTAATCTTCTGGCCCATTTTCAAACTGAAACCTCTCTGTGGTGTGTGTGTCTTATAATTTCCTTTGATTTGCTTCTTTTCCTTTTTGAATGCATGTAGTTAAAAATAATAGAGTGACAGAAAATAATGTTTTAGTACTTTAAGATTAAATCAAATCATAACCCTTGTTTGTGAAGCAGGATTATTTGCTGTGTCAATGATAAGAAACAGCATACTAGTGATTATATCTTCTGACTTCATAAATATATACATGGGAAATCTCAAGAATAGAAAAAGTAAAAAAAAAAACAAAAAACAAAAAACTTCTCCCAAACATAGCTCATAGCTAAAGTCTCACAACCAAAAAGCCTTAAAACATCAATCCCATAAATTAAATTGTAAACTCCTTAGAGTCAAAGACCTTATTATTTCAACATATCCATTAAGTAGTACTATCACTTTTCAAAATAACAAAATTATCCTGTAGTAATGGTAAACAGCTCTTAAAAATGAAATACATCTTCATAGGGTAAATTTTGTCTTTCTTCTTTCTTGATAAGTTGACATAACCTTTCAAGGTAACTCTAGAAAAAAAATTTTTTTAAAGATTTTATTTATTTATTTGACACAAAGAGAGAGAGAGAGATCACGAGAGAGAGAGAGAGAGCGAGCGAGAGCGAGCTAGGCAGAGAGAGCGGGGGAAGCAGGCTCCCTGCTGGGCAGAGAGCCTGATGCAGGGCTCAATCCCAGAACCCCAAGATCATGACCTGAGTTGAAGGCAGACGCTTAACTCACTGAGCCACCCAGGTGACCCACAAATGTTTTGTTTTAGAATTATTTTGCAAATAATTAGTGAAATGTCAACAAATCAATTTTAGGAAGAAAGGTTTATTTCCGATTTAATAGTTTTATGAAGGAATGGATAAAAGGAATGGATGAAGAACTGGCTGAAAGATGAGATTATTGGAAGAATGGAATAGGGAGATAGAGAAATGTTGAACTTGAGAAGACATGTAGGTCAGTTTTACCAATATCTTACATCTTTCTTTCTTTACACTTTCTCTCTGAAAAGACAAATGCAATATATTAAATACTGATCCTCTGAGGCATTTTCTATCTGCTTTGGCAAATTTCAACCCATTAGTTCAACTGCAATCTACTGAAAGTCTCATCACTACTTTTCATTAATCAAAGACAGTGCTATCTGTGTCTCAGTGTGTTTCTCCTGAGTCCACCTCCAACCACAAACTTGGATGCCATGTCTAATAGCTCTCTCTCTCTTTTTTTTTTCCTTAATAATTACTTGTAAGGACATCTATGGCTATAGCCATCACAGCTACACCCTAAACTTTACTTCTAAAAATTTCAAATCTACTATTTCATTCTCATATCCTTCAAAATTCTCCTCAATTTGTTCCCACTAAGTCTGATGATGATCATCATCATCATTTAAACCTCATCTGGACCTGATCTCTCATCTTTTTGGTGTGGCCTTATTTATCTACTGCATTCTGACTTCACTTCTATAGAGGATTTATTCCGCACTCCTCCTCCCAGGTCTCTAGTATCCCTTAACAGCCTTATCCTCTAGACTTTGTGGAGTTTACAAGAGATAATGCTGGGGCTACTACAGCAGCTTTGCATGAAGGGCACTGGTGAAAAGACATAGAATCCCAGCTCCCATGCCCCAAGATATGACAAAACCTAGGATGCGATTTATGCCCCAGAGTCTCCTCTAGAGTGTGGTAAAGAGTAGGATTTCACCTAAAATCATATTCTTGCTGGGCTATCATTCTCTATCTACTTTCTTACCACTTCCTCTTTGGTGCACTTAATTAATAAATCATTTGCGCAGAATCCTGGTCTTAAAGTCTGATTTTAGGGAAGTCTAATGTCAAAAATAATGAATTAGCTATACCTTTAAAACTACTAATTTTTCCCGTACTTGATACACATTCACACACACACAAACACACACACACACTCTCGCACATGTGCAACTTTGTTAGTTTTTGTTTTCTGGCTGCATGAGTAGCATTTCCCTCAAACCCAATAACTGGGTTTTATCTGAAAAGTACCATATTCTCACCCCTCTCTAGCAACCTTCTTCTTCATGAGATGATACACCTTTGGGGTTAAGGTCATTTGGCCATCCAAAATTGGCCCCACTTATACATCATGTTCCAGATATGTGAAATCTTTAAATTTTCTAATCAGATGGACAATCACCCGGTTCTAGTCCAGAGTGTGCATGGACTTCCTTCTCTTCTTTTGGGTCTCTTCTCTGAAGGGCAGACATTTATACATTTTCTACCCCCTCCTCCAGCGAGAGGAGGGGCAAAGTTGTATTTGTTGGTAAAAGAGTACGTGGATAGAAGTTGATCACATGCACATGAGACTCCTCTTAGAGAGATGCAGAGTAGGGAGGGGAAAAGACAGATGGAAGAGAAAGGAGGATTTCATTTTAACTCTTTTGCAGGGCCTGTAGATACAATGAGTAATTCAGAAGGAAAGCAAACTGAAATAAAACTAAAAGTAAGTCATAAAGGTCAGAACAACTCTCATCTTCTCTCCTTTAGTATAATACACAGGTGAGTACCAAGCATGAAATTTCATTTTCAAAATTTATCATGATCAGTCAATAATTCAGGTTAAGATGACTTTCCTTCAATCATCATTCTTTTGCCATCTTTACCCATGGAGTATGTAAATGTGTGTGTGTGTGTGTGTGTGTGTGTGTGTGTGTAGTACGTATATTCCTTTTTTAGAGCAACCATCCCCCAGAAACTATGCTCTGTTGTTAAAGATTCTGACACTAAATCTACTCCACCTCAATCTGCCAATGTGAACCTATAAAAAAAGTTAGGATTTCAATACTATTGGTGTCAGAGACCAAAAAAAAAAAAAAAAAAAAAAAGAAATATTTGAGAGGTTGAATACGAACCACATTGAATTATTTAAAATTGAATTAAATCTACCTAACTATATTTTCTACAGTTTTTTTGTTTGTTTGTTTGTTTGTTTTTTGGTCATGGTACAACAACAGAATGAGTATGATTATGAGAGAGGGAAAAAAAGCAGTTGGAAAAGTCAAAGTATAAACTTTTACGGTATAGTAACTAATAGTTGGTATAGTATGGTATTATCTTTAAGAATGTGGATCAGAAATTCAGTTCATAGCAGCATGTATGTAGTATAGTGTACAAGTACATCATTATAATAAGCATATATATAGTTTGAGAAAAAGGGATATATTCAGTAAAATGTTTTTGGAACAGCAATCTAGAGTTTTCTCTAATAGATCACTTTCTTTGTAGGCAATATTTTATCACATACTTCAACAGATTTCTGGTGAAACTGGTTAATATATAAAGTGTCACTACCACTTTTGTAGAAATATGCACTTGTGTAAGGAAAGAAAAAGTACACTGCTATAAGTGCATAAAACCAACTCCTTCCAGAAAAGAGATTTGAGAAGTTTCTTAATAATATGAAATATACCTTCTACTTAATGTAAGAATTTTCAGTTTTTACAGCTCATACGTAATTAACTCTCAAACATTTTAATAGCTAATAAAGTTATAAAGCAGTAGCAATATTTTGGAATATTCTGTATCAGTACATAAAGAATTTGAAATCGTGTTAAGGCTTAATATTATTCAAATAATAAAAAATAAGTCATCCATAATTATAAAGTTTTTTATCACAGTAATTAAAATTTACAAAATATTACTGCTGTGCAATTATGATAATGGTAATAAAAGATAATTTTCCTCAACAAGGTCACTGTTTGAAATTTAGCTACAAAAATCTAGTCATTATTTTAGAGAATTGGTTTCCAAAATTTTATCAACTGTATAAATATTTTTACTTTGCTTTTTCTTTGTAGTTCTTTGAAGAAATACTCACCAAGAAGCAACGACATGCTCTTCAGTTTTAAAATTGGTAATATTTCTTTTCAGAGTGTGTACATATGTATCTGTGTTTCAACTTTATGGATTTACCTGATTTTTGCCATGTAAAAAAGTAACTAAAACCTAACTTGGGAAGGTGTGCTTCCCTTATATCTGGTTTTATCAAAATCACACAAAATATATCATGACTTTAAACTTTTAAACCAAATCGATTTACTCATGTACCAAATAACCTATAGACATTTATATGATTCTTTGTACAGTGTCATAATTTCTTTTTCATCCCTTATCTTCTTCTCTGCCTCAGAATTCATTCTTCTAGCTGCCCTGCTTTTAAGCTCATTTTTACTGATATTTTCTGGTCTAACTTTCAACCCTTGAGTATTTAGCTTCTCTAGCTTTGTTTTTTGCTACATTAGGCACTTAGTTGCAGGAATCCTTAATCTTTTCCAATAGTTTCCAGCCTGGATATCAGTTATATCAGTCTACCCAATTTGTGCTTCTACTAAGATTGCTCAAACTCCCTAAGTGCGGATAGCTCATAGGCCGAGTTATCATTTCTCAAACCTTAATCATCCCAAAGGAGTGCACTGTTAATTCTGGAGTTTTCAAAAACTTACTATTATACACACTAGAAGATCCTTTCTTGAATGGGATGACATTATCAACTAAAAGTAACTCAGTAACTGAAAGGAAGATTGATGAGAAGAGTTCTCAGTGACACCTAATCATTATGTTTTGCCTGGAAATATTGCATGTTTTAGATAAATTACAATATCAACAACCCCTTAATTATATTTATACATGGTTAAAACAAGGTTTAGGTAACAAATGCTATCCTAGATCAAACCTCTGGTAAAGTAAACTAAAGTTTACAGTAACGAGACTTATTTCCCAGAAAAGCTTAGTATTAAGTTGCCAAATATACATGGTTTCCTTTAAAACTGCTTATTAATATTTCTAGCATTATTCTAAATTATATTCCATTATGCTCATATTTTAAGCCTGTATCAATTTTTATATACATAATCCATTAATGTAAAGCACACAGTAAAAAATGGTTTCATTTTTTTTTTCCCCCATGGGGGAAAATCTCTTTCAAGCTTCAGTTCCAATTCTGCATTGTAGACAGTGATAATGCAAAGGAAGAAGCAGCTCTTCAACAACAATATGTTATAACTCTTTTGTAACAATGTGTTCTAATGACCCAAAGACATTTTAAGATTTCATATAGATTCACAAATAGATCTATAACAACACAGTGTAATCTAGTTCACATGAGGAATTTGAGAAGCAGTGCAGGGGACTGTAAGGGGGGAGGGAAGGAAAAAAATGAAACAAGATGGTATTGGGAGGGAGACAAACCATGAGACTCTTAATCTCACAAAACAAACTGAGGGTTTCTGGGGGGTGGGAGGGAGGGTTAGGGAGGTTGGGTTATGGACATTGGGGAGGGTATGTGCTATGGTGAGTGCTATGAAATGTGTAAGCCTGATGATTCACAGACCTGGACCCCTGGGGCAAATAATGCATCATATGTTAATAAAAATAATTTTAAAAAATGGAAAGGGGCACCTGGGTGGCTCAGTTGGTTAATCATCTGCCTTCAGCTCAGATCATGAACCCAGGTCCTGGGATGGGGCTCCACATCATGCTCCCTGCTCAGCAGGGAGTCTCCTTTTCCCTCTACTACACCCCCTCCTCCCCCCGCTTGTGGACTCTCTCTCCATCGAATAAATAAAATCTTAAAAAAAACATGGTAAGTAATTTTATGTTTTTTTCAACTTCACAATTATTGATTTATTTCTATCTGAGGTGGTGGGTGTATCTTTTACTAGATGCTCTTCCACCTTTTCATCATTTGGTTTTTGTATTCAATGTCATCATAAAGTTCAATTATCTTCATGGGTATCTTTCCTCATCAGTTCCATAGTTCTATTGTAAGATTATCCATGGCCTATGGTGGATATTTGGTTGATTTGAAATATCACCTTATAATTTTTACATGTGATAGCATAGTTCTAATAACTAAAGTATGCATTTATAATAAAATCAATATCGATGTTGATCTTTGGCTAAAATCAACATGGTTTTGCTTGGCAGTCTTAGAACTGCTCTTTAACCCCAATCATTACAACCAGAGGAGTATGCATTTAACCACAGAGAGGCAGTGCAGCAAGTAATTGATAGATTGAATTTTGAGGCCAAAGTGCTTAGGCTAATACCTATTACCTGATTTAATTTGTGCTGATCCTAACCCTTTTTATCTCTCAGTTCCTTATAAAAAACCAGAAAAATATTAACACTTAGGAAGCTTTTGGTTAATTTTAAGGGGATATGTATCTTCTTTAAAACAATGCCTGAATACAGTTATTATTGTCTTCCTTTTAATTTCTTTTTAACAAGTCCTTAATGGAAAAGTATTATAATAATCACATATGTACTTCAAAAGTTCATTTTATATAACCTTTCTATGTCCTGTAAGGTTATATTTTAGTTCAGTAAACCTGTTGTATATTTTAATATCCATACAGATTAGTTGAATTGGCAATTCACCAACCATCTGGCTATACTGTCATTAAACATTCTGATGAAGACATTAACTATTTTAGTTTTTATTTGATTTTCAGTCTCATAAATGACTCTCAAAAGAGGAAGGGGACTAGTCTTCCTTGAGAAGTGTAGAAAAATCTATTGAGGTTTTGTTTATTTTAGTTGTTGTTTCAGTTCATTTGTTTATTTTATTTTCATATCATGCCACACTCCCAGCCTATCTCCATCTGCTGATACTCCAATATGAATAAGTGTCACCATTATCACAAATCACACACTTACAGTAATTATTACCAATTTAAAAAGCAGTCTTATTTTTACTTCAATTTTTGAAAATTTCTCATGTAGGAATTTCTTTTGAAAACACTAATCATCTCCAAAGGCAAAGGAAATAAAAGTGAAAATGAACTTTTGGGACTTCATCAAGATAAAAAGCTTCTGCGCAGAAAAGGAAACAATCAACAAAACAAAGAGGCAACCCACGGATAGGAGAAGATATTCTCAAATGACACTACAGACAAATGGCTGATATCCAAGATCTATAAAGAACTCCTCAAACTCAACACCCCAAAAACAGATAATCTTGTAAAAAAAAAAATGGGCAGAGGACATGAACAGACACTTCTCCAAAGAAGACATATAAATGGTTAACAGACAAATGAAAAAATGTTCATCATAATTAGCCATCAGGGAAATTCAAATCAAAACCACATTGAGATATCACCTTACACCAGTTAGAATGACCAAAATTAACAGGATAGGAAACAACATGTGTTGGAGAGGATGTGGAGAAAGGGGAACCCTCTTACATTGTTGATGGGAATGCAAGTTGGTGCAACCACTTTGGAAAACAGTGTGGAGATTCCTTAAGAAATTAAAAATACAGCTTCCCTATGGCCCTGCAATTGCACTACTGGGTATTTACCCCAAAGATACTGATGTAGTGATAAGAAAGGCCATCTGTACCCCAATGTTTATAGCAGCAATAGCCACAGTTGCCAAACTGTGGAAAGAGCCAAGATGCCCTTCAATGGACAAATGGATAAAGAGGATATGGTCCATATATACAATGGAATATTATGCCTCCATCAGAAAGGATGAATACCCAACTTTTGTATCAACATGAACGGGATGGGAGGAGATTATGCTGAGTGAAATAAGGCAAGCAGAGAGAAGCAATTGTCATATGGTTTCACTTACTTGTGGAGGATGAGGAATAACAGGGAGGACATTAGGAAAAGGAAAGGAAAAGTGAATTGGGGGAAATCAGAGGGGGAAACAAAGCATGAGAGACTGTGGACCATGAGAAACAAACTGAAGGTTTGGAGGGGAGGGGAGTGGGGGGATGGGCAAGATTGGTGGTGGGTATTAAGGAGGGCACGTACTGCATGGAGCACTGGATGTGGTGCATAAACAATGAATCTTGGAACACTGAAAAAATAAAATAAAAAATATACATACATGTGTGTATATCATATATTTATATATGAGTGTGTGTGTGTGTATACATATATATATATATGATAAAAAAGAAAACCCTAATTTTGAATAGTCCATATCTTATTTGACTTAATATCAGCTATCTATCAATCTGCTGGTTTTCTTGCAATTTTGAAATAATATTTAAAGATCAAGATTAAAGTTTGAATGATAAACAAGTTCTAGGCAAAATGGAGCCCATTCAGTTTAATTCCTCCTGCCAATCTCAACAAAAATTTTAGGATAAAATACATAAATTACCCACCAGAGGATTCTGAAAAAAATAAGAAAATGAAACAGATGGCTAGTGACCTTGAGGTTTAAGGGACTACCTGATGGTGATGGTTTTAGTTAGTTAGTTTGTTTTTTTCTTGCCTCATATAAATCCTCATCTGTGTAGTAGAGAGGCCCATGTCTCATAAATGTCCATGGGTACAAACAAAAGAAAATAGCCCCAGACCCCAAATCTGCTTTCTCTAGCCAAATGACTGGGAAATTGTCAGCCCAGAGGGTAGAAAAATTTTATCCACATTTGTGCTAGTCAACACCTTGAAAAAACCATGAGCCTCCTCCACTTCAATATATGTTGTAGCACCAGAGTCCATTGGCATGGCCCTGAGTTATATTTCAACCTTTCAGTAAGGAGGTGCAGTCATTTCTGAGTTGCCTCTTAGGACACTCCTGTCTTCTTTCTCTGCCTGAAGTAATGAGGTGGAGTTTTCTCAGGCTAAGTCAGTAGTGGGAACAAAATGGTGTTAAGGTATTTACATCCCACTTAAGATGATAAAATGGTTATGCTAGTAAATGGGCACAAATCATGTATGTATAATTCCTAAAATAACCATTAAAAATCTTTAAAAAGTGATGCCTAGTAGTACTATATATAGATAAAAGTGGAATTATAAAACCCACAGGAAAATGGAAAAGAAGATTCAGAAACAAAAGGAAGAAAGAGAAAGCAAATAATTAAGAGGTAGACTTAAGTGGAAAGATACTAATAATTCCATTGAGTTTACCTGTCTTAATATATAAAATTTTTATGTGCTTGGAGTATCTTCAGAGAAAATACGTAAGACACTGGAAACAATGATTTCTCTGGGGAGGCCCTGGGAGAATTAAGGATCATGGTAAGAGCACTTCTTACTGGATACTCTTTTGTACCATTTGACTTTTTACCATGTACAAATATTACCTTTAAAAAAGGAGCATGGGTTGCAATTGACATTGGTTGGAAATTAGTTGTTTCAGTCACTATTAACTATTAACTACAAAATCTCTTTTACCCTTTACAACAGCCTTATATAAAACCTTATTTTACAAAAGGGGAACAAAATCAGGTAGTATTGTCGCTTGGTTTACACAGCTAATAACAGTAATATGGAGCATTCACCTCAGCACCTTTCAGATTTCCAAAACCACGCTTAGTCCCACAGATTATGCTGCCTTGCTTCAAGGCTTTCAGAAGAAGCCAGATTTATAAGACAGTAGCTTTGAGACTACTTTTTAAAAACAGGAAGGATGTTGTGAAGTCCCATCACATCGTTCATACCACAACCTGAATGAGTCTTCTTCAACCTGAGGCTCCTTGTTGAAAACCACTAGGAAGTTGGGTCTCACTGAAATGCCCTCTCCTTTGGCCCCCCAAATCTTTGCTGGCATGTGGCCTGCATTTCCATCATGCCAACGATGGAAAATGTGCCCATTCTCTCCCGCTCTTTAGTAAACCACTCCGTCTGCCTGGGAGAGTTTCAGGCAGAAGCGAAATGGCTGCTCAATATACTAACTCTACAAAGCAGACAGATTCCTCATTTATTTAACAGTTATCTTTTGAGTGGCCACTCTGAGTCTGCCACTCTTCTTAAGTGTTTGGATTACAGAGGTGAACAAGGTCCTTGCTTCCAGGAAGCATCTGATCTGGGGTGAAGAGACAGGTGATGACCAATCATGCAAATAGGAAAACATTAGATAAAAACATACTGAATAAAATTAAATGTAGCTGTTATGATAGAATGGCTGGGTGGCTTGCATCACCAAGGAAGGCCCTCTGAGGAGATACTTATCTAAATAAGAAGAATGACAAATATTCCCTGGGAGTCCTTAGAAACAAACTCATGTTCATTTTGTATGCTTCAGCTCCCACCCCAATTCCATTCTAAGCACTTATTTATTTACAATGTAAAATTTGTAATCCCAGAACCTAGAGCTAGAATGGACCCTAGAAATATCCTTAATCTCATGCCATGATTTTAGACATGAGGAAAGAAAGATCCAGAAAAGTGGAAAGAGCGGGTCACAGATCTAGTTAGGAGCATCACTGGAATCTGTGGATCCTGTCTTTCAGCCCACATTTTCCCCACAAATCCAGATTCCTTCCTCATTTATCTTCCCAGTGTCCATTTTCTTACTATAGAATCTCTGTCCTGGTGCCTGCCTCTCTAGAGTCCACAGACACTAAATCTTCCCTGGACCACAAGGGATCTTCTGGAGTGTTATCTGAAATCCTGAGAATACAGAAGGGTACTGGGGCCAGGGTAAGAGTGGGGGAAAAAGGGATAACTTCCCACAATACAATTTCAGCACATCCCAGACATGCCTTAGAGCTGTGTCTGGCTCCTGCTACCCCTCCCTGCCCACAAGTGAGCCCTAACAAGGGTTCCACACTGGGGAGGTTCCTGGATCTGTGAACTCAACAAATGATTAAAAAACTCTTTCCAGCAATGTTCACTGATTTAACCAAGTCAGTATGAAAATGTTATATTCCATGATCCCATCTCCTCCCAAGATGCTTTACAGAAACATTAACCACAGAATTTCTTTAAATAACCAGCTCCTTTAGTACGTTTAAAGTATGGTCTATGAAAAACTCAATCTACATAATAATTTTATCTCCCCAATGTCACCCCCCCCCCACCAAAGCCATACTGCATCTAGGGCAATAGCATAAACGTGGATTCTCAATGATAGATTTTAGACTCTTGTATTATATAATGGTTCTTGTTCACTCAACACATACTTACTGAACTGCTCTACGCAACATGCTATTCCAGATTGCTGGCAGAACATAGCGATATAAAGACACAGCCTCTGCCATCGGGCAGCATGCTTATACACAACTCTAGCACAGGCAGATGTGACAGTGCTACAGTAGATGTAGGCACAAAAGCTACAGGGAACAAGAGAATGTGAGAGATCATATTTTGGTCAAAGACCAAGGAAGAAGACAGCAATATTTAAATTGGGTTTCAAAGCATGGTTATGATTCGTATAATTGGACAATCCATTCCAGGAAAAGGAAACATCACGACATGCTCTACAGGAAACAAGACGTACAGTGCAGGATGGTAGAACAGAGAGAGCCAGCGTGGTTTAATGGTGAGACAAGAACGCAGGGGAAAGAAGGCAGGCCTTAGAAGGGTGCCTGATTCCTTTGTAAATATCAGGGATAATGATGAAAGTGAATTCCTATTCAGTGAACACCTATGCCAGGCACTCTTCGGAGTCTTATATATATATTAATATACTTAATCCCCGTAACAACCCTGTGATCTTAGTACTCTTATTTTTATCCTCATTTTATAGATGAGGTATAGAGGTATAGAGTAGTTAAGAGATTTGTCAAAAGGCCTAAGTAGACACATTTGTGAGTAGAGGAGATAGGAATTGAACTTAGGTAGTCTGGTACCTAGAGAAATTAACATCTAATGGTAGAGTTTCAGACACTTGTGATCAGAGGGCAGTGGGAGAGATCCTGAGAGGAGCCTTGCAGGGCAAGCCTCTAATCATAGTAAATTAAAACCTGTGTGCTTGCAAATTAGGTTTCATTGGCCTCCCCAGTATACTGTGTACAATACAACTTCTGAACTGTACCACTGATTTGATTTCTACACCAATATATTACATTATACATGTACACTCTCCCATTAGAATAAAGCCATGATTTACACAGCACCATAACCAATAAATTGGTAATGTAATGCATAGAGAAAATAATCTCTTGATTAGTGGAAGTAGCAAGAAAATGAAGATGCAAGTTTGAGAAATAGCTTCTCCTCTGTTCTCAAAGTGTTGCACTCTTACTTCCCAGCTCAGAGACCAACACCAAGGTTTGGTTTTGTTTTCCTTTAAGGGTTATAAATTTTATATCCTTACCCCATCTATTCTACTCAAGAATTGCCAAAGGTGTGTCCTACCTTCTCCCACTTCCTCTCCTTGTTCAGAAGGATCGTCACCAGTTTCAGGTGCATCTGGTAGCCAGCCACCTTCACTGAAGAACAGAATTCTTCCTTCAAAAGTGGCATTGTTCAGATTCTTATTTTAGCATATCAGAACGGTAGCTTCTCCTCTCATGGGTGTTTTAACAACTGCTCACGGGCTCAGGGATGGTGCTGTGTTTAGACAGCCTGTCGGAAGCAAGGAGGTGATTATGGCAATTCCATTCCTCGCTCTGGCAGGGAGGTTGCACTTCCATTCATCACAGGATACAGAAATGAACCCAGTGGGGAACTCCAAGGACACCGTGTGTGTATCCCCTGCCACCTAATGGCTGTAAGACCCTGTCAGGTCAGTTAAAGATAAAAGGCTAGGGACGCCTGCGGGGCTTAGTGGTTTAAGCCTCTGCCTTCAGCTCAGGTCATGATCTCGGGGTCCTGGGATGGAGCCCCACATCAGGCTCTCAGCTCAGCTGGGGGCCTGCTTCTCCCTCCCCCTCTGCCTGCCTCTCTGCCTACTTGTGATCTTTCTCTGTCAAGTAAATAAAATCTTAGATAAAAGGCTAAGAAATTAAAAAAAATTAAAAAGTAGGAGTAGCTATATTGATATTAGTTAATGGATACTTCAGGGAAAAAGACACCACCAATAATGAAGGACATTATATATTGATAAAGGATTCAACTCACCAAAAAGATATAACAATCATAAATATTATGCACCAAATTACAGTACTTTAAACAAAACCATGAAGCATAAACTGACAGACTAGAAAGGAGAAATAGACAAATCTGTGGTTATAGTTAGGGCCTTCCACTTCCTTTATTTAGTAATTAATACGACTAGACAAACATTCAACAAAGATACAGAGAACCTGAAAAACATCATCAGCCAGTGGATTCTAAGTGGCGTATATAAAACACTCCACTAAACATCAGGATAATATGCATTCTTTTCAAGACTGCATGGGACATTCACCAAGATAGACCATATAATGAGTCATAATATAAACTTCAACTAATTATAAATAATTGACCACCCACCAATATGTTCCCTGATCATGAGGGATTCAAACTGGAAATAAATAACAGACAGATAATGGAAAAATCTTCAAACTTTTAGATATTAAACAATACTTATGAATATTCATGGGTCAAAAAGAAGTCCCATGGGTAATAAAATATGTATATATTGAATTGAACGCTAATGAAAACACAAAATATCAATATCTGTGGGACTTACTGAAAGTAAGGATCAGAGGGAAATTTATAGCACTAAATGCATATATTAGAAAGGAAGTAAGGTCTCAACTCAATAATCTAAGCTTCCACTTTAATAAATGAGAAAAAGAACAAAATAAATCAAAAGCAGGCAGAAGAAAGAAGATATAAAAATAAGAACAGAAATCAATGAAACTAAGAACAGAAAATCAATGGAGAAAATCAACCAAACTGAAAGCTGGTTCTTTGAAATGATCAATAAAATTGATACCGATAAAAGAGAATAAACAAATTACTAATATCAAGCATGAAACAGGAGTATCTCTAAAGACCATGCAGACACTGAAAAGATAATAAAGATATGTCGTACACAACTATGCACAAAAACTAGACAACACAGCAAGCAATTCTTTGAAACCATAAACTACTACAACTCATCCAAGATAAAATAGATAATTTGAAGGGTCTTAAATTCATTAAAGTAGTTGCATTAGTAATTAGATCCTTCCATAAAGGAAATCTCTAGTATAAGAAGTTTTTACTGGTGAATTCTACCAACTATTTACAGGAAAGGCATCACTGATTCTGCAAAATTTCTTCCATAAAATAGAGAAATAGGGTACACTTCATAACCCATTTTATGAAACCAGCATCTCTCTGATACAAAACCAGACAAATATAGTACAAACAACAGAACTACTCACCTATGTCCCTCATGATCAAATTATAGCTTCAAAAATCTTCAGCAAAATATTACAAAACCAATTCCATCATTATATAAAAAGAAAAATACTTTGGGACTAATTGGACTTTGTTTCCCAATGCAAAGCTTGCCCAGTATCCAAGAATAAATCAATATAACCCACCATAATAATGGTATAAGAAGAAAAGTCAATGATTACATAGCAATTAACACAGAAAAAGCATTTGGCAAAATTTGATGCCTGTTCATGCTAAAAACTCTCAAACTATAAAACCACAAAATCAATTCAGTAAAGGAAGTACAGCATTTTCAACAAACTGTTGAATTTGAACCACTAGAATTAAGAGGACAAATGGGAAACCAAACCAACCAAACAAAAAAACCTTGAATGACACCTTAAACCTCATACAAGAACATTTATTTAGAATATTGATCTAAATGTAAAATGTAAAATAAGCATTTTTAAATAGAAAATCTGTGTGATTTATTGTTTTTTAGAAGGAGCATTAGTACACACATAATAAAAACAAATCTTACCCTCTTCCCTAATATTTTCAAAGAAACTTATTTCCCCTCTAAAGTTTTATTAACATTATAATATACCACAAGCTACTCACTGTTCTACTTATTGGGACTTAAAAAAGGAACACATGGGTTTTGTTTTTACAGAAATTCCATATTAGTTATGGCAACATCTCTGTTTTAATTATTCTGTTCTGTGTATCATAGGTGGGACTAATGTGCTGTGTGTACGTACTGTGTGTGTGTGTGTGCGTGTGTGTGTGTGTATACATACATGTAAGTATGTATGTTTTGTGGTAATATAAGGAATGCAAAGAATAGAAACCGGAAGCCTGAGGGTGAATAACCAAAAAAAGAGATTTGTGTATTTCCTTCACATTCACAAACATTCATTTCTGGAAAATAAAAAGATTACTGTTTTTTATTACTTTAAAAATTGTATTTACTCTTTCTTAAGGCATGACCTTTCTGATGGAGAACAGTATTTTCCAAACTTGAAAATTTCTAAACTGTAACATTTTGCAAAGATTGGACAATTTTACCAGAGTGGATTAGCTTTTTAAGTCAGGTAACTCCATCATCCTGAGAAGCTCAGTAACTGTGGAAATAAATTTATGGAATAACAAATGTCCCTTACATTCTCAGTCATATAAATTCAAATTTAAACTCAAACTACAAGATATCTTTGACAATATCACCAAATCCCATTGCAAGGATATATTTGCTGAAGAGCTAACTTTACTTTCTATTATACTGAAAAAAGGTTAATATTTGCCCCTGAGAAGACTGCTGTATTAACTAGTCCCATGGCTGGCATATTCTTGCTTCTGCATGCTTTAAGAAAGAATAAAAACAGATCGAACAATCAATAGATAAATATAACAAATAAACATATAAATTATAATAAACTATAGCTTAATATGTTTCTGTATAATTGTTAAATATATATACATATGTATGTGCATATATATATGTGTGTATATATATGTATATATACGTGTGTGTGTGTGTGTGTGTATATATATATATGGAGAGAGAGAGTTCTTTTTTTTTCCCAAAGATTTTATTTATTTATTTGACAGAGAGAGAGAGACAGCCAGAGAGGGAACACAAGCAGGGGCAGAGGGAGAAGCAGACTCCCCACTGAGCAGGGAGCCAGATGCAGGGTTCGATCCCAGGACCCCAGGATCATGACCTGAGCCAAAGGCAGACACTTAACAGCTGAGCCACCCAGGCACCCCAAGAGAGAGTTCTTTTATTGCTGCTCCTAAGCTTTTAGCTGAATGCAGCTTTATAAGCACAACAGCAGAAAGGGAACTACTCTGAATGATTCTTAGATAGTTATTATACAAAATGACCCCCATGTCGGGTCAGTGCAAATAAGGAAAAGCTTGGCTAGTCTTAACCTAGAAAGCTATAAAATATGTCGAATGGATACCTCTCAAGTGTGTGATAAAAATGCATCTTCACTGCTGCTAGCAATATTGTCCCTGACCTCAGAGTATTATTGAAGAGAGACCCAGTGAATGCTTTAATTTCCACATAAACTGCTGATCATGACGGTTCAGACATGCCAGATGGCAGGAGTGATAAATGATATTGATGCCTCAGGAGAAACGAGGTACTAAAATTATATTATATTCAGCTGGGATTTTAAAACATGCAATATAATTAAAATTGTTATTCCATAGCAAAATGTTACACCTCTTTATTTAATAGAGTGCTAGATTAGGAGACTAATGTGTGCATTTGTTTTTGTAGATGTTCTTTTCTACCCCTAGATAGAAAGTTTCCAGCGAAAAACTTCAGGGCAAAGGGAGGATCTCTTCTGTAAACTCCCAAGGACGTCTGTCACACAGCCTGGAGCTGGGAGCAAGGAGGGATGAATCAAGATACCCGTGCATTCTCAGTCTCATTCAAATACAAGGAAGAGAAATTATAATAAAATAATTTAATAGACCAAGAAACATTCTTTGAGAAATGCAGAGATAATTTTTTCCCCTGAATTAGTATTGTGAGATTATGCTGTTCATATTATCGCTCTGTTAAAAGATTCTATCTAACAAGCAGACACCCACCCATTTTTAAGTGAATAAAATAATGCACTTTGTATGATTACTTTTGTTTAAATAGAGGTATCTCTTTGAAAGCTTGTGGCAGGTGGAGTTGCCAATTTATTTTTGTTCCCCATTCAAGGAATGAGTGCAGAATTGCCTCCTTGACTTCTTTTCCCTAATTTTCCTCCCAAACTACTCTCCCATCCCCATCACGAATAAAAATGAGCATATAGTATTCAAACGTAGATGGTGCAGTTTTGTTTCCTTTTAGGATTATGTGAATAAAGTCCAGTAAATCAATAGCTGGCTGTTTGGAAAGCGATTTTTTAGATTCCTAAAAACTGTGGACCAAATACTGGCTAAATAATTTTCATGGACCAATGAAAAAGGAAAATGCAGGCCCCTTCTTCAAAAAGTAGGAAAAACTAGGCCATTTTAAAAAAAACGTGCTTTTAAAAAAATACAGATCTTTCCTGTCTTCTATGGTCTCTCTCTGACATAGTATTTTTTTTTTTTAATGCTATTTAATATTGTCTCCCTTGGGCAAAGGAATACTCTCAGGGTGAGTTAGACCCTCCCAGAGATGATGGCCAGGGAGTGACTCTGCACAGGCACGGGGCTCACCAGCTGGCAGGTGTCCCTTCCTGCCAGCCTCCAGACACAGGCCGTCAAGTCCAGAGGGCAGGGAGGTCACTGCAGGCTTAGCTTTCTTTCTTCTGGTCTGTTGCTCAGTTAACTGTGGCCAGACAAGCCCCAGAGATTGCAGCCTCCTACCTGGACTTACTGGCTTAGAGGTGAGCAAGGGGGACTCCCCTGATGAGTTGCCCGCTCAGCGCTCCATGGCGCTGCCAGGCCGTATGCGGGGACACCCAGTGCTGGGCTCCTGCATTCAAGCCCACCCTGCCCATACTTCCACTTATATATTCCCACTAGAGACAGAGGGCAACAAGAGTTGTGCAAAAGATCAAGGGAAGGAGCCAAGGGAGGTAGATAGCTAGGAGAAGGATAAGTGCATATCTGAAAACCCTTGGCAAAAAAGAGTCAGTGGACAGGCTCAGGGTTAGTGGTCTCTTGCTCCATTGGATTTCATTCACAAAACAAAACAAAAACATTGAAGACAAAATTATCAAAATTTCTAGGTGATAATCACTGAGCATTAAACCCAAAGCAGACAGCCTTTCTAGCTTGGGACTCTGACTGGTCTGGTCAGTTGTTCATGTAGCCAGCTCGGTGAGTATTTCCTTAAGATAATTAAAACAGAGTAATGGCTTATGTGAATTTACCCGATGGACAACATTATACCATGAAATATAACTTCGTAACCCTCAAACTTTCAATTTAGTAACAAGAAAGTTATGCTGCCAGCTATACCATTAGTGATAAAAAATCTTTTGTCTCTGACCAAGAAATCTCATGTCTTCTTCCAATCTCTGAAACTGAGGACAACTGACTTACTAGCCTGCAAGCAGGGCAAAATTTCAGACCCTTATAATTCTTTCTACTTCTAACATTCTACTAAGTTTTCCAGATAAGTTTTAGATAAAAATATAATAAATAATATGGAGATTGTGAAAAAGTAAGAATCAAAAATCTATAAATATATTTCATTAAATGAAAAGAATGTGAGTTAATACATTGTTAAAATTACAAAGACATCTTGCAAACATCCAATACAAAAAATTTGAAAACTATATGTCATAAAGCCAATCAATCAAGATGTTGGAATAAATAACAATGATATGTGGTCCGATGCTACCTAAAATTATATTGACAAAATAGGAGGTCTCTGCTGAAGATTAAAGATGGCCACAATTATTTGATATTCCTCTGATATGGAGGAGTCTAATCTTTCCCGAATGGGCTGGCCTTTGTGACTTGCCTGACCAAGAGAATATGATGGATGTGCGTTTATGGAACTTCCAAGGCAGGGTCAAAAGAAGTCTTGAATCCTCTCCCTAGTATCTTGAAATACTTGCTCAAAGATCCCTGATCTGCCATCAAAGATGTGTGGCTATCATATTAGGGAGATCACAAGGAGATGCCAGAGAATACATGAAGAGAGAGAAGGGTTTGGCTGAGCCCATGCTTCCAGCCAGGCCTGCCAAGTCATTAGATATGTGAATGAAGCTACTTGGATTCCCCAGATGAGTATAATAACCAGCTGAATGCCATGGAGGGACTTTATTCACTATCATGATACTCTGAATATCTACCCTGGGAACTGAGTAGGTGGGCTAGGTCTTATCAGCATTCCTGTCCCACGATATTGTGACATAATAAAATCTTGTTGTTTGGCAACATTATTGTGAGGCAAACATTGTCTCATAGTTTGTTGCACAATAGTAGATGTTTAGAACAACCTCTAAATTTCCTTAAAAATACTATGCTTAGCAGTAAACCACTTTTGCTTAAATGTTAAATAAAATAACATTGTTTTCCTTCTTTTCATCACCCTTTCTCTCTTGGATGCTTCCTGTTCTCTTTTTAGAATACTCAAATATTGTATTTCAGAATGATATTTAAAAATAATAACTTCTCTCAAGGCTAAACATTGCCTTAAGTGAATTTCATAATTATACATTTCTGAAAATGAGGTTTATAATAAAATTGCTGGTAAGCTCTTAAATGTCCCAGAAGTCCTTGGAAGTATTTTTTTTTATATAAATAGGTCTTTATTAATTAAAATTGCAAATGGGTGAAATTTGTATCCTCATATCTTAGGTGTGAGTGAGAATAATGAAGTTTTTTTATTTTTTTAATTGAGTAATTTTGGTCTTTAAGCCAATGTATTACCTATGCTTAGGAGTCAAAAGCCACTAGCAATTTTTTTTTGGACTTAGGCTAATATCCACTTGTGAACTTTATAAGACAATGGACAAATGTGAGTTTATGCAGTATTTCTAGACTGAAGTACTGTCTTCATGAGGGTAGTCTATAGTAGGAAATAATTTTCTTTAATTCATCTTTTTGTTAAGAGATCATATTCAGGAAATGAAATACCTTTTAAATGTGTACTTTTAAAGAATTCCAACAAGTAAACTAGTCAACCTATATTCCCTTTGGATACAGAGTTTGATATACTTGGGCTCTCATAACAATGATGAAAGAATGCATTTAAGGTGAACTGAAAGATTAGGCCTAATAGATGGCTTTGTGACCTTTCTTGTAGCTTTAGGGGCACCAGAAAGATCTGTTCCTTGGTCAATTCTTCTGGTGATAGTAAAAGAATTCTTAAGAGTTTTCCTCTACCAGGTCCAATATAAATGCCACTCTAGCTGAGGACTATGTACTGAAACAAACACCACCTTCTCGTTAAGGTTTATTAATAAATGAGTAACCAGTACTGATGAGTTGCAGCTATCCCTGAGAATGGTCATAAGTCTTGTATACCTAAGTGAGGTATGTAACTAGTGAGTGATATCCATCTGAGAGGTCATAGGTCTAGCTAGTTATAAAGCCTGAGAGAATTTAGTGAAGGCTTTCATGAATTGGCTCATGTCCACTCATATTCTTCTCTATTGTTTAGGCATCTTGAGTGTAGAATTTCTACAAAATCAAAAGATGTACCTGTGAGTCATGAAATTTCTGCTCTGCAGATGTTGTCCATGCTGTTGTTTCCAGTAAATAGCTATTTAAACTTGACATTGAATGAGGTCTTTGTGTCTTGTATATTTCATTCTTAATCTAAACTTAAGATCACTGATGTTATTAAAACAATATTAGTCAAAATTATTGTCTATGTTATTGTGTAGCCCAGGTAATTTAAGATCATTCTGGTTCTAGAATCCCAAGGGAAAATATAGTAGTGGGGAAAAAAAGCAGAAACAAAGAATTTATAAAGAGGAATTGGGTATCTAATGTCTTATGATACAGCTTTTCTATTTACTTTGTTAACGTAGTGGATTTTGACTTTTGCATATCAAAATCAATTTTTAATTCCTGATAATCCTTTGTTGTGATACAGTATTTCTCTGTAGTGCTAAATTTGTTTCGCTAATGTTTAGTTTAGTCTTTCTGCACCTATGTTTATGAATGTTACCTATCTGTACTTTCTTTTCTTGTGATGTTCTTATCAAGTTTTACAATCATAATTAAAATATGGTGAGAACTGTTTCCATTTATTAATAATATGACATTATTAGTATAAGCTTGGAATTAGTTCTTCCTTAAATATTTATTCACTAGTGAAGTCCCGTCATCCTGGAACTTCTCTGTGGGGAATTTTTTAATTTATGAATTAAATTTATTTAACAAACAGAGGAGTACTCATTTTATTCATTTTTCTTTTACCAGTTTCAATAAATTGTTTTTTTTTCTAGGAATTATCTGTTTACATTTTCAAATTTAAATCTTTTTATTGAGTTTTACTATATGTTGAATTTCTGATACCTCATTTTTATCCATAATTTTGATAATTTAATCTCTCTCTCAGTGTCTTGCTCTGACCAGTATTTCTAGAAGTTTATCAATTTTAATCCTTTTTAAAAGATTTAAATTTTATCCATTTTTATTTTCTCTAACACAAAATGATTCCAAATGCCATTAACTTTTGCTTTTTTCTTAATTAATTCTCTCCTATTTCCTTTAGGCTTAAATTTTTTTTCTCTTTTAATTTCCTGACTTGTATACTTAGAGCTTTCATTTTGAATTTTTATTCTTTTTAGGTTACATATTTAAAGATACGAATTTCACTCTAAGCACAGCTTAGCTGCATTTAATAAGATATGTTTAATTTTAATACACTAAAAATATTTTCCATTGTAATTTCTGTGATAATCCATGTGTTATTTAGAAATATATTGAGTTTTTTTTATAGTTTTGGACTATCTTTGTCTTTTTAAAATTTATCTTTTGCTTAATATCACTGTCATCAGAGAATTTCCTCAAAATAGTTTAATTTATCTGTGAGACCTGTTTTATGACTCAGCACATAGCTAATTTTCATAAAACTAAGTACATACAAGATTGGAAAGAATAGGTATTCTGTTCTACACATGTCAGTAACATCAGGTGTACTTAGAGTTTAATTCAAATGTTTATTTTCTTTCTCATTTGCTCTTATAGTTCTGTAAGTTAGTAAAAAATGCATATTAGAAAGTTCCCACTGTGAAAGCTGTAATTTGACCAAGTTTTATTTAAATGAATACAGATTTAGGATTATTTTACTTTCCTGATGGATTGATCATTTTACCATTATGCAACATCTTTCTGTCTATTGAGCAAAGTTGTTCCCTTGAAGTTTAGCATTAGTATAGATACAATAATTTTGGAGGGTAGTTTTTGCATCATACATTTTCTCCACTTTTAATTTCAATGTTTACATATATTCTTTTTTTTTTTTAAGATTTTATTCATTCATTTGACAGAGAGAGAGATCACAAGTAGGCAGAGAGGCAGGCAGAGAGAGAGGGGGAAGCAGGCTCCCCGCTGAGCAGAGAGCCTGATGTGGGGCTCGATCCCAGGACCCCGAGATCATGACCTGAGTTGAAGGCAGAGGCCTTAACCCACTGGGCCACCCACGTGCCCCAATGTTTACATATATTCTTGATTCAGTTTTGTCCTTAACAAGGAGCATATTTTTGGCTGTTTTTTAAAAAATAATTTTAGGGGCACCTGGGTGGCTTAGTCAGTTAAACTTCTGCCTTGGGCTCAGGTCATGATCCTAGGGTCCTGGGATTAAGCCCTGCAGCGGGCTCCCTGCTTCTCCCTTTCCCTCTGCCTGCTGCTCCCCCTGCTTGTGCTTTCTCTCTGTCAAATGAATAAATAAATTAATCTTTAAAAAAACAAAAATAATTTTATTTCAAAGTCTTTGTCTTGATGCTATTTAGTCCATTTATAATATATTTGATTAAGAGCTTATTTTTTTTTTAAGATTTTATTTATTTTTTTGACAGAGATCACAAGTAGGCAGAGAGGCAGGCAGAGAGAGAGAGAGAGGAGGAAGCAGGCTCCCCGCTGAGCAGAGAGCCCGATGTGGGGCTCGATTCCAGGACCCTGAGATCACAACCCGAGCCGAAGGCAGAGGCTTAACCCACTGAGCCACCCAGGTGCCCCAAAGAGCTTATTTCTAACATAGATTTACTGTCTAAATACTTCTCTTTCTTTCCTTTTCTCTTTTTTGCTTATTTTACTTCATTTCATTTTTCCTTTCTATTATTTTAATTAGAGTTATTTTCTACCCCCATTATCACCTTACCCAATTCACTTGTAAATCATAAATTCTTTATTATTTATAAGGACCCTAGAAATTATAAAACACATCCTTGGCTTATTATAATAGAATATATCTTTCTATTTTGCCATGCCAAAGACAATAAAAGGATCTTGGAGCATTTTAACCTGATTTATCCCCTACTGCCATAATTTATAAACATATAAATATATATGTATATATATATATAGCGCGAGTGAGAGAGAGCATGTGAAGAGGGGAAGGGCAGAAGGAGAGGGAGAGAGAGAATCTTAAGTAAGGTCTACCCCAGTGTGGAGCCCAATCAGGGCTTGATCTCACAACCTTGAGCTCATGACCTAAGTCAAAATCAAGACTCAGGCATTTAACTGACCGAGCAACCCAGGTGCCCATGAAGTTGTTATACATTTTTAAAAAGCAAGCAATATTATTTGTATTATATGTTACCCATATTTTATTTTCATTAATCTCGATTCCTTCTAACATTTCTGTGCTTCCATATGGAACAATTTTCCTTTTACACGAAGAGCTTGCTTTAATGATTCCTTTAACATAATTTTGCTGGTGTCAAATTTTCTCAATTATACTTTCTTGTACCTTTATTTTTGGAGAATGTGGCAGATTTTTGTTTTAGTACTTTTGAAAATACCATTTAATTTTATAAATGTCATTTTATTTTATAGATAGATCTGTTAAAAGGAAGCTGCTATACCTATTGTTTTCTGTCTGTTTTTCTGTCCCCCCTCCCCCAAGATGTGCTCATCATGTTTGGTTTCCTGCAGTTTTAGCATGACGTCTCTAGATACGTTTGTTTGACTTTGTATTTATCTTGCTCTAGATTCATACTACTTCCGTACTGGATGCTTTGAGATCTTTACAGCAGCTTTGGTAGTTTATTGACGATTATCACTTACTATATTGCTCTGCTTCATTTCTGTTGTTTCTTCTCCTGAAGTTCTAACTCAATATATTCAAGAAATTTTCACTATCCCATATTTCTTTTAAGCTCTTTGTCTATATTCTTCCTTCTTTTCTTGTCGCTTCTCTCTAAATGTTTTATATTCTTTTCAAAATTTCTAATTCTCCATTTGTAGCATTAAACACATTTACTCAGTTTTTTTTTTTTTTTTTTTTTTTAAAGATTTTATTTATTTATTTGACAGACAGAGATCACAAGTAGGCAGAGAGGCAGGCAGAGAGAGAGGGAGAAGCAGGCTCCCCGCTGAGCAGAGAGCCCGATGTGGGGCTCGATCCCAGGACTCTGGGATCATGACCTGAGCCGAAGGCAGAGGCTTTAACCCACTGAGCCACCCAGGTGCCCCACATTTACTCAGTTTTAAGTTGAAGTGATTTTATATTACAGTCTGGATATATTTATACAGATATACATACATATATGCATATCCATACATATATTATTTAGGTATAATTGACATGAACAACATTATATTAGTTTCTGGTGTATAACATAATGATTCAATATTTGAATAGATTATAAGTGATCACCACAGTAAGTCTAGTTAGTCTAATTGTTTTTTATCAATTTTTATTCTCTGCTGAAATTCTCCATTGTGCCTGTTGTGGTTACAGGTGGTTCTATTTCTTTAAGGCTGACATACAGGCTTTTTTAGCCTCCACCCATGCTTGGAATTGGGAAGTCAAGGCTTTAAATTTATTTTATTTCTTCTTTTTCCTGAGTACTTTTCCTAGAGCAATCTGACGCAGATATTTTAATTTCCATTGCTGCTATAGTAATTAAGTGCCACAAGCAAGTATTTTTCTAATGTTTTGTCATCATTGATCATGCCATTCCATAACAGTATAGGTTATGATTTAAGTAATCATGCTGCCACTTCATGTAATGAATTATCAGCATCTCCTCTCTCTCTTGCAAGGAAGTAATCTTTGAGTTCATCAACCATATTAGAAACTCAGTGCCAGAATCTCAATTTGAGGAACTAATTCCTGGGGCTACTCTCATTTCCAATTAGTTAAGCTTAACAGGACACAAACAGCCCACTTAAAGTGTTTAATTGAAGAGTGTTTAATAAATGAAATGTTTTCGGAGGTGTGGATGCTGTTAAGGAAACAAACAGTGATTAAGGACCTAGGTCAAACAACGAGAAACCTTTATCACTCACCATTAGGACTGAGAGGGCCTGTGGAAGCTATAACTAGAGGTGGGTGGGAGAAAAGAGGAGGAGAAAGAAACTGACAGGCAAGGTTTATCAGAGAGGAAGGAGAAGAGAGAGCTCAAACAAAATCAGTATCCTGATGTCTCTCTCCCATTGCATGAACGTAACAGAGAGCTGAAAATCAAAGGCATCTGTGCAAGGAAGTCAATAGAACCCAGCCTCCTGGGACACAAAGCAGGACAGAAAAGGGATGATCTACACGGGCAGTTGGAGAATAACCAGGATATACACCAAAGTCAGAAAGATAAGATATTATTGGATTTTTAACTACATCATAGCTTTTATAACTTTTAGAACAAAATTATTCAATAAATACTGAGATTATTTTTCACACTTTATTTGTATTTTATTTTGTTTATCTGGTCCATATATGGCTTTTCCACCCACTATCATTTGTTCATGCTTATTTCTATTCCACTGTAGGCACATCAGGTGAAAAAAAAATTATTTCAAGTGATTTCACATTTTACACCTACTTCTGGACTATTTTCTTCCTTTATTCATGCAAGATATTTTGAAAACATTATTTGTATTGGTGTGGTCAGTTTCTTACTATGTATTAATTTCTGAAATCTTTAGTTCTGTGATTACAAATACTGTAGCCTCATTTGGCTACTTACATTTAAGTCAATTAAATTTTGGATAAATTAAGAATTTATTTCCTATGCGACTCAAGCCACATTTCAATTGCTCAAGAGTCACATGTGGCTAAGGCTATCGTATTGGATATTATGGATACAGGTGACATCCTTCTTCACAGAAAGTTTTGTTGGAGAGCTACTTCTAGAATAGTGTCAGCCCTTCCACTGCACCATAGTCTCCCTTATTCAAGGCATTAATGCTTTCTGTGTTAGTAACTCTGTAGATAACTACAATAATTTTAATTTTTATTTTGTTAACCTCTACAACATTGGAAAACATAGTGTATTAATGCCTTAAAAATCTTTACTCTCCTCTCTTAGCACCATACTCTTCTGATTTTCCTGATCCTTTTCCAGATATACACCCAAATTATCCCAAGTTCTCCTTGGGTTTGCTGATATTTTCTAATCTTTACCTTTGTAAGTAGGTAATTTTTGAGAAAGGAAGAAGAGTCTGTTAAGCTGCAATGCCACAATTATTTTTGTCCATTTTACCAAAATAACCTCTAAAGCCATTTCCCCAGTATTCACAACTAATTTATAATTCATATTGTCGCTGTTATAATCTTTTCCCTGGAATTCACAATGGGATACTAAACGATCACACAAAATAGTACCTTCCTGTCTTTCCAACCTCATCTCCTACATTTTCCCCCAGCTCACTCAGCCCTTCAACTTTAAGGAAAAACTTAAAGTTTCTCAGACACATGCAGTTTTTCTTCTCTTTGTCTGGAATGCTGTATTCAAGCATTTATTTTCTCGTTTCACTTTATTGCAAGATACAGGATTGCTGAAAATACTGACTCCAATTTTGGCCCTCCACCTCGTTAATGTTTGTTCAATGACATCTCTTGGGGCTAGGTATTTTGGGCCCCTTGGAGATTAATATACATAACTTAGAAATGCTCACCATGGTTGAAATCAGGGGAGGCTTATTTTGGTGTCCCATGAATCTGTTAGACATAGCAGAATCTTTCCCCTTCAGGATGCACAGGTAGTGCCACAAAATCTAATTAAAAGTTAGCTGGCAGGTGCATACAAGCCCTTTGAGGGGCACACAAACCCTGCGATATCACTATAATACCTTTCTGCATGTCCCTTAGCTCTATAAAAAAAAATTTATGGACTAAGGTTTTGGTTTTATGGAGAATAACTACGCAGCTGCTGTGGAGAGTCCTTTCCCCATTCTCACTGTCAGTAAGTTAAGTTATCCTGAATAAAACTCTATTGTAAACTGTATGGAGTGGGCTGCTTCGTTTTCTGGTCTCAAAATGCCTTCTCAGTTTGGGGGTTACTCTACTGTCTCATCTCCACCTTCCAATACAAGTTCCCTGATTTTCTGCCCCAATTCACCTCACAAATCTATAACTATACTTTGTTTTAGGTTCATGTTGCTGAAATAAGTAATTGGTTAAAACTAATTTGCCTGATTATTGGTGTGGCTTATGTTTATCACAAGTGTCTTTTGTTAACATATGTGACTATGTGTCTGGCTCTGCTATTTGAAGGGGCAAAATTAAAATAAATAATTTAAAGCACCCATATGACATAATGCTAAACCCACTAGTTGTGGCTGATCCGGCATACAGACAATCAACAAAATGCATTTTGGTGGGTGGCAGTGTTAGCTTCCGTGGTATACAAGCTATCCCTACCTGTCACCACAAAGATATTGTTAAACTTCTGCCTTGGAGTATAGGGAGATGCTACTATAGGGAGATGCTACAAATAACTACTATAGAACTACTTAGAGATATCAGACAAAAATTAAGATATTTTATAATAGTGGTGCCGGAGTGGCTGAGTTGGTTAAGCATCCAACTCTTGGTTTCAGCTCAGGTCATAATCTCATGAGTCTTGAGATCAAGCCCCGCAATGCATTCTGTGCTGGATGTGGACCCTCTTGAGATTTTCTCTTGCCCCTTCTTTCTATCCCTCCTTCCTTCTCTGAAATTAATTAATTAATTAATTAATTTTTAACAAAGATATTATAAAAAGCTATTAGTAACCATTTTGTGACTGGACTGAAACAGAAATAATTGATCTTGGCAGCATGAAAAAATAAAACATGCATGAGACATTAACTTTTATTTCAAAGTTTTGCTAATCATTTCTCACAGTTTTTTTTTTTTTTTTGCAGAAACCACTTTTTGATACAATCTACCTTTCTGTCTTACAATACAGTAAGCTTGAAAGAGTTTTGATTGCTTTTTTGAAACTATATAAAGAACACATTGATAATTTAGATCATTGTTAGAGATCCTCAATTATTTATCACATATAATTTTGTGAGCAATAGCATGCACTTTAATTAAAATTTCCCACTGAATATTTATACAACTGATACAGTTCTCCAATATTTCTAAGTGCTTTTTCATTTATTGTTATAATCTTAATTATGTCCACTTCTATTTTATTAAAAATTCAGGCAAATATAATATGCTGCGACTTAAAAAAACAAATATATTCAGTTTTAATTTGGGGATACTTCCCACAAAGAATTATCTATCACATTTCAGGAAAAAAGTTACTCTGCCCTGTCAATTGTGGATGTTTTAAATTTGGGAAGTAAGAGGATTAGACCTAAAAACAATTGATGTTCCTTCTTATATTTCCTAGTATTTTCTAAGAGATTATTGATTTCTTTAGTTTATCACACATGGAGCCAGGTAAAATTAAGGACCTCTGCTCTCTGGGAAATGACATACTTTCACCTTTTTGAATGCATTAAAATAGAAACTGCAGACAAAAACAGCAGGGACAGATCTGAAGAATGGGTTTGTTATCTGGTAATTCTTTCTCATATACAGTGCTAACAAGTAACCATTCAGTTTCCTGAATTGGTTCCACTTTCTGCCTGAAGGTGGATCATTTCATTTTCCAAGTGGCGCAAGGCCACAGACCAGGCTCAGCTGGGTCAGAATTTCAGGTGCACACATGGGTGGTGGTTACCTGTAAATTTCACAGGGGGCTTAGCAAGCATGATTACATAGAAGTTTGTGTTGAAATTATGCAGCTTACTTTGCTAAAGATAAAAAGACAATACTCACAGCCTTTTAACTCTGTTGGTCTACCATGAGAAAGCAAAATCACAAAATGTGGAATAATTGGGCCAGGTTCTCTGATGACACATGAACACAAACATACAGCTACTGCATACCTCTTTAGAGAAGCCATGGCATTTTGTGTATATTAGTGTACTAGTCTACTTTTGTCATTTTCATATTTTCTACAATGAATAAATATTAATTTTGTTATCCAAAAAGAATCTGATGAGTGTTGCTTTGATTATGAAAGGTCATTGAAAAGAGAGGCTCCAAGAATGACAAGGTATTTTAGATTAATCATGAAGAGTATGCAAGATTTTAATATAAAAAGTAGAAAGAAGGGCTTGTATACAGGTAGAAAAGCTGGAAAAACTACATGCAAATAATGGAGCACACAGAAATAACTACAAATATATCCCTGGGATCAGTTTCTGCAATCAGTCTAAAAACAAAGGAAAGAACAAAGCACACCGGTGATGTCATGTGGTTTGCTAAAATTGTGTCTATCTTAAAACAGTTGAATTAGCTCTTTATATTGAATTACCTCTTTAGATAAGAATTAGATACCTAGAAAGCTGCTGAAAGTCAAAAGCATTGATTTCCCTTCCTTTACCCCAAACCACAAAACAACGACAAAACAATGATAGATTCCTACTTTTGTTCTATTATCCACAGGCATAAAAATACATTTGTTCAGGACCCAGTGTAATATACCATTAATATATTCTGCTGTTTTTCTTCATGTCACTTACAACAAAGTAAGTTAGATATTTTTCAATGTTTTTTTTTCAATGCTTTTTCTTCCACTAAACTGCAAGTGCCCTGTAGACAGGGAGCTCATCCACCTTTTCATTGCTGTGTCATTTGAGGCTTCTGTGGTGCCTAGCATATCATAAATGTGCAGACTTTATCTAATGAAGGTATTTGAGTTCTGATCTCTTTGTCTATCTAGAGATCTATACTACAAAATGATCTGCTTATATCTTGTTACGTCTCCGTTCTTGGCACCTCTGTGAGCCTCAACTGCATTTTGATATCCTGTTGCCTGCCTGACTTAGTTGTAAGAGTGTTCTTGCCAACTTCACTCACTGAGACAACAGCATTCCCTTTCTGTGAAACAGTGTAATCAATAATCTGGCTTTTATTGTTACCAATGTCAAGCATCCCTTAGTTTTTAATATTTGGGCATTGTCTTGGAAACAAAGACTAAAGATTCCATCTTTTCCCACTGAGTTATGTTTAAACTACATAAGTTCCCTTAGTTAGAGGTCTCTCAGAAAAAATGGAACCAATTCTTCTACATGAGTCTACTGAAAATGGATAAAACTAGATTGAATCTACCATTATTGAAAGTGTGCAAATTAATAGACTACTTGATAATGCAAATGAAAGAAGGCAATTGTGGAGAATAAAATAAGCTAAAAATTAAACTGTACTGCCATTTGTTGTCATTTCTCATTATAGTTATCCAGTTTCTTATAAAGATGCCTGTTTTCAAAATTACAGTATGGTTGCTATAGTAATATGCACTTTATAAATCGTGTACAAAGGCTGTCTTCATTTCCACTGTGTTCTGAAATAATAAAGGCGATTATTAAAGTGGAGTTCCAAGAGTCTGAAAAAGAGTCTGGCGAGAGGGAAACAACGAAGGCGTTAAACATTAAAAGCAGAATTTAAAAAGATCCCAAGAAGATCTCATTAAGTATTTGTGATAGCCTTGGGGTCGTTCAATGATATTTTGGACAACTTTCAGAGTCTTCCCAGGAGATAAAGTGTTGATGATTGATGATGAATTGTTCACTGATATTTGACAGCCCTGACAGTTTACCTGTGTGGTTTGGGATTATTATTATTTTTTTTTTTTTCACAAGAGATGAGTGAGTTAGAGACTCTGAGTTAAAGTTTCAAACAGTAGTGTATCCCTTAAGGAACTGAGTAGTTTTCACATTTTCTCCCAATTTTTACCATTTTAGAGCTATGCTTAATCTAAATCTATTTCTTTAAAAAGAAAAAGAAATGATTTCTACTCTGCTTTACAGGCAAAATTATTCTGACACAGATTGGAGATGAGCCACTCAGGGGCGTTATCAAACATGTCACTGCTTCAAAAGTCATTATCCTTGGTATGCACATTTGCCTCAAGATCATGTTTTTGTTTTTCAGTATGATCATTGGGAAAGCAAGATTTCAGATTGCAGCTGTTAGATGCATTCTGCTAAGAGAGGCTGAAGAGCCTTTCAGAAGAGACCCTGGAAAATTAATAGCAGGCTTGTCCTCTATCAAGAGCTTTCATCAGAGGGAGCCCCAGTGCAATTAAAACTGCTTCAATGAGGATAGGGGCTCTCTCTCAATAGGCATTTTAACTGGATGGTTCTAGTGTAGCTCTATTTTCTATCATCTGTTTACACTATGAAGTAAGTGCTGCCAATACACTTGCAGAAACTAACAGAATTGACGAAATCATAAATTAGGATTCCAGAAACAGTGCAGGGATAAAGGGATGATAGAAAACCTGCAACTAATCTTCGACAAAGCAGAAAAGAATGTCCAATGGAAAAAAGACAATCTCTTCAACAAATGGTGTTGGGAAAATTGGACAGCCACATGCAGAAAAATGAAATTGGACCATTTCCTTAAACCACACATGAAAATAGACTCAAAATGGATGAAGGGCCTCAATGTGAGAAAGGAATCCATCAAAATCCTTGAGGAGAACACAGGCAGCAACCTCTTCGACCTCAGCCGCAGCAATTTCTTCCTAGGAATATCACCAAAGGCAAGGGAAGCAAGGGCAAAAATGAACTATTAGGATTTCATCAAATCAAAAGCTTTTGCACAGCAAAGGAAACAGTTAACAAAACCAAAAGACAACTGACAGAATGGGAGAAGATATTTGCAAACGACATATGAGATAATGGTCTAGTATCCAAAATCTATAAAGAGCTTAGCAAACTCAACACCCAAAAAACAAATAATCCAATCAAGAAATGAGCAGAGGACATGAAGAGACATTTCTGCAAAGAAGATATCCAGAGGGCCAACAGACACATGAAAAAATGCTCCACGTCACTTGGCATCAGGGAAATACAAATCAAAACCTCAATGAGATACCATCTCACACCAATCAGAATGGCTAAAATTAACAAGTTGGGAAATGACAGTTGCTGGCGAGGATGCGAAGAGAGGGGAACCCTCCTACACTGTTGGTGGGAATGCAAGCTGGTGAAACCACTCTGGAAAACAGCATGGAGGTTCCTCAAAAAGTTGAAAATAGAGCTACCCTATGACCCAGCAATCACACTACTGGGTATTTACCCTAAAGATACAAACATAGTGATCCGAAGGGGCATGTGCACCCGAATGTTTATAGCAGCAATGTCCACAATAGCCAAACTATGGAAAGAACCTAGATGTCCATCAATAGATGAATGGATAAAGAAGAGTGGTATATATATACAATGGAATACTATGCAGCCATCAAAAGAAATGAAATCTTGTCTTTTGCGATGACGTGAATGGAACTAGAAGATATTATACTTAGTGAAATAAGTCAGTTGGAGAAAGAAAACTATCATATGATCTCCCTGATATGAGGAAGTGGAGATGCAATGTGGGGGGTTTAGGGGGTAGAAAAAGGATAAATGAATGAAGATGGGATCGGGAGGGAGACAAACCATAAGTGACTCTTAATCTCACAGAACAAACTGGGGGTTGCTGGGGGGAGGGGTTCAGGACAGGGTGGTGGGGTTATGGACATTGGGGAAGGTATGTGCTATGGTGAGTGCTGTGAAGTGTGTAAACCTGGCAATTCACAGACCTATACCCCTGGGGTAAAAATTCATTATATGTTTATAAAAAATAAAAAAATTAATAAAAAAAATCATATCGACCCATGTGGTTGTGAAGTGGTACTTCATATGATTTTGATTTGCTTTCCCTAGTGACTGATGACATTGAGCACCTTTCCATCTTTTTTAGACAAGTGTGCCAATTTACAATTTTTCAATATAATCTGTTCTTGCCTTTGTACCAGTCAGTACTTTTAATTCTCTAATACGCCTTCACTTACAACATCTTATGCCATTTAAACAAGAATAATATAAGGTAAACAAATTGATAATTTTGTATCTTCATATCATCTTATCAAATATTTGTACAGAATCCTTTCTTCTTTCCGGAAAGTTTTAATGTTTGTCATGCACTCCTTAGCATTAGTACAGTTGAGACATTTCTGCAACTCCATGATGTTATATTATTTTATTCAAGCAGTAAAATGGAATATCAAGTGCCGTATCAATTTTCAATACTCTCAGGAAAATCCTCTGGGGTTAAACTAAAGTCTGTTGATAGTGAATAAAAATAAATGAAGGACATGATTTAGCAGTTACTTTAATTCATCTTAATTAATTTGCTAAAATTATGAAATTTATTAAGGAGATATCTTTAAGATTTACTAAAAAACCCCACAAAACCTAATAATCTGAATTTAGACATTACTAGAAATACAGTTATAAAAATGTTTTATCAAAAAGGGGAGATATAATCTATTGCCAATTCAGAGAATTGAAAAGAATTTTGCTGTTTCTTCTATGACTTGGAAAATCTTAAAAGAATCTTAAGGTACTAACTGAACGAAATGAGATACACATGTGTTATATGAGTTGCACATATTAAAATAAAACAAGATTAAATCAGAGAAGGAGACAAACCATAAGAGTCCCTTAATCATAGGAAACAAACTAAGAGTTGCTGGAAGGGCAGGGGTGGAGGGATGGGGTAACTGGGTGATGGACATTAAGGAGGGCATTTGATGTAATGAGCACTAGGTATTATACAGACTGATGAATCACTACCTCTGCCTCAGAAACCAATAATACATTATATGTTAATTAATTGAATTTAAATTAAAAAAATAAAATAATACTATTGAGGGTTAAGGTATAATAATCAGCATATTTCAGGGTGCCTGGGTAGCTTAGTCATTGTCTGTCTTCAGCTCAGGTCATGATTCCAGGGTCTTGGGATCAAGCCCCACATCGGGCTCCCTGCTCTGCGGGAAGCCTGCTTCTCCCTCTCCCACTCTCCCTGCTTGTGTTCCCTCTCTCACTGTCTCTCTCTCTCTCTGTCAAATAAATAAATAAAATCTTTTAAAAAACCAGCGTATTTCCTTAAAAGGGGTGCCACTAACTTTGGCTTAAAATATACAGGGGAGCATTCTTCTGGGGGTTTTGTCCCACCAGCCATATCACTGTTTCAGTAAAAAAGCCTTCACTCCCATGTTTTTCTCATATAAAATCTTTCTAAATCCCATGATTATTTAGGTGGAACTCTTGCCTAACACTTGAGTCTCCAGATTCTATTCTATTCTTCTTCTGCTTATTGAATAATGGAACTGTAGTTTGAGAATTGGCTTCAGCTCAAGGCATGGGGCTGCTTCTTCTAATTGTAGTCCATTCTTATTGCTGGCAATTGGTTTGGGAACAACATGCAACCCAAATTTATCTAATTTCATGGTAGAAAAAGCATGCTAGCGATGTTTTTAGAAACTGACAAGAACTGAGAGATCTGAGTTTTTAGTCTACTTAAAAAGTAGATTAAAAAGTTTACCTGCTGCAAGATATTTAGGTGGTGCCAGAAGACATGGAGACCACTAGCTCAGAGAAAAAGGAATCTATTACTAAAGACACAGCAGACAGCATAAGCTTCATGTTCATGTCTGTTCCCCTTGCAGTCTAAACCCCACAGGGGAGCCGTGGGATGGGCTCTGCTGAATCCGACACACACAGTGGGTCTGTGTCACAGCTGAGAAATGCTGATTTTAGGAAATCCCCAATCTTATAAAAGGAACCACCAACAATCCTGAACCATCTTTGCCCTGGTGGAAATACTATCTTTTACCCTGGTCAGAAGACAAATCACCCCTCTGCTCAGAGAGAGACACACATAGTCTCTACCCTCCGAGGATATGCAAACAACAAGGAAAAATAATAACGGTGACGAAATATCTATTATTTCTTTTTTTTTTTGAAAATACACAAAAAAAATTGTTTTAACAAAGTCAAATCTCTTTATTGCCTCCCTGCCACCCCAAATCCTTGTCCCCCCACAGTACTGCTAGGAACCAGCCTCAGACTCCAGGTTCAGGGGTTCCCTTTGAGTACCAGGACAGTAGGCTCCCTGACCCGGAGGCAGTCAGCACAGTCCCAAGTCCTTCAGGGTAGGGGATCCTACCAATTGCCAGAGAGGAGCTTCAACCTCTTACTACAGGGTTCTGGCTTTTGGCCCATGGGCCCCTTGAGGGGGCCTCTGAAGAGGTGGCATTTCCTGGGTGTCATGAGAGATTCACTAAGAATTGTCTTTCAGCAGATATTTACTCAGCCCTATTAAGTGAGACGAATGGGCAGTCTCACGCTGCCATGGGATTTAATCAAGAGGGCAAGCAGCCCTCAGGCTCCTGTGAGTCACTTGTGGCAATGAGGGAAACAGAGTGAAGTCGATGCCATTGACCATGGAGAACAAGATGGAAATGGTCAGAGTCCTCGCTTGTGTCGTTTAGCCAGTGAATCTACCAGTCCCGAAGCCTACCTTCCATCTGAACTCCTGCTCTATGAATAACAAACTATGTATTATTTAACCAGTTTGAGTCAGTCATGTCAAAAAGCATCTCACTGACAGGTTTGGGCAGCTAAATTTACTCCATTTCCTGTCAGCACCTTTCCCTAGGGTTATCTCCAGACCCATAAATAATACTTTAGGAGTCGTTCTGAAAAAGACAAAGATATGATGGGACTATAATATTACTCATTATTGTTGTCTTTTAAAGTTTGGATGGGGAGAAGGTAGATAAAATAGAAATGCATCCTTGGGACTTTCTAAAGCTAGCCCAGTTTTGTTTGATAAATATTTATTGATGGATTAAAAAAGAATATTTAGAACATCCCAATACAGACATTCTGGTTTTTATGAAACAAAACAAAACAAGTGTGTATTAAATGCATATTAGATTTTAAAGGACTAGGCTTTATGGCAAATCAGATTGCTGTCTATCAATGAAAATCAACAAAAGGGACCAGTCTGTTACTATGTATACTTAAGAAGCTAGATATCCACTTCCCAAAGATCCTGAGAATATTTTCTTTGAATTATATACAATCTTGTTTAATCTACTTATAAAAATCACAGAAGAGGCATGATAATATGATTAGTTTTATACACTAATGATGAATATATTTTTGTGAAAATATGATGTATAAATATACACTTTGTCAAGACACAATTTTTAATATTTAAAATAAAAGCATTTTTCAAAAACATCTTAATATAGGTCCACAGATAGCATATTTTGGGGCAACTTGCTCTGACTCAGTTTTCTCACTGAGGAATTGGTTGATCTAGTCAACTGAGTAGATATTCTCTTAGGAGAGAGAGCATTCTGTCTATGCAAACAACCCTGTTTATCACCACAGGTATTTTGCCATTGGGAACTATTTAAATGATATGTTTTGTTAATATTGATTAGTCCTCTGTGGATGAATTAAAACTGAGTCTGTGAACTTCTGTATCTGAGAAAGATTACACTCTGTCTGAACCTTATCAAGTTATGTGGTTCCCATGCGGCTTAGCATGAAGCAGCCCAAATCCCTCTTTACCAGTCTGCTTTATAGCATATGATCTGTAAAGCTCTCCCAGCTCAAGGATTTCTGAGTCTGTGTGATGCAGTGGTTCCCTGGATACATTTCAAGAAAACAGTATTCAAATAGCAAGCATTCACTAAATGCCTGTGATGCATTTGTCAGGCATTATTCCAACAACCATTATCTTTGATCCTTATAATAATTTTGTAAATCCTGCTTTTCTCATTATAGATGAGGAAACCAAGGCACAGAGTCAAATGCCAGAAAGCTGATAAATCACAATGCCAAGTTAAGCCTTTGGCACCAAAGCCCATTCACTTTCCATTATACCAACTAATACCTCAAAAGAAATCTAACTGCTCTGCTGTTGTTTATATTATCTTAGATAAACTGTTAGGTTACCTGATGAAGTTTGATATATAAATGAGATTTTGTTCTGTATTGTTCAACAATAGGAGAAAAAAATGATAATGAAAACACAACTGTTCAAAATCTGTGGTACACAGCAAAGGCAGTCCTGAGAGGAAAATATATAGCAATACAAGCCTTTCTCAAGAAACAAGAAAGGTCTCAAATATACAACCTAATCCTACACCTAAAGGAACTGCAGAGAGAACAACAAAGAGAGCCTAAACCCAGCAGAAGAAGAGAAATCATAAAGATCAGAGCAGAAATCAATGAAATAGAAACAAACAAAAAAAACCAATAGAACAAATCAACAAAACTAGGAGTTGGTTCTTTGAAAGAATTAATAAGATTGATAAACCCCTGGCCAGACTTATCAAAAAGAAAAGAGGAAGGACCCAAATTAATAAAATCATGAATGAAAGAGGACAGATCACAACCAACACCAAAAAAATACAAACAATTAAAAGAATATATTATAAGCACCTATATGCCAGCAAATTTGACAATCAGGAAGGAATGGATGCATTACTACAGACATAGAAACTACCACAACTGAACCAGGAAGAAATAGAAAACCTGAGCAGACCCATAACCAGTAAGGAGATTGAAGCAGTCATCAAAAATTTCCCAACAAACAAGAGCCCAGGGCCAGGGCCAGATGGCTTCCCAGGGGAATTCTACCAAGAATTTAAAGAATAATTAATTCCTATTCTCCTGAAGCTGTTCCACAAAATAGTAATAGAAGGAAAACTTCCGAACTCATTTTATGAGTCCAGCATTACCTTGATCCCAAAACCAGACAAAGATCCCATCACAAAAGAGAATTACAGAACAATATCCTTGATGAACACAGATGCAAAAATTCTCACCAAAGTACCAGCCAATAGGATCCAACAGTATATCACGACCAAGTGGGATTTAATCCAGGGCTGAAAGTTTGGTTCAATGTCTGCAAATCAATCAATGTGATACAATACATTAATAAAAGAAAGAACAAGAACCATATGATACTCTTAATAGATGCTGAAAAAGCATTTGACAAAGTACAGCATCCTTTCTTGATCAAAACTCTCCAAAGCGGCCATCTGTACCCCAATGTTCACAGCAGCAACAGCCACAGTTGCCAAACAGTGGAAAGAACCAAAATGTCCTTCAATGGACGAATGGATAAGGAAGATGTGGTCCATATACACTATGGAGTATTATGCCTCCATCTGAAAGGATGAATACCCAACTTTTGTAGCAACACAGACGGGACTGGAAGAGATTATGCTCAGTGAAATAAGTCAAGCAGAGAGAGTCAATTATCATATGGTTTCACTTATTTGTGGAGCATAACAAATAACATGGAGGACGAAATAAGTCAAGCAGAGAGAGTCAATTATCATATGGTTTCACTTACTTGTGGAGCATAACAAATAACATGGAGGACATAGGGAGATGGAGAGGAGAAGGGAGATGGAGAGGAGAAGGGAGTTGAGGGAAATTGGAAGGGGAGGTGAACCATGAGAGACTATGGACTCTGAAAAACAATTTGAGGGTTTTGAAGGGGCAGGGGGTGGGAGGTTGGGTGAGCCTGGTGGTCGGTATTATGGAGGGCACGTATTGCATGGAGCACTGGGTGTGATGCATAAACAATGAATTCTGTTACACTGAAAAGAAATTAATTAAAAAAAAAAGGAGTAAAAAAAAAAATGGATGAAAGACCTCAATGTGAGAAAAGAATCCATCAAAAACCTTGAGAACCAGGCAGCAACTTCTTCGACCTCAGCTGCAGCAACTTCTTCCCAGAAACATCCCCAAAGCAAGGGAACCAAGGGCAAAAATGAACTATTGGGACTTCATCAAGATCAAAAGTGTTTGTACAGCAAAGGAAACAGTCAACAAAACCAAAAGACAACTGACAGAATGGGAGAAAATATTTGCAAATGACATATCAGATAAAGGGCTAGTATCCAAAATCTTATTAAACTCAACACCCAAAGAACTTATTAAATTATTAAACTTATTAATAACTTATTAAAGAATGTATTAAGACCTTATTAAACTCAACACCCAAAAGAACTTATTAAGCTCAACACCCAAAGAACAAATAATCCAATCAAGAAATGGGCAGAGGACATGAACAGACATTTCTGCAAAGAAGACATCCAGATGGCCAACAGACACATGAAAAAGTGCTCCATATTACTCAGCATCAGGGAAATACAAATAAAAACCACAATGAGATGCCACCTCATGCCAGTCAGAAAGGCTAAAATTAACAAGTCAGGAAACAACAAATGCTGGTGAAAGGGGATGGTGAAAGATGCTAGAGAAAGGGGAACCTTCCTACACTGTTGGTGGGAATGCAAGCTGGTGCAGCTACTCTGGAAAACAGCATGGAGGTTCTTCAAAAAGTTGAAAATAGAGCTACCCTATGACCCAGCAATTGCACTACTGGGTATTTACCCTAAAGATACAAATGTAGTGATCTGAAGGGGCACGTGCCCCCAAAAGTTTATAGCAGCAATGTCCACAATAGCCAAACTATGGAAAGAACCTAGATGTCCATCAACAGATGAATGGATAAAGAAGAGTGGTATATGTATATATATATATATACATACACCACTATATATATATATATATAATATCACTATATATATATAAATATATATATATAATGGAATACTGTGCAGCCATCAAAAGAAATGAAATCTTGCCTTTTGCAACGACGTGGGTGGAACTAGAGAGTATTACGCTGAGCGAAATAAGTCAATCAGAGAAAGACAATTATCATATGATCTCCCTGGTATGAGGAAGCTAACAGGAAAAGTGGGAGGTTTGTGGGATAGGGAAGTTAAAAATGAAAGAAGATGAGATTGGGAGGGAGACAAACCACAAGAGACTCTTAATCTCACAAAACAAACTCAGGGTTGCTGGGGGGGCAAGGGGCTAGGGAGAGGGTGATTGGGTTATGGACATTGGGGAAGGTATGTACCATGGTGGGTGCTGTGAAGTGCGTAAGCCTGGAGATTCACAGACCTGTACCCGTGGGGCTAATAATACATGATATGTTAATAAAAAATTAAAAGTTAAACAACAAAAAAAAACAATAGGAGAACTTTTAGATGATCAGAAATTATTCTGATGCAGCACCTATATTCCTGATCACACCTTGGTCTATTGTATTACATTTTTCTACTCTTGTGATGGTCAGGGATTTGTATTACACAAGAGTTTTAGGGGCGTGGTTATTCTCTCATGTAAATTGAACACTTTGATAGATGGCAGAGAAAATATTTGCTGGATTCAACAATTTCTCATTTGATTACTATTTCCTATACTCCTAAAATATGACATGTATTATTAGGATTATCTCTGCTTCATGGCACTGAAATTGTAAGCAAAGAATCTTGCTCTTTTGTGCCCTATACAGAGAGATGTGAGTCTTCGGTCCTATCTTCAGCCTTCACTCTAACTTGATGAATGTGTTTGAGAGCTTATGTTACCTCTATGAACTTCCCTTTTTCTTTCATTAAAACCTGTATTGACAGCATATGTTAATCTCAGAGCTCTTAAAAATTCATTATTTATGAAATGCTTTGAGGTATTTGGGAGAATAATTGTTTGTAGTGTTGTTGAAAACAATATATACTGTAGTATTTGGTACATATTGAGCTCTCTGATCTTTATGTATTATATAAAGCATATCAAAGTATGTTACCTTGGGCAGATTGGAGTGGTTTTAGGAAGTGTTGGATTATCAGGCAAGGGAACAGCAGTGATCCAGCAAAGTGCTCCACTTTGGAAATGTCTGACCATTCATTTTCTTTCCTTTTAAGGAGTTTATATATCAAGATAACTCATTTCAAGGGTAACTTATAATACCTAATTAAAAATTTATTTCTCATTCTATAAACTAAAAGTTACAGACTCTTTGAACAGATCTGTCAAATTTTCATAATGATAATCAATTTCATATCCACTTGATAGTATCTTTGCCCTCAAATCATCAACTATATTTTCCTCTGAATTCATGGACAATATAACTTTTTTGTTTTTAGATATTTTTAGGGAAAGAGTGGTAGGGAGGGCAGAGGAAGAGAGAGGAAGAGAATCTTAAGCAGACTCCAGCCCACCATGGAGCCTGACACCAGGTTCAATCTCATGACGCTGAGATCACGACCTGAGCTTAAATCAAGAATTGAATGCTTGACTGAGTCTTCCAGGTACCCCTGGATGGTATAACTTCTATTAACAGGTCAAATTAACCTCAGTGTTGCTGTGAAGAATTCTGATGATAATCTATTCTTCCCTTATAAATCATATGCTCTCCTTTTCTAGGCATTCCCAAAACATATTCCTTCCTCTTATTATTTTTTTAAGGTTCAGCAATTTTATTAGACTATGGTTTCATGCTGCTCACTCAAAGTCAATATTCCCAGGCACACACACATATTTTTCTCAACATGTAGTTTAAAATATTTTTAAATTTTTTTATCTTCAGGATTTTTTTATGTTATAGCTTTTAGTGCACATTCTATTTTCTTACTTTGATTTTCTGCTTTGATTTTTCTTATCTATATTTTAATTTCTTGTGTATATTTTCAATATCTTGCCTATTTTCCTCTCAAATCCTTCTTTGTTTTCCTTCAATTTTTATGGGTATTTTAAATTTTCCTTTTTTTTTTTTACTTTTTATTTGTCTGAAGGCATTAATTTGTTATTGCTTTGTTTTTGTGTTCTTTCAACTTTAGTATTCATTTCTGAAATATTTCTCTATTATTTCTAATTCTTTCTCGAGTTCTGTGATCTCAGTTCATATTTTAGTTTTAATTTATGTTGTTCTCTCATGTTTATGTTCTTTTATTAATGTCCTTTAGTTTGTTTTAACATAGCACATTACTTTTGATCTATTTTGTGGGCATATCTTGCTGGCATGCTTTCCTTTGTCTGTAGGGATATTATTCTGTACTTTATTCGCTTTATTCTTATAATTATTTTGCCTTTCTTGTTTTCATCTTTAGGTGAAATTAGTATTCTTGAACTTTATAATACAGGCGAGTTCAGGAAAGCTTTTCTGTCTTCCCAGAGGTTCTGCTTCTGATGTTTTTGTATAGTGTTCAGAAATACAGTGACTTGCTTTTCTGTGAAATCCTGGTTCTCTTTCCCTCCCCAATTTTGACCTGGACCTTCTCTTTTGTTCATCTCTGTCTTGTTCAATTTTGATTTCACTGGCAACATTACTCTGCAGAGTAAGGTTTTGTCCCACAAGGAAGCCTTTGCAGGTCAGTTTTGAGAGTGACTGGCATTCATGTACTCCATGTCCTTTAAGTCTCTTACTTCCAGTACTTGCACTGACTAGGAACTGGAGAGGGCAAACCTCCACTTTCAGCAGCTCTTCTCCAATCAGTCATCTGTGATTTTTACTGAACCTGTGTTGGCTCTTTTGAGGTCTGATAATCTTTCATCAGACACTGCTCCCATGGCTCCATCTTCTTCCCCATACACAAGACTGTAACCAACTGTTTGAATTTTGGGATCGGTGGGGAAGCCTTTTCACTTAGTTTGGTTGTAAATGTTATCTATAGATATTTTGTTTTGCTATTTGCCCCATCAGGTTTTTTATTTGTTTGTTTGTTTGTTTTGGAGAGATGGGAAAAAAATACTATTGTCATTGTCATCTTCCCGGAATCCCAGTTATTAAAAAAAAAAAAAAAAGTATTGTACCCAGAGAGAAAAAAAATGCACATAATGTATATAGCTTTATGTATAGATTTACAAAGTAAATACACATGTGTTATCAGTACCCAGATAAAGAAATGCTTCATCAGTTGAGGATAGTTAACGTATTCTCCCATTTTTTTCCTCCCATTTTTTTTCTTTCTAAATCTGTATTTTTAACAATCTGAAAGCAATATACTGAGAAAAACATAATATGGATTGAGGTAATTATGGCAGAGTTACACAGTAAATATTATTTTATGTTATTATTCCTTTATTTAAAAAATACTTATATCTTCTCGTCTTGTTTCATTTTTCTCTGATTGACTTATTTCACTTAGCATAATATCCTCTAGATAGGACTGGGGAGGGAGACAAACTGTATGAGACTTTTAATCTCAGGAAACAAACTGAGGGTTGCTGAGAGTTGTAGGGGAGGGATAGGGTGGCTGGGTTATGGACGCTGGGGAGGGTATGTGCTATGGTGAATGCTGTGAATTGTGTAACACTGATTATTCATAAACCTGTACCCCTTGAAGCAAATAATACAATATATGTTAATTAAAAAAATAAATAAACATGATTTTCAATGAGAAAAAAAAAAACTTTTATCTTTGTCCCCAACTATATCATACTTACAGACAGAAATACATGTGCTTGAGCTTATACATGATGTCGTAAATTAAATTACCAGCCCAACTTCTTCATCCGTCCATTATTCATATCCTTAGTTCATAATTTTGCAGTCCATCCTGCTGAAGGTACAGGATACATATCTCTTCACCTTGACCTTAGCCTTAGCTATTTGACTTACTTTGACTGATGAGCATATTAGTTCATGGGCCACAAGCAAGAGTTTAAAATGTGATGTTAAACTTACTTTTATGTTTGTTCTTAAACTCTGCCATTGCCATCTTGCCCTGGCCTAGCTAATCTGTGGGCTCCAAAGTGTAAAAGACATGTGGAGCAGACCTATCCCAACCCACCTCCAGTGTAAAACAGGCCATAGCATCTGACCTGTGAATTCAGGAGGAAAGAGAACTGTGTAATGTATATTTCATTGAGGATGTGAGATCATCAATACTGCATTATTGTAGAAAACAAATAATTCTCATGCCAATGTGTTGGAATTCTCAAAGACAGTTTATGGTTGTTGCCTGATAAAACTTTGGTTTTAATAATTACTGAAATATGTGCTGCTGCTTATGTCTTTATGGTTTCTTCCTAATTACTTTAGCTGTTTTTCCCTTTTCACATTAGTTGGATGTTATTAAATTAATTTCTTTTCTTTTTTTCCTAATACATATATTTAAGTCCATAGATTTCATTCTGAATAACTTTCTGGTTGCATAGCACATTTATACATTGAGCTTTTATTTTTCTTATTGCTAAGTAGTCTGTAACTTTTGAAAATTTCCTTTTTAAACATGGGAATCAGTTAGAAAACTATGTGTTTAATTTGAAAGCACTATTTTATCTCGTGTTTTCTTTTTCTTTTAATTTTTTTCTAATTTTTGCTTTTAATAAATTCTTCCCAGTAGTATGTCCTGTATTCATTATTTTTCTTATTTTTACTTAATGAATTATGATGATATTTGTGTCCTAATTCATGTTTCATTTCTTAATGAGCATTTTACAAAACTATGAAGTGTTTATGTATATACTGTTGAATAGTCCACTTATTTATGTATAATTAAGACAGTTTGACTTTTCTTATTCAAATCCTCTAAAGCCTTAACATTTTATGTATATTTATTGACTTTTGAGATATGTATACTATTAACTTCTACAAATATGGGTGTGTTCATTTTCTTCATTCTGTATGTTTTGCATTTGTATTGGTGTTCTGTAACCAATTACCACAAACTTAAAAATTTAAAACAACACAGCATACTGTCTTACAATTCTGAAAGTTGGAAGTTTAAAATCAGTTTTAGTGGGCTAACGTCAAAGTGCCAGTATGGCTCTTTCCTTCTGGAGGCTCTCGGGCAAGAACCCATTTCTTTGCCTTTTCCAGCTTCCAGAGGCGGACTACACTGCTTCGTCTTCAAAGCCAGCATCTACGTATGTCTCTCTCTGTCCCTCTCTCTCTCCTCATCCAGCCCTAGCCCCAGCACACACCACCACTCCTGCTTCCGTCATCATATATCCTTCTCTGCCTTCCTCTTATCAGGACACTTATGGTTACATTGGTACCCCTGGATAATCGAGGATACTCTCCCCCCGCCCAAGATCTGTCATTTAATCATGTCTACAAAATCCCTTTTGCTATCTTAGATATATTTCCAAGTTCCAGGGATCAGGAAGTGAACATAGTTTCTTTGAAAATAAACTTTCTCTTCAGAAATATGGGTCTTAATTCCCTGTACTTTGATATTGCTTAGATGTTAGTTAATATTTTCAAAAGTGCTTTAATTTTCCCTTTTACTTAGATGCTATATTCTCCCTTCCTTTTGTTTTTTCTTTCTTTTAATTAATCTTATATGTGTTCTTTTTTATCAGAATATAACTAAAACCTAATATGAGAGCACATATTTAATCAAGAATTCCACCAATTCGTATTAAATATAATACCTAACATGTTTGGGTTATGACTTCTTTTCTAGGTCATATTTATTTATTACTTTTTTATGATTTTTATCATTTTTGATAGTTCCTTAGCTTAATTATTTTATTTTTTTATTTTTATCTGTATGGTTTCACATCTGATAACTTAGATGTTCTGTTACACATCCCTACTTATTAATAATTACCTTCATATTTTACATTCACATTTTTTCCTCAAGACATGCTTTTTACCATTGATACAAGAGTTTAGAAAAATTTAGTTCACTTTTATTTATCTTCCCTACCTGTCTTACTACTGTTCCCAAATGCTACATTTTGGGAAATTTATAGAATTTAGTCTCAAGGCTATTTTTATGTTTTTGTTTTTGTTTTTTACCTTTTTTCCCCTTGGCTATGTATTTTCTTTAAATAACTTCCACAGAGAAGGTTCATGGATGGCATATTGTCTAATATTAGTCATGTTCCAATATGTCTTTTAATATCTTCCACTGTTATTGGATCAAGTCTTTTTATTTTCTTTCAAAGCCTACATGTATTTTTTTTAAAAGATTTCATTTATGTATTTGAGACCTAGAGAGAAAAAGAAAGCACAAGCAGGGAGGAGGGAGGGTCAGAAGGAAAGGGAGAAGCTGACTCTCCCCTGAGCATGAAGCCAGATGAGTGGCTCGATCCCAGGACCCTGAGATCATGACCTTAGCCAAAGGCAGATGCTCAGCCAACTGAGTCACCCAGGCGCCCCAAGGCCTATATATTTTATTCCCCTATCTAGTATATCCTGTGAACAGATTTTTTTAAAAAAAAGATACTAATCTAATTACATTTCTTTTTGTAAAGTAACTTATTTTTGCCATCATAATACCTGTGTGGTATCTTTTTATGAAAACAGCTCAAAATTTTGCAAAGCTATGTTTAGGTCTATTTATATTTTTTCAGTAATTCTGTCTAATCTTGATTTTTTCTTATCTTCTCT